>NC_092340.1:132952000-133275250 GCF_046630445.1 Rutidosis leptorrhynchoides | reverse complement strand
TAAGTTATGTAACCGGTTAGTATCCAATCTATCTCCTAGAGAAAAGGCGAAACTAGTTGAATTTGTGGATATTACACAGGAATCTGACCAATGGCTTAAAGCAAAAGTCACAGATATGCAAGTTGATTATGGTCCAAGAGAAATTGACAATGAAGTTAACCACAATTTCGACACCACAGCTACCTAAGTGTGGGGAGATTCAAATGTTCTAAGAAATAATTCTGTCAAGGGTTAGTTATTCTGTTCTCGTGTAGTTCCGAGAATGGAATTCGATTGGTCTTTTCCGCTAGCAGACACTAAAGAACTAGTTTTCTCCCCCCATTCTGATTTTTTCAAATATTTTGTAGGTTTTATATGAAATTAATATGCTTTTTAAATTTAATTTTTGTGTGATTTTAAAAAACAAAAATTACTTTATTTCATTAAGTTTAAAAAAAAATGATTTCTAAAATTTATCGTAAGTTGAAGACTAGGTCATGGAACCGAAATTGCTTTACCCGAGGGCGGGGCGACAAATTTTGTTATCATTATTTTTAATTTTATTGATCTAAAGTATACCAAAAAAATAAAAAAAATTTAAAAACCCAAAAATCTATGCTTTTAAAACAATCGCTTTAAAAACGACAAATTTTAAATTTTGTTGAGGGACGGACTAGGTAAACATACCGAAACTACCTAAAGTAAAAGGAAACAAAATTTTAAAAATCATTCATTTAAATTGTTTTAATAAATAAAGGTTTTAAAATATATATATATATATATATATATATATATATATATATATATATATATATAAACCATATATATATATATATATATATATATATATATATATATATATACATATATATATGTTTGTAGTTTATCTTATGTACAAAACATGGTAAAACAACGCACTTTCAAAGACTGACATTGAGTTCAGCAAAAGCTACTAATTTTGACAATAAGACGCAAAACATATGTGAAATTACAACAAAAGAAATGAACGATGAGGCGCGCCATCTATCATTCGACGAGCTTAGAAATTTCAAACTCGGTATTTTTAATCACTTTTCTACACTAATCACCCTCATGAATTTATAATTATAGTCCGATTTCATGCAAATGAGGGCATTGCATGATCTTGAGTGTGGGGAAGGGTTCTAAATTCTCTCGGGTTTACACTTAGTTTAATTGCCAAATTTTGTGAAAATTTAAAAAATTTTCAATTAAATGAATTCAAAATCATGTTTATACATATTTATGAACGATAAAACTAGGTTGTAATACCGAAATTATTGTTACCTCAGAGAGAACATAAATGGAGAAACAACCCAAAACATTAGAATTCATTTAAAATAGAATAGAGGAAAATAAAAAGGCAAAGAAAGGAAAATAAAAGCTAAGTGTGGGAAGAATTTACCAAGTTATTTAAAACACATATCACATATGTTTTGTAACGACCCGACCAAAACCGTTATTGACGGCGCCGTTAACTCAGGTCCCGTTGCGTGGTCGTAGTCCCTATATGAGACTCGTTTGACCAAAATTATGTCGCATTCATTTGAAACGTACAAGACTTGCAAAGTTTAGTTTACAAACAATTCGACAACAAGTTTAAGATTACAAAAATTGTAAAGTATAAATGAAATAACTTGCGACATAATATAAGTTGAAAATCACAGTTGCTATAAATAGCGTAAGTATGTATGCTTTAAGGTTTAATCCAAAAGTGCTATCACTAGCGTATGCATGTATGCTTGACCTCAAGCAAGAAATCAAAGTGTGCGGAAGCATGTATGCATGTATGCTCGACTCCAATCAAGTAATCAAAGAGTGCGGAAACATGTATCAAGTAGTCGAGTATGAACCTGAGAAACATATAGAAAACTGTCAACGAAAAACGTTGGTGAAATCATAGGTGTATTTGTAAACGTTATATTTCGAACCACAAGATTTAGTATTCCCATAGTTGATTATCAAAATCGTTTGCATTCCAAAAGTATTGTTCGCGAGCACCCAATTATCAAGACTTAACGTTTCCTTCCATAGAACCCCATCACAATAGTGTTAGAACATACACTGTTTCTCAAAAATATATTTCATCCGCATAACGGTAGCGAACCGTCCGAATGAGGGTTTGTCAAACCCGTATGGCCACACAATATAAGTTCTCGCTTACACCCTGCAAGTGTAACTAATGATAATCGAATTGAGGATTTTTGTTCTAACTCGCTGTGGAATGTTTGTTTTCCTTGTACTTGTGTTCAAAGTATAAAAGCAAGTAGCACAAAATGTAACAAAGTATATGTTTCTCAGCCCACAATTTAAAAGTATAAAAAGTTGTTGAAAAGGTGGGACTATGATCTCACCTCGAGTGCACGAGTATAAAAGTACTTCAACAAGTAAACGTGTGCATGAAAGTTGCTTAGTCTTGACCTAAACAAGTAAGTTATATCAATTAACCGGTTACGACACAAGGTCGGGTGAAATGTGTTCAATTAGTCCTATGGCTCGTTACGACTCGATTAAGTATAGCATGTGAATCACGTTGTCAAGTTTCATACAAGAAACAAGTATAAAAGCATGTTAGAATGATTGTATAAAAGTTTGGTTAAGTTTGACTAAAAGTCAAACTTGGTCAAAGTCAACAAAAAAGTCAACACGTTCGGGTTCGGTCCCGAACTATTTTTCTGAGGTTTTTATTCATATATAAGCATATTAGAACAAGTTTCATGTGAATTGGAGGTCGGTAGCTAGTCAAACATTTCGCGTGAAATGTGACAAAGTGAGCAGAATCTGGCCAGGCGATTCTGCGCGCCGCGCGGGGATGTGGCGCGCCGCGCCACTACCTGGCCAGAGAATTCTGGTCAGTTTTTCCAAGTGTGCACGAACCAAAACCTTTTCCAACCCAATTCTTGACCCGCAAACACTTATAATGCTTATCATATATCGTCGAAAAGGTATTTTGACGAGGAATACAACTAACCATATATCATCAATCAAAAACATCATTTACAATAACCGAAAACTCGTCAATTGATCAAGAAAGGTTTATTTTCAAAGTTTCAAGTTCGTAAAACGTATTTTATGATTCGGGAATCCAATTTACACATACGATATGCCGTTTTGAAGGTAATGAAGCATACATTACTACTAAACACTAACAATTAACACTCCATGGCATTTAAGCATCCAAAAGTTCATGTCAAGAACTATCAAACCCTAGTCAAACATCACAAAATCATTAATCGGGTTTTTGAAGTTTTCTTAATCAACCTACACATCCAAATGTGGCTAATGATACTAGTAACACAATTAAAACATGCACTTTAACAATCTAACAACATTAACTCATCCAAAATCAAGGATTAAGCAAACCCATTTCAAAAACTCAAACTAGTTACTCCAAACCACAAATCGAGCAAACAAAACATATATTCATGTTACACACGAGCCATAGACACTAACTAACACAATTTCAAGTATATAAAACGAATTTAGAGAAATTTAGTGTTTTAGAAATGTTACCCAAAATGGATGAAATTGGTACCAAATCGAAGAGGATGATGAGAGGATCACGAATATGTAATTTGTTTTGAAGTTTGCTTCCCGATCCGAATTTAGATGATGAATTATGTTTGTGTTCTTGAGAGAAAAAAAAAAGAAAGAAAGAGAGAGAGAGAGAGGGATTGAATGGTGGTGATTGGGGTGGACTAGTTGACCTAGTCAACTAGTTTGCCCCGTGTCAATTTTAGTCCCTCGAGTTTAGAAGCGGGTGCGGGATTTAACCGATCGAATATTTTTAAAACGCAAGTTAACGAGAGATGTTATAATTAAATGACGGAATTATTATGAACGTTAGTCAACGGAAACTACGAATTTAAATACGAAAGATTATTATTTAAAAAAAAAGACGGTGTTAAAAATAAATTTAACGGAAAAACGCGGGATGTTACATTGTCCACACCTCAAAAGAAATTTCGTCCCGAAATTTAGTTGGAAGTAGTAGTTGTTGAATCTTCCTCGAGATTTTGTGTTGCCAATTCTACGAATGAGGGAGAAGTACGTTCTAGGGTATTTCAACGAATTTTGACAGTCGGGGTTTTACGTTGTTTCAGAGTTTGGTTTCGTGATTCAAAATTTCAACCGGTCCTCCTAGGAAGCGGAGTTTGTCATCGATAGTAAGCTCATCGAAAAGGATAACAAGTTCTTGTCCACAAGACACTTCTTTAAGTTTAATACATCGAATGTAGGATGAACGGAGACTCAATTGAGTCTGAAATCTAAACGGCTAACAACGGGTCCAAAACGCCCCAAGATTTCCAAAGGATCAAACTATCGCGAATTTAGCTTCCTACGTTTTCCCGAAACGGATTGCACCTTTTCCAAGGTGCGACTCTTAACGTGACGCGGTTTCCCACGTGGAATTTGAAATGTTTACATCTAACATCGGCGTAGCTCTTGGTGATTACGAGTCGCGTAGGGTTTTACCTGAATATGAATAAATTTTCTCGGTTGCTCATGAATAACCTCGGCCCCAGTGAATTGATCATCGTTTACTTGGTTCGACAAAGGAGAATGACGTTTCCGGTCACACGTGGTTTCAAAAGGAGTGACGTTAAAACTCGAATGAAAATCATTGTAGTACGAGGATTCGGTTAAAGGAAAATACTTTTCTCAAGTAAATTTGAAGTTGGTAATACAAACTTGTATTATGGTTTCCAAGGTTTAAATCGCATGTTTGTTCGGTCCGTCGGGTTGTGGATGGTACGCGGTACTCATGTCTAAACGCGGTCCCGAGGCTTTTTGTAAGGTACTCCAAAATCTAGAAGTGAAACGAGGATCTCGATCCGAAACGGGGTACATTTCCCTAAGGCATATTGAACAAGTTTGCTAGGAATTGAAAACGTTAGCTAGGACAAGTTTCTCAAGAAAATTCGCGTCGCGGAAGATTTATCGGTTTCCAAAAACGTTCGTCGGGGCAAGTTCTTATCGGGTTTTGAAAACGATTGTTAGGACTATCCACCCTCGCGGCGAATACTTGTATGACGTAAAGAGTCGCTCTCCATTGAGAATTTAGAATAAGGACCTCCTGAACCGGAAGTACGAGGGTGATGCAAGAGAAGTTTCCGCCCCGATGTGAGCATAACGAGTAAATTGTAGTTAGTCATAAGACTGTGCGAGGACGAGATAGTATACACGTGTAACATACGGTTGAAGTCGAGAGGAATCGGTAATTCATTCGGAAGCATAAGTATAGTTCGACAAAAGTCGAAGGGGTGTCCCCGGTATGGTTGTTATCAATATTCTCGGAGTTTTCGGATGTCCAAACATGAAAGGATGAAGTCATGTACATGGCACATGGTGGTGCTTAGGTTGATCGAGTCTAACCACCATCACGCGTCACTAGAACTTTGGTATGTCTTACCGTAATATAACCACGTTGATCGAGTGTCGTTATATTACGCCAAATCATACCTCCATTCCCACATCACTCCATAAGTTCAAGTTCGTGTCATCGTGAAAATCTAAAATGAACAAAATGTAACGACGTCTCAAACATGATTCGTATTGAATCGAAAGAATTAGTGCAACTCTAAAGATGCGTTCCCCGAGGGAAGTGTATAAGTGATTGTTCACGTCAATGCGGTTCGAATCAGACAATAACGTAGTTAGGTATGAAAAGAGTAACGAGTCATGATAGCGAGTAGTACGCAACCGTAGCGATAAATAGTGATGACGATACTCACCTAGAGTAGTGACAGTGACTTTACAATACTCATGGATAGTAAGATGAGACGGGGTGAATAACAACCAAGGAGTCAGAGTTCCCGAACCAAAGTGGCAGAATACGAGTTCGTATGATGAAGGTTGGGTACCATTAAAAGTTTTCCTAAGAATGATTCAAGTATAATGCACAAGTAGTCAAGTAAGTGCTATCTATAGCAAATGTATGTCAGAATGCAATGGCTAACTATCCGGTTGTAGTCTAGACTCACTAATGCGTCCTAACGACTCTGTTAGACACACTAATGCACGTCCTAGTTCCCTACAACCAACGCTCTGATACCACTTGTAACGACCCGACCAAAACCGTTATTGACGGCGCCGTTAACTCAGGTCCCGTTGCGTGGTCGTAGTCCCTATATGAGACTCGTTTGACCAAAATTATGTCGCATTCATTTGAAACGTACAAGACTTGCAAAGTTTAGTTTACAAACAATTCGACAACAAGTTTAAGATTACAAAAATTGTAAAGTATAAATGAAATAACTTGCGACATAATATAAGTTGAAAATCACAGTTGCTATAAATAGCGTAAGTATGTATGCTTTAAGGTTTAATCCAAAAGTGCTATCACTAGCGTATGCATGTATGCTTGACCTCAAGCAAGAAATCAAAGTGTGCGGAAGCATGTATGCATGTATGCTCGACTCCAATCAAGTAATCAAAGAGTGCGGAAACATGTATCAAGTAGCCGAGTATGAACCTGAGAAACATATAGAAAACTGTCAACGAAAAACGTTGGTGAAATCATAGGTGTATTTGTAAACGTTATATTTCGAACCACAAGATTTAGTATTCCCATAGTTGATTATCAAAATCGTTTGCATTCCAAAAGTATTGTTCGCGAGCACCCAATTATCAAGACTTAACGTTTCCTTCCATAGAACCCCATCACAATAGTGTTAGAACATACACTGTTTCTCAAAAATATATTTCATCCGCATAACGGTAGCGAACCGTCCGAATGAGGGTTTGTCAAACCCGTATGGCCACACAATATAAGTTCTCGCTTACACCCTGCAAGTGTAACTAATGATAATCGAATTGAGGATTTTTGTTCTAACTCGCTGTGGAATGTTTGTTTTCCTTGTACTTGTGTTCAAAGTATAAAAGCAAGTAGCACAAAATGTAACAAAGTATATGTTTCTCAGCCCACAATTTAAAAGTATAAAAAGTTGTTGAAAAGGTGGGACTATGATCTCACCTCGAGTGCACGAGTATAAAAGTACTTCAACAAGTAAACGTGTGCATGAAAGTTGCTTAGTCTTGACCTAAACAAGTAAGTTATATCAATTAACCGGTTACGACACAAGGTCGGGTGAAATGTGTTCAATTAGTCCTATGGCTCGTTACGACTCGATTAAGTATAGCATGTGAATCACGTTGTCAAGTTTCATACAAGAAACAAGTATAAAAGCATGTTAGAATGATTGTATAAAAGTTTGGTTAAGTTTGACTAAAAGTCAAACTTGGTCAAAGTCAACGAAAAAGTCAACACGTTCGGGTTCGGTCCCGAACTATTTTTCTGAGGTTTTTATTCATATATAAGCATATTAGAACAAGTTTCATGTGAATCGGAGGTCGGTAGCTAGTCAAACATTTCGTGTGAAATGTGACAAAGTGAGCAGAATCTGGCCAGGCGATTCTGCGCGCCGCGCGGGGATGTGGCGCGCCGCGCCACTACCTGGCCAGAGAATTCTGGTCAGTTTTTCCAAGTGTGCACGAACCAAAACCTTTTCCAACCCAATTCTTGACCCGCAAACACTTATAATGCTTATCATATATCGTCGAAAAGGTATTTTGACGAGGAATACAACTAACCATATATATCATCAATCAAAAACATCATTTACAATAACCGAAAACTCGTCAATTGATCAAGAAAGGTTTATTTTCAAAGTTTCAAGTTCGTAAAACGTATTTTATGATTCGGGAATCCAATTTACTCATACGATATGCCGTTTTGAAGGTAATGAAGCATACATTACTACTAAACACTAACAATTAACACTCCATGGCATTTAAGCATCCAAAAGTTCATGTCAAGAACTATCAAACCCTAGTCAAACATCACAAAATCATTAATCGGGTTTTTGAAGTTTTCTTAATCAACCTACACATCCAAATGTGGCTAATGATACTAGTAACACAATTAAAACATGCACTTTAACAATCTAACAACATTAACTCATCCAAAATCAAGGATTAAGCAAACCCATTTCAAAAACTCAAACTAGTTACTCCAAACCACAAATCGAGCAAACAAAACATATATTCATGTTACACACGAGCCATAGACACTAACTAACACAATTTCAAGTATATAAAACGAATTTAGAGAAATTTAGTGTTTTAGAAATGTTACCCAAAATGGATGAAATTGGTACCAAATCGAAGAGGATGATGAGAGGATCACGAATATGTAATTTGTTTTGAAGTTTGCTTCCCGATCCGAATTTAGATGATGAATTATGTTTGTGTTCTTGAGAGAAAAAAAAAGAAAGAAAGAGAGAGAGAGAGAGAGGGATTGAATGGTGGTGATTGGGGTGGACTAGTTGACCTAGTCAACTAGTTTGCCCCGTGTCAATTTTAGTCCCTCGAGTTTAGAAGCGGGTGCGAGATTTAACCGATCGAATATTTTTAAAACGCAAGTTAACGAGAGATGTTATAATTAAATGACGGAATTATTATGAACGTTAGTCAACGGAAACTACGAATTTAAATACGAAAGATTATTATTTAAAAAAAAAGACGGTGTTAAAAATAAATTTAACGGAAAAACGCGGGATGTTACATGTTTGTACAAGATTATTGCAGGTACTTTTGTTTTGGACGATTTTAATCAGTTTTACCTAATTTATTGTAATATATTTGAAAGAAAGATGGATCTGCACGATGAATCAATTACATCATTAAAAGGAAGTAAAGTCTTCCGAAAAAGACACACGCTTCTTGATTTAGGTCAGGAAGTTGTCGTCCAGACCAGCTGTAGATTGACGAAAAATCTAGAAAAGTCATCTCTAAAATCAGCAGAAAATCCACAGACCTCAACATAAAACAGGGTCGCCATGTGGTCAGACTTATCCTAACTATGAGAGGATCTGTCTCGTAAAATGGGGAGGGCACTGTGCAAATTAGCTTGATAAGACTAATGAATCATACCCCCGAAAAGGATAATCTCCTTAAAGATTAAAAATCAGCTTTTAAGACTGATATTACTCAATCTTTGAGATTGACCTTAAAGATTGAGAATTACAAACTCATGGAATTCGATGATATCTAAACTCGAGCTTGAACGAGAAATTATTTTGATCAAAATTACAAACCGATTTGTTTTCTGAAAACCTATTTTCAATGCGTTCATTACTATTGAACGTAAAATCGTAAGAATTCACCGAAATTCATTAGGTCACCTGAACCAATTCGGGTGTCAATCGTAAGAACGGTGGTTGCATAGCATGGTCGAAGACAGGACCTTGTGCCAGACCGAAAAATTATAGGGTGATCTTTACTATTGCTCCTACAAAGGATAGTAATTGCATCCGACACGTTTTAGACCATGAACAAAAGCATGTCACGGGACATTGCCTTAACAGTTGCTTGTTCAACGCTTTCCTTTACAACCGGACGGTAGTTTACCGAAAGGTAATATACGGAGCAAGTATACTGGAAGTGTTGCTTTCCCAATACAAGGTTAGCAAGTGGGTGACACAAAACCATAAGCTTTTAGCTAAAATTTTCAAATCTGAAACCCACCAAACCCACAAAAACAATTTGCAAACACTGGTGAAGGGTTATTCCGGAAAACTTATCTATGGTAAAATCTAGAATGAATTTTCAAAAGATCAAATGTTTTCATAAAGATCCAATTTCCTTAAAGGATCTAAATTTTCATAGTCATGTGGGACTGTAAACCACATCGTTACTATCATTGTTCATACCGCCGTATCAAAATCACTGATGTATAAAGTGTGAAAATAAAAAAGTGATTCGAGTGAAGTGTGATTTAATTTCAAATTCTGTATTGCTTGAGGTCAAGCAACGTTCAAGTGTGGGGATATTTGATAATGCTAAAAAGGAACATATATTTAGTATCAATATCCTTCCAATATGTAAAGCTTTTAGTTGCAATTGTTCTATTTTTATGTAATATTCGTTTAAATAAATAAGTGCGAAGACAAAAGAAGAAAACGACGATTTTAAGAGGCAAATGACCAAAAAGCTCAAATGTACAAGATATAATTCAAGTGGTTCAATTTATTGATGAGAAACGTCTCAAAATTACAAGAGTACGAGCCGCAAAACGCAAAGTACAAGATATTAAATTATACGAAAGGACGTTCGAAAAACCGGAACCGGGACCTGAGCCAACTATCAACGCGCGACGCAACGAAGCTAAAATTACAAGTCAACTATGCACAAGAATATAATATAATATTTAAATAATTATATAAATTATTTATATATTATATATTATATTAAATAACGTCGACAAACTAGCAAACAAAAAATATGTGAGCTGGATCTGACGGCCATGCGATCGTATGGGAAATAGGCATAAAACTCATGCGAGTGCATGAGCCCATGCGAGTGCATGAGATTTGCACTAAAATCTCATGCGACTGCATGAGTTACTGTAGCAGGCCAAGTATTATAAAAAGGCAGTTTGCTCGACGTTTTAATTTTACAAAAATCAATATCTCTTCTCTATGTAATATATTTAAATTATAATTATAATTTTAATTTAAGATTAATAATAAATTATGGTTTAGTTGGGTTATTGTAAGAAATGTTTTACGGGTTTTAAAGTCGGAACTCTGTCCGTGTAACGCTGCGCGATTAATCACCACTGTAAGCTATGTTCTTCCTTTTTAAATTAATGTCTCGTAACTAAGTTATTATTATGCTTATTTGAACCAAATTAATCGTGATATTAGACTAAAAATTAAGATTGGTTTATTAGATTTTGTACCATAATTAAGGTTTGGACAAAAGACCGACACTTGTGGACATTGGACTATGACTATTAATAGATAGGGGGTATTGTCTAATTGAGCGATAACTCTTTAGAATCTGTCGAACCTATCTTCAAATTAGTTAATCTAATAATTATTAAAATGATTATGTATGTCCTATTTAGTTACGTTTATACGAAATCTTTTACGATCATTTAATTAATTATTTGGGTAGGGTAATTAATTATTCATTCTGATCAAGTGGGTAAATTAATATTCATATCTCATTATAATAGGGGTGGATTACATACAAGGATAATTGGTGTAATTGTTAACAAAGTATTAAAACCTTGGATTAAACGCAGTCGATAACCTGTTGTAATCATTAAACAAAGTATTAAAACCTTGTTACAGTTCGAATCCCTAATTAGTTGGAATATTTGACTTCGGGAATAAGGTTAATTTGACGAGCATTTTATAATTATGACCGATGGACTATTATGGACAAAAACCAGATAGGTATTAAATAAATCCAAGACAAAGGACAATTAACCCAGATAAATAAATTAAAATCAAAACGTCAAACATCATGATTACGGAAGTTTAAATAAGCATAATACTTTTAATTCATATTTCATCGTACCTTTATTTACTGTCATTTTAATTACCGCAATTTACTTTATCGCAATTTAAATTATGTCATTTATATTATCGTCATTTATCTTTACGCTTTATTTAAAATCGACAAACCGGTCATTAAACGGTAAAAACCCCCTTTAATAATAATACTACTTATATATAGTTGTGAAAAATATAGCGTTAAACTTAGCCAGCTCCCCGTGGAACGAACCGGACTTACTAAAAACTACACTACTCTACGATTAGGTACACTGCCTATAAGTGTTGTAGCAAGGTTTACGTATATCCATTCTATAAATAAATAAATAACTTGTGTAAAATTGTATCGTATTTAATAGTATTTCGTAATAAAAATATAACTATTTTGTATACACCTCGCACAACATCAGCGTCCAGTTGTGAAAACCAGGACGGCATCCAGCCATCTGGGAAGGCGTCCAAATGTACTAAAATATTCTGATCAGTTTTTCAAACACACGCGAGCGGAAAACCCGCTTCCCGACACTTTTAAACCAAAACACTTTCACAATATGTTATGATAATTAAAACTAAGAATTTTCCATAATAAAACCGAGTTTTACAACCCCGGGCCCACATCGACCCAAATTACAACCAAGTGACCATTTCGACCCATTTAGTTAAATACAAAACATAGACCGAGCATGGGATTGGGGATACGCTACCTAATTCTAATCAAATCCAAAAGCAAATCTTCTAAAGCAACTACGCAAGTCCACTAATTCCCACGCTTACCCGAGCCACCACATCCATGCAATCTATAAAAATGTAAACAACGAGAGGGTAAGCTGACGCTTAGTGAGTGAGAATATACTACATACATATATATGTATAAAATAGACACGCCACACAAATAATTAAATAACGCATACCGGAGCATCCAAGCATAAAGGCAAGCTAAGCTAAGCATATCGTACGATCACTAAGCATCAAGCTAATAATAACAACAAGTATAAGTTCACCAACGACGATGTGAACAACGCCAATAAGCTACACCCAGAGGGTTAGCTACAACACAACAATACGACAAAATAAGCAATATACAAACGTCCAAGGTTAACCCCTTAACCCAATACCAGAAACGACTACCAATTACCAACATGAAGATTGGCCGAACTACACGAGCCTTAGTAAATCCGCATCCACACGAGATTACTATCTTCAATACCACAACAACATCGAGGTTGGCCGAACTACACGAGCCTTAGTGAATCCGCAAACACACGAGATCACAACCTCAATAAGATGACTGAACTACACGAGTCATCGTGAATTCGAACTACACAAGACTCACTTTCTCAATAAGATGACCGAAACTACACGCGTCATCGTGAATCCGCATCCACACATGATCCACTTCTCCAATCACAACTCAATACCAACCCTTCGCCATTGGGGTTGTATAATCCACATCACAAGCATATGTGATATCGTACACACAAAGTGTGCACCTCGCCAAAGGTGGTCAACCAAAACGCACAACCGTGCCAATTGGACCTATTACATAAGTCCATCAAATCCACCTATATGTGAAGTGAGCTCTATAACCGAGAACCACTTCACCCGACCCGCACCCATCCTACACATACATATGCATATAGGATATTAACACTCACCTTGTCATCTTTGATGAATGCAACCAAAATCTGCAACAAGCTAATGGAAAGTACCTATTCCATTATCACAATACAACAACACTAGAGTGGATTTACAAACCAACTCAAATCGACACTTAGTGCAATTTCGACCCATTGCACTTCCAAGCACCAAACCGCGTCCAAACTAACCAATAATCACTAACACAAGTGAGAATGGTCCTAATACGCCAACTAAACTCGAACACAAGTGTTAACCACTCTTCTTACCCAAAATGACACCAAACCCTAATTTTGACCCATTTCAAAATTAGTCAACCAAAATACTCCCAAAAGAGTTCCAACACTTCCATAATCACTAAACCTAGTGATTTAACCCAAATAAAAGCCTAAACATGGCCAAAACGTCAATCAACCCAAAACCCACCAGGTGACAAGAATAACTAGTCACCATAAACCCACTTCATCACCTATAAGGGTTTCACAACAAATCAAGCTCAAACCCTAACTTGAGTATCAAATCTAACAAATGAAATTCGGAGTTCGAACTTACCAATACTACCACAACGTAGCTAGGAGCGAGATGAACAACTTTAGAACCCGAGCTTTGGTGAGAAACCGACTCCTTCTTCTCTAAATCAAGCTCTCTCTCTAAACCCTTCCTCTCTCTCTAGATGCAAGTGTGTGAGTGAAAAGAGGTGAAATGAGGATAAGATAGCCCATGGGTCAGTTTTTTGGCTCCCAAACCGACCCTCAAGTGAAAATACCGAAATACCCCTCTAAATATCTTAAAGTAAAACAGCTGGCCCGTCAGACAAGTTGGACAGTGTCCCAAATTCTGGACGGCATCCCATACTTCTATGCTGGACGGCGTCCCCCTTTCTGGACGGTGTCCTAATCTACTAAAAAGGCTAAAACAGAAACATGATGTTACAACTCTCCCCCACTTAAAATCGATCACGTCCTCGTGATCTTCATCATTTAACCGATCGGACCTACGCTCTAAGGTCCTCAACATAATCCCATTCCGAATTTCCGAGGCAACTCTTCCCAATGAATTGCCTTTAACAACTTGAATCGTCACTCGCGCTTTATCAAATCACAATCCGAGCACTAAAACCTTACTCATTCCATCATGTCGGGAAAACTCAACCAATCTCGAACCGATATATCAACCTTTTAGCGTACCCTTACTAAGTACAATGCTAAAGTAACCACATACCAACATAAGGTCAACCATCTAAACCGACGAAGACTGAACAAAATCGAATCCTTACGGATAACACTTACCTCTTAATATCCCTTGCAGTGCGCAACACGATCAATACGCAACTATCGTAACATCACAAGCAACGGCTAAAACCGTTAGCGCCCAAAATGACGATGGCAACGTTAGATCCCAAGGTGCACAAATCGACTATTGTCACACCCGTAACAACATGTGAGAGAAACACAGCTATCGCATCACTAATCCCACAACATGGTCCTCACGACCCCACCATCGGTGTATAGAACAACAAATAGATAGATCACACAACATGGTCCTTACGACCCCACCATCGGTGTATAAAACAACTGATAGACCACACAACATGGTCCTTACGACCCCACCATCGGTGTATAAAATAACCGATAGATCACACATCAAACAACATGAAGGCTGGATGAAAACTACACGCGCCTTACTGAATCCGCATACCACACGTGACTCACTACCTTCACCACACAACAATCGTGATTAGCCGAACTACAAAAGTCCTTAGTGAATCCGAACTACACGAGAGTCACTATCCCAAAAGAATGACCGCATCCACACGTGTCATTTGTGAATCCGAACTACACGAGACTCACTTCCTCAAAATAATGACCGCATCCACACGAGTCATTAGTGAATCCGAACTACACGAGACTCACTTCCACAATACAATGACCGCAACCACACGAGTCGTTTGTGAATCCGAACTACACGAGACTCACTTCCACAATATAATGACCGCATCCATACGTGTCATTTGTGAATCCGAACTACACGCGATCCACTTCCCAAATCTCAACACAGGAATGGTACTCCCATTCCCCATCGGTACTCGAATTTTCCGATAACGTTATACCATACCGATATAACACTACTCCCATGATGAAGTCAGCGGACCACGTCAACGGTCATGCTTCACCAATCAACGCCCTTTTGGCCTCATACAACGAGTAACGTAACATCGCGCTCTGCAACGCCATAGTGAATCCTAACGGATACGACCAACCATTCACAAAATCGATCAAGAACCACCTACATCGAACATAGGCACAAAACAATAATTCTCTAGAAGAGAATGCGACACACACATCCCTTAGCCGAGGGATTTCACCTTGCTCGTCAAACACATCCATTATCTCTCAACGAGATTACCACATTATCACCTCGGTGATAATTTACATCCAAAACCATAAGTACAATTTAACCGAAATTGTACTCTACTACAAATTGACCAAAACTAGGTCCCCACACAAGTTTCGGATATACTAAAAGCATCATCCAAAATCACACACTAAAACCTCCTCGTGCGGGAGTGTAACTCCCCCACTTGGAACAACGTTCCATAACCGCATCTCGTATAACCGTACAATGCTACCAGAGGTAGACTTTACTAACAATTGGGTTCACACTACCCATCACCACATCTTGCTCCAACCTTGAGCGCACGAAGGATCTTAACCTATCCTTAAACACTTCGACCGAAAAGTGTACCACAAATTACACAAACTCTACCCTCGCAGTCATCCAATTGTTATAGCTTGTCAAATTTCACCCAGTCACTCATGTACCTAAGGGTTTCACTTCGGTACCCTAAGTACAAAGTAACTGCAACATAATCGAAGTCGAACACCACGCTAGTAGGTATGAAAGAGGCACCTAATGTCGCATCACGTAGACTCCTTTACCAACATACATCGAGATCAACACTCGATTTCTCGAGTTTCATCCCACCCGTCGAACCTCATGGTTCATCAACTTCAACACAAAAGCGAACACCAAAACCCATTTCCATGGCTTGGTAGAAACATTTCCCAAATACTAAGGAATGCTTGGTTGCACCAAGTCTTACGCCCTTCGCACAACAATTAAATCGTCACCATAGGGTACCTCCATTAGGAACGTCACCCTTAACAATATAACATGTACAACACAATGCATTTAACAAACTCAAACTCTAACGGCACATAATAAATAATCAAAGGACATATTTATTAAAACGAAACGTACGTTAACGTCTCCTTGCCGCACCTGTCCCCGCTAACTCGGGACATTCTGACTTACGATGTCCTTCTTCTTGGCAATGGAAGCACACCATGCCTTCACCCTCTGGTACCGAACATTCCCAAGACTTGTGACCCCTCACGCCACAATTGTAACACCTAGACGCACTAGAATCCGATATACCCGTCCGTGTACCACCCGTGCTCACACTCAGACCCTTAGTCCTCTTACTTGGAGCACCATAAGAAACAACCCTTCTCTCACTTGAAGGTTCACTCATCTTCGATCGTGAATACGACTTGAAACCTCTAGCCACGGTGAATAATTTCGCAAACGATTTCGCGTAACCCCGGCTAATCTTATTCTTCAAGTCATCATTCAAGGTTCGATATAAATCCTCCATCAACAAACGATCATTCCCTAAATACTCCGAGCAAAAACGAGCCTTCGCCATAAAGGTCGTCTTGAGAGTATTCAAATCCATAGAACCCTGTTGCAAATTTTGCAACTCATTACGCAATTCCGACAAGTCGGCCGAAGTCCGGAACTCCTCGAAGAATTCGCTCTTAAACTCGTCCCATGATAACGCCATAAACGGTTCACCACCGACAAGAACAATCTTACCATTCAACCAATCCTTCGCCCTACCCCGCAATAAACTAGTAGCGAGTCTTGTCTTTTTCTCAGGAGGGCATTCAAGAGTGCGAAAACACCCTTCGACATCCGAGATCCATGTTGTGCTAACCAAAGGATCTGGTTTCCCATCGTACATCGGAGTTTTAGTCCTCATGAAGCTCTTAAGACAATGCTCCATTTCACCACTATTTCAAAATTCGGAATACCTCCTATCCATTTCTTCTCGAAACGCACTCATTTGCTCCGCAACGGCGGCCGCAACTCTAGAGTTAAACTCCTCGTCATTCGTCCCGATCTCATTTCGCGTCATCATTCTAAAGAATGCAAAACGATTAGTCCACGAACGTATAAAACAACACGCATAACACCGCCCCATCTTGCTCAACACTCGTCGTACATCACTTGTTAGACACGATTTGCACCCGTAATAAGGTTTGCAAGTCCTTATTACGCAAACACGTCATCACAACTCGTTAGTACAACGACCGCCTCGCTCGATGATATAACCCACACAACGACAATTCTACGCGATATAAACACACGCGAGAATTATTATCACAACAATAATAATATATTAATAATATCCGCATTACTAATATAAACGTTAGTCCACCTACAAACAAGGCAATAACTACAACCTATTCCGACCCGTACTCCTACAAGTCCCGCAACAAATTAAGCACACACAAAAGTCTAAGTCTAAGCACCTATCTCAAGTCACCTAAATCCCTTAGACCATGCTCTGATACCACTTG
Organism: Rutidosis leptorrhynchoides; assembly: GCF_046630445.1. Taxonomy (NCBI): domain Eukaryota; kingdom Viridiplantae; phylum Streptophyta; class Magnoliopsida; order Asterales; family Asteraceae; genus Rutidosis; species Rutidosis leptorrhynchoides. The sequence continues at coordinate 133,257,627 of NC_092340.1, read as the reverse complement.
TAACGACTCAACCCGTTAACCTTCCAAAAATCGTGCCATAAAAAAAATTTGTAACCCAGTTCATCTGGACGGCGTCCAGTTATCTGGACGGCGTCCAGTTGTGAAAACCAGGACGGTGTCCAAATGTACTAAAATATTCTGATCAGTTTTTCAAACACACGCGAGCGGAAACCCCGCTTCCCGACACTTTTAAACCAAAACACTGTCACAATATGTTATAATAATTAAAACTAAGAGTTTTCCATAATAAAACCGAGTTTTACAACCCCGGGCCCACATCGACCCAAATTATAACCAAGTGACCATTTCGACCCATTTATTGAAATTCAAAACATAGACCGAGCATGGGATTGGGGATACGCGACCCAATCCTAATCAAATCCAAAAGCAAGTCTTCTAAAGCAACTACGCTAGTCCACTAATTCCCACACTTACCCGAGCCACCGCATCCATGCAATCTATAAAAATGTAAACAACGAGAGGGTAAGCTGACGCTTAGTGAGTGAGAATATACTACATACATATATATGTATAAAATAGACACGCCACACAAATAATCAAATAACGCATACCGGAGCATCCAAGCATAAAGGCAAGCTAAGCTAAGCATACCGTACGATCACTAAGCATCAAGCTAACAATAACAACAAGTATAAGTTCACCAACGATGATGTGAACAACGCCAATAAGCTACACCCAGAGGGTTAGCTACAACACAACAATACGACAAAATAAGCAATATACAAACGTCCAAGGTTAACCCCTTAACCCAATACCGGAAACGACTACCAATTACCAACATGAAGATTGGCCGAACTACACGAGCCTTAGTAAATCCGCATCCACACGAGATTACTATCTTCAATACCACAACAACATCGAGGTTGGCCGAACTACACGAGCCTTAGTGAATCCACCAACACACGAGATCACTACCTCAATAAGATGACCGAACTACACGAGTTATCATGAATCCGAACTACACGAGACTCACTTTCTCAATAAGATGACCAAAACTACATGCGTCATCGTGAATCCGCATCCACACGTGATCCACTTCTCCAATCACAACTCAATACCAACCCTTCGCCATTGGGGTTGTATAATCCACATCACAAGCATATGTGATATCGTACACACAAAGTGTGCACCTCGCCAAAGGTGGTCAACGAAAATGCACAACCGTACCAATGGGACCTATTACACAAGTCCATCAAATCCACATATATGTGAAGTGAGCTCTATAACCGAGAACCACTTCACCCGACCCGCACCCATCCTACACATACATATGCATATAGGATATTAACACTCACCTTGTCGTCTTTGATGAATGCAACCAAAATCTGCAACACGCCAATGGAAAGTACCTATTCCATTATCACAATACAACAACATACTTAGAGTGGATTTACAAACCAACTCAAATTGACACTTAGTACAATTTCGACCCATTGCACTTCCAAGTACCAAACCGCGTCCAAACTAACCAATAATCACTAACACAAGTCAGAATGATCCTAATACACCAACTAAACCTGAACACACGTGTTAACCACTCGTCTTACCCAAAATGACACCAAACCCTAATTTTGACCCATTTCAAAATTAGTCAACCAAAATACTCCCAAAAGAGTTTCAACACTTCTATAATCACTAAACCTAGTGATTAAACCCAAATCAAAGCCTAAACATGACCAAAACGTCAACCAACCCAAAACCCGCCAAGTGACAAGAATAACTAGTCACCATAAACCCACTTCATCACCTAAAAGGGTTTCACAACAAATCAAGCTCAAACCCTAACTTGAGTATCAAATATAACAAATGAAATTCGGAGTTTGAACTTACCAATACTACCACAACATAGCTAGGAGCGAGATGAACAACTTTAGAACCCGAGCTTTGGTGAGAAACCGACTACTTCTTATCCAAATCAAGCTCTCCCTCTCTAAACCCTTCCCCTCTCTCTAGATGAAAGTGTGTGAGTGAAAAGAGGTGAAATGAGGATAAGATAGCCCATGGGTCAGTTTTGTGGCTCCCAAACTGACCCTCAAGTGAAAATACCGAAATACCCCTCTAAATATCTTTAAGTAAAACAGCTGGCCCGTCAGACAAGTTGGACGGCATCCCAAATTCTGGACGGCGTCCCATACTTCTACGCTGGACGGCATCCCAATCTACTAAAAAGGCTGAAACAGAAACAGGATGTTACATTAGTGATGAACACAAAACCCATATTTGGTGATTTTAGGTGTTCTTGGGTAAGATTGGGTCATGAGGACCCAAGGATGACTAACCTAGGGTTTTGGAAATGTTAAATGGACTTATGAGTCATAATTGGTTAGTTAATTACTAGCACACCTAGTTATTAAGCTAATGGGTGTTAATGGGGTTAGTGGATGACCCGAAATGGGTGTGTGGCTTTAAAATGGTTAAATGGGTAATAATTGACCTAGTTGGGAAAGATGGGTATGAAATACCCTAATGGTGTATTAGTTAGTGTTGTTGGACCTTAGTCACTAGCTTTTAGTGTTATGTGATGGTCTTGACTTTAAATGGACGGTTTTGGTGAAAATGGGGCATTTAATGCATTTAAGTCATTAAATGCACATGAGAGAATTGTTAGTGATAAGTCCAACTAGTTTGTGTATTGATTGAGTACTTATTGTATTAGGTACTTTGCCTTGAAGCTTGCGAAAGTATAAAACATTCACTGAAGGCGTTAAGGTGAGTGGAGTAATTATGCATGTATGTATATAGTGTACTTATTTGTGTGCTATGGTACGAACCACGGAGCCAGTAGTGCCATAGTATGTGCGAGTGTGCTATGATGTGAACCACGGAGCCGGTAGCATCATGGTACGTGTGTTGTAGTGTGAACCTTGGAGCCGGTAGCATCATGGTACGTGTGTTGTAGTGTGAACCACGAAGCCGGTAGCACTATAAAAGAGTATGACTCGAGTTGTGATGTGAATCACGGAGCCGGTAGCATCAAAGTGTGAACCATGGAGCCAGTAGCACTATAAAATGAGGTGTGAACCACGGAGCCGGTAGCACCGAAGTGTGAACCACGGAGCAGGTAGCACTATAAAAGGGTATGACTCAAATGCATAGTGACATGAACCACAGACTCGGTAGCGTCATAGCATTGCGTATGGTGTGAACCACGGAGCCGGTAGCACCACGACGCGCTTATGGTTAACCATATAGTTGTGTATGTGTTGTTGTATAGCATAATATATTATTTCGGTGAATATGCTATTGAGTATGCTAGTTGCGGTATTTGGAGGTTATTAGCTTATACTCGGAGTTGGTATGCTAATTGTTATTACTAGTGATTATACGGTGTGTGTAAGTGTATGAAAATAGGTATATTATATATATATATATATATATATATATATATAATTATTGCATTCACTAAGCTTTAGCTTACCCTCTCGTTGTTTATCTTTTTATAGGCTCCGGCGTGGACAAGGGTAAGGGCGTTCGTTTGGATTAGTGATCCCGCTTTGTTTTGATAGGGGACGCTTTTGGACATGTTTAGCTTTTGAAGTTTGGCCAATATGTGGGTAGTTTAACCCCAAACACCATGCTCTAGTTGTCGTTTGGAATTTAAACTCTTATGGTCGAACTTGTATTTTTGTACGAAACTCGTAAAACGACCGATGTGGGCTCGATGTTGTAAAACTTGGTTTTATGGTGGAAACTTCTTAGTTTTAATTATGTTAACATGTTGTGAAAAGGGTTTCGTTTAAAAGTGTCGGGAAGCGGGTTTTCCGCTCGAGTAAGTTGGACATCCAGATCAGAACCTGGCAGTTCATTTGGACGCCCTCCAGATCTTCTGGATGCCGTCCAAGCCTTCTTTACTGGATGCCGTCCAGATAACTGGACGTCGTCTAGAAGTGTTGATTCAGAAAAGTTTTTTTTAAGGCGTGATTTTGGTATAACGAACTCGGGTCGTTACAAGTGGTATCAGAGCATGGTCTAAGGGATTTAGGCGACTTGAGATAGGTGCCTAGACTTAGACTTTATTGTATATGCACGTTATGTAGGACTTGTAGGAGACGGGTCGGACCGGGAATTGGTTAGTGCCTAGGTTTAGGTGAACTAACTATGCGCTAATTATTTTGTGTTGTGTTTTGCGATCATCAAGCAAGATAGACGTTGTACTAGCAAGTTAATGCGATGTGCTTACGTAACAATGATTAGCGACCATTGTTACGGGTTCAAATCGTGTCAAACGAGCGATGTACGACAATTGATGAGCAAGATGGGGCGGCGAGGTGTATATGTATATATTTGTGTCTTGTCCTCTCGTTTCATTGTTTGATCTATTTTCGTTTTATAGTATGAAGACGAGAAATGGACCCGAGAACAATGATGGAGGTACGAGTGAGGATGTTGAGTTCACGGCCAAAGTTGAGGCCATCTTTAAACGTCAAAAAGCGGAGTTTCTCGAAGACGTTAAGAATATGTTTCTAGATTCGATTGACGAGCAACTAGTCAATGTGGTTACGGAACAAGTTAAGCTTGTTCTACAAGAAGATAATATGGGAAGACGGGACTTTTTCTACAAGAATTTGAAGGATTCTCAACCTCCCACCTTTGATGGTGAACGAGACCCTCTTAAGAGTGCCCGTTGGATCTCCGATATGGAAAACGGATGTAGTATGTTGCGGGAGATGCTAAATTGTGATGGGACGCGAAGATCCAACTTTATGGTGAAGAACAATGTATGGATTTCACTTGGGAAGAGTTCAAGGCCGAGTTTTTCAACGAGTACCGAACTTCGGCCGATCTTACTAGACTTAAGGACGAGTTGCATTCCTTGAGGCAAGGGTCGATGTATTTGAACACTCTCAAATCCGTTTTCTTATCAAAGACCCAATTTTGCCCGGAGTACGTAGGGAATGATAAAATGTTGAAGGAAGATTTCTATCGAATCTTGAACGACAACTATCAAGATAAGATTAGTGTAAACGTGGTGAAAAGTTTTGATGAGTTGTTTGATATGGCCAAAGGTTTTGAGTCGCTCGCTTTGAGAAAGAGTGGCTTTACTTTTGGCAAGAGGATGTTTGAAGCTACTAGTCATTCGAACAAGAAAAGTAAGGGTGCGAGTGAGAGTGATGGTAGTGTGAAGAAGGGTATGTCCGGGGGTTTTGGACCCAAATGTTATAATTGTGGGCGACAAGGACACATGGCCCCCGATTGCACCAAGCCATCTTCTACAACCAAACTCACTTGTTATAATTGTGGTAAGGAAGGGCACCGAAGGCCGGAGTGTCACGATTTGAACACCGATCATGTTAAGAAGTTAGAGAAGGCGGCTGGTACGGCTTGGGGACGAAATTACTTAATGACCCATGATGAGGCCAAGCAATCAAATGAAGTTGTCTCAGGTACTTTCATGGTTAACTCTAATCCGGCAAGGATCCTATTTGATAGCGGTGCTAATTTATCGTTTGTGTCTCCGCGATTTGTGTCTAAGCTTGATAAACCACTAGCTAAGTTAAGTCATCCGGTAGAAGTTGAAATAGCGGATGGTAAGACGGTGCTAGGGGTTGATGTTTGTAATGATTGTGAAATTGTGTTTGGTTCAGAAACATTTAAAATTGATCTTATCCCGATGACCTTGGGTGAATTCGATGTTGTCGTTGGTATGGATTGGCTCGATCGTCATAGAGCCGATATTGCATGCCATGAAAAATCTATTCGTGCGAAGACACCAAGTGGGGGAGAGTTAATTATTCACAGCGAGAGATGGAGAAGACTTGTGCCATTATGCACTTATGCACGGGCACGTCATTTTCTTGTTAGTGGTGGCATGGCTTTTCTTGCCCATGTGGTTGATACTCGTGAAGAGCCACCATTCATTCGTGAAATTCCGGTGGTTAGTGAATTCGAAGACGTTTTTTCGGACGAATTACCGGGTGTTCCGGCAGAAAGACAAGTTGAATTTCGCATTGAGTTGGTTCCGGGAGCTACTCCCATTGCTAAAACTCCTTATCATTTAGCACCAACGGAAATGCAAGAGTTGTTAAATCAAACCCAAGAATTACTTGAAAATGGTTTTATTCGACCTAGTGCTTCTCCATGGGGTGCTCCGATTTTATTCATGAAAAAGAAGGATGGTAGTATGCGGATGTGCATTGATTATCGTGAGTTGAACAAGGTGATAATCAAGAATCGTTATCCATTGCCTTGGATTGACGATTTGTTTGATCAACTCCAAGGCGCGACTTATTTTTCTAAAATTGACTTACGGTCCGGCTATCACCAAATGCGGTTCCGTTTGGAAGATATTAAGAAAACGGCCTTTCGAACGCGTTATGGGAATTTTGAGTTTGTGGTTATGCCTTTCGCTCTTACGAATGCAACAGCGGCATTCATGGATCTTATGAACCGAGTGTGCCAACCTATGTTGGACAAGTCAGTGATTGTGTTCATTGACGACATACTTGTCTATTCAAAGAGTATGAAGGAACATGAACATCATTTTCTTGGTGTGTTGAAGACGATGCGGAAGGAGAAGTTGTATGCAAAATTCTCCAAATGTGAATTTTGGCTAAGGGAAGTTCAATTCCTTGGTTATATTGTGAACAAGGATGGTATTCAAGTAGATCCGGGGAAGAATGAGACGGTGAAGAGTTGGGGACAACCGACTACGCCTACAAAAATCCGAAGTTTTCTCGGATTGACCGGTTATTATCATCGGTTTATCCAAGACTTTTCTAAAATTGCTTCTCCATTGACAAAGTTAACCAGAAAGAATGCGAGATTTAATTGGGAAAACGAGCAAGAAATTGCTTTCCAATTGTTAAAGGAGAAGTTATGTCAAGCTCCGGTTTTAGTGTTACCGGAAGGTGTAGAAGACATGACGGTTTATTATGATGCTTCTTTAAATGGGATCGGTTGTGTTCTAATGCAACGAGGTAAAGTCATCGTGTATGCCTCTTGACAATTAAAGGAACACGAAACGAAATATCCGACTCATGATCTTGAGTTGGCGGCGGTTGTTCATGCATTGAAAATTTGGCGCCATTACTTGTATGGTTTCAAGTGTACGATTTATTCGGATCACAAGAGCTTAAAACATCTTTTTGATCAATGAGATTTGAATTATCGTCAACGTAGATGGATGGATGTGGTGAAAGACTATGATTGTGAAATACTTTATCATCCGGGTAAGGCGAATGTGGTCATGGATGCGTTAAGTCAGAAGAGTCAACATCCGGCGATATGAGTAGGATCGTTACGCATGATTGTTACTAACGATTTTCTTGTAAAGCTCAGTGAGATTCAAATTGAAGCTTTTGTTAACAATAAGCATGAGGAACGAATCATGGGATAAACAGAGTCTATTACTTTAGGACCGCATAGTTTGTTATCCTTTCAAGGACGAGTGTGGGTGCCTAGAATGGGAGATTTCCGACGAGTGCTACTTCATGAAGCACATAAGTCAAAGTATTCCATTCATCCGGGCGCGACAAAAATGTATCTTGATTTGAAGAAAGAGTATTGGTGGTCGGGCATGAAACGCGATGTTGTTAAGTATGTTGAACAATGCGTCACGTGTTTTCAAGTTAAAGCGTAGGTTACAATCGTTAGAAATTCTGAAATGGAAATGGGAGCACATTATCATGGATTTCATTACAAAGTTACCAAAGACGGCGAGAACCCAATTTGATTCGATTTGGGTAATAGTTGATCGATTGACGAAAAGTGCCTTGTTTCTTCCCATTCGGGAAGCGATATCGTCGGAGACTTTGGCTAAATTATTTATCAAGGAGGTGATATCGAGACACGGAGTTCCTATATCTATTATTTCGGATCGTGATACTCGTTTCACATCTCGGTTTTGGGAAAAGTTTCATGAAGATATGGGTACACAATTGAAATTGAGCACGGCGTACCATCCTCAAACGGACGGTCAAACCGAACGTACGAATCAAACATTGGAGGATATGTTACGGGCGTGTATTATTGATTTCGGTGGTAGTTGGGATGAGCACTTACCTTTGGTGGAATTCTCGTACAATAATAGTTATCATACTAGTATTGGGATGCCACCTTACGAGATGCTTTATTGGCGTAGGTGTCGAACCCCGATTTGTTGGGGTAAAGTGGGTCAAAGAGAAATCTGGAGTACCGATTTGGTTTTAAAGACGAATAGCAAGATTGATATGATTCGGACTCATTTGAAAAAGGCCCAAGATAGACAAAAATCTTATGCCGATAAGCGTAGATGACAAATTGAGTTCCAAGAAGGTGACATGGTGATGCTTAAAGTTTCGCCATAGAAAGGTGTCATTCGATTTCGAAAACGGGGAAAGTTAGCTCCTCGGTTTATTGGGCCATTTAAAATTTTAGCTCGTGTTGGTGAAGTTGCGTATCGTTTGGAATTACTCGAAGAGATTGCGGGGATCCATAATACATTTCATGTTTCCCATCTCCGTAAGTGTCTTGCGGATGATTCTTCATTGGTGCCATTAGACGAGATTGAGCTAAACATAAGTTAGAGTATGTTGAGGAACCGATTGCTATACTTGATGAGAAGGTCAAAAGGTTGAGAAATAAAGAGGTGAGAACTTTTAAAGTTCAATGGCGTCATAGTATAGGTTCCGAGTTTACTTGGGAGCCCGAAGATTTTATTTTGGTCTATCTTCCTGCTTATCATGCGGCTTGGATTGCAAGGACGCAATCCGGTTCAAGTGGGGGAGAGTTGTAAGATCCTTTTTTCTTAGGTTTTTGGGACGCCATCCAAATCTATGGGACACCGTCCAATTGTAAAGGGCTGGACGCCGTCCAGTTGAACTGGCGGGCCAACTGTGTTCTTTTAGATATTAAATGGGGGTAGTTTGGTCTTTTCACTTGTTGGACGAATCTAAGGCCACAAGATCAGTTCTAGGAGCCTCATTCACTCCACTTTCAATTACCTCCTCCTTCCACTTCAATTCTAGAGAGAGAGAGAGAGTGATTCTTGTGTGAGAAAGCTCAAATCGAGGAAGAGGAAGTTGATTTCGGGCCAAAGTGTGTGTGTTAAAGTTGTTCATCTAGTCACTAGCTTCGTTGTGATTGTGGTGGTATGCTCTAATCTTGATTTTAAGGGTTAGGGTTAGTGATGAACACAAAACCCATATTTGGTGATTTTGGGTGTTCTTGGGTAATATTGGGTCATGAGGACCCAAGGATGACTAACCTAGGGTTTTGGAAATGTTAAATGGACTTATGAGTCATAATTGGTTAGTTAATTACTAGCACACCTAGTTATTAAGCAAATGGGAGTTAATGGGGTTAGTGGATGACCCGAAATGGGTGTGTGACTTTAAAATGGTTAAATGGGTAATAATTGACCTAGTTGGGAAAGATAGGTATGAAATACCCTAATGGTGTATTAGTTAGTGTTGTTGGACCTTAGTCACTAGCTTTTAGTATTATGTGATGGTCTTGACTTTAAATGGACGGTTTTGGTGAAAATGGGGCATTTAATGCATTTAAGTCATTAAATGCACATGAGAGAATTGTTGGTGATAAGTCCAACTACTTTGTGTGTTGATTGAGTATTTATTGTATTAGGTACTTTGCCTTGAATCTTGCGAAAGTATAAAACATTCACCAAGGCGTTAAGGTGAGTGGAGTAATTATCCATGTATGTATATAGTGTACTTATTTGTGTGCTATGGTACCAACTTATTTGTGTGCCATAGTATGTGCGAGTGTGCTATGATGTGAACCACGGAGCCGGTAGCATCATGGTACGTGTGTTGTAGTGTGAACCATGGAGCCGGTAGCCCTATAGCACAAGTCGTTAAAGTGTGAATCACGAAGCCGGTAGCACTATAAAAGAGTATGACTCGAGTTGTGATGTGAACTACGGAGTCGGTAGCATCAAAGTGTGAACCATGGAGCCGGTAGCACTATAAAATGAGGTGTGAACCACGGAGTCGGTAGCACCGAAGTGTGAAAAACGGAGCAGGTAGCACTATAAAAGGGTATGACTCAAATGCGTAGTGACGTGAACCACGGAGCCGGTAGCATCATAGCATTGCGTATGGTGTGAACCACGAAGCCGGTAGCACCATGACGCCCTTATGATTAACCATATAGTTGTGTATGTGTTGTTGTATAGCATAATATATTATTTCGGTGAATATGCTATTGATTATGCTAGTTGCGGTATTTGGAGATTATTAGCTTATACTCAGAGTTGGTATGCTATTTGTTATTACTAGCGATTATACTGTGTGTGTAAATGTATGCAAATAGGTATATTATATATGTATATGTATAAGTATAATTATTGCATTCACTAAGCTTTAGCTTACCCTCTCGTTGTTTATCTTTTTATAGGCTCCGGCGTAGACAAGGGTAAGGGCGTTCGTTTGGATTAGTGATTCCGCTTTGTTTTGATAGGGGACGCTTTTGGACATGTTTAGCTTTTGAAGTTTGGCCAATATGTGGGTAGTTTAACCCCAAACACCATGCTCTTGTTATCGTTTGGAATTTAAACTCTTATGGTCGAACTTGTATTTTTGTACGAAACTCGTAAAACGGCCGATGTGCTCCCGATGTTGTAAAACTTGGTTTTATAGTAGAAACTTCTTAGTTTTAATTATGTTAACATGTTGTGAAAAGGGTTTTGTTTAAAAGTTTTGGGAAGCGGGTTTTCTGCTCGAGTAAGTTGGACATCCAGATCAGAACCTGGCAGTTCATTTGGACGCTGTCCTTATCTTCTGGATGCCGTCCAAGCCTTCTTTGCTGGACGCCGTCCAGATGTGTTGATTCAGAAAAGTTTTTTTAAGGCGTGATTTTGGTATAACGAACTCGGGTCGTTACAAAACCCATACTTTGTTCCTCATCATAAATTCGAATTTTTGAATCCCACCATAGCTTTGCATCACCCCGCAATATACTACTACCGTACCAAAAGCCCCTTCAACATCGGAGATCCAACGAGTGCTTTTAAGTGGATCTCTCTCACGATCGAACGTGGGAGGTTGGGACAATTTAAAGTTCTTATAAAGGAAATCCCTTCTTCCAGCATATCACCCACATCGCCCTCCACATTCACGTCGTGAGGCTTCGGTAACCTCTTCTCTAACTCTTCTTGGACAATAACACTCGATTGTTCATTTATCATGTCGGTTATTTGTTCCTTGACCGACTCTTGAAATACCTTCTTGACGTTTTCGAGAAAAGCCGCAAAATAGCGTTCCATGATCGCCTCTACCTTGGTCGTGAAATCGTTCTCATCACCTTGGTTGTGACGATCGCTCCAAATCCATATGGACGAACACGTCATTCATCGATTTCATTGCGAGGTATTTGACCTCTATATGATACGTTTTGTAAACATTGCATTCTTTTGAAAAGGCACACCATAAATGAATATTTAAATCAAAGGTTTTCGACATCTGCTAATTTCTACATATAGACAATCACCGTAAATAATAGTTTACAATAGTAATTCCATTGACAATGCAGTCAAAATAAGATACATGGTGATGATTTGGTGAATGCAACGTTTCTGATGTTAAAGCTAAGGGGTATAAAATACTATTAAATTTTAGCAGGAAATACTATTAAATACGATACATTTTTACACAAGATATTTATTTATTTATAGAATGGATATACTTAAACCTTGCTACAACACTTATAGGCAGTGTACCTAATCGTACAGTAGTGTAGTTTTTAGTAAGTCCGGTTCGTTCCACAGGGAATCTTTTTAAACAAAGCTTAACGCTATATTAGTTTACTTTTATAAAAATACAAATATATATATAAGTAATATTATTATTATAAAGGAGGGGTTTTACCGTTTAATGACCGGTTTGTCGATTTTAAAACTTTAGTCAAATGTAAAATAATAAATAAATACAAGACTTAATTTAAAGCGTAAAGTAAATAACGATAATGAAATTGCGAATAATAAAAGTGCGATAAAATAAACTTGCGATAATTAAAAAGTACGATAATTAAAAGTGCAATTAAATACAATAACAATAAAAATGCGATAATTAGAAGTGCAATTAAATATAAAATAAAGGAAATTAAATATGAAATAAAAGAATTATGCTTATTTAAACTTCTGTAATCATGATGTTTGACTTGTTGATTTTAGTTTTATGCCCATGGGTTAACTGTCCTTTGTCCTGGATTATTTAATATGTCCGTCTGGTTTTTGTCCATAACAGTCCATCAGTCATAAATATAAAGTGCGAGTATCCTCGTCAAATTATCCTTATACCCGAAGTTAAATATTCCAACTAATTGGGGACTTAAACTGTAACAAGATTTTAATACTTTGTTTAATAATTACACCAGGATGTCGACTGAGTGTAACCCAAGGTTTTAATATTTTGTTATCAATTATACCAAGTGTCCTTGTACATAATTTCACCCCTGTTTTAATTATTCTAGTGGCTATTAATCCATTCCCGTGTCCGGTTAAATGAACGATTATTCGTACATATAAATACCCCGCCCATCGTGTCCGATCGAGTGTATATGGTAATTTATAGGGACGCCCAATTGTAAATCTTTATATTAACATTAACAAACTATCATTTAGTTAAACAAATATAAAGCCCATTAATATCCCATAGTCTAATTTCCACAAGTGTCGTTCTTTTGTCCAAACCCCAGTTATGGTACAAAGCCCAATTACCCAATTTTAGTAATTAGTCCAACATCATGATTACTTCGGATTAAATAAGCATAATAATAACTTAGCTACGAGACATTAATATAAAAAGGTTGAACATAACTTACAATGATTAAAAATAGCGTAGCGTTACACGGACAGAATTTCGACTTACACCCTTACAACATTCGCTAACATACCCTTATTATTAGGATTTAAAATTAAAATTAAAATTAAAATATAAATTATAAATATATATTACGTATATATTGAGAGAAGAAGGAAAAAAAGATGATAAAAATGATCAGAATTCGGTTTGCTTTATAGGGAGTTTCAAAACTAGGGGCTCCGCGACTCGCGCCCCTTTTGGCCTTCAAACTCCGCGAGTCGCGGAGTTTGCTATTACAGCTCACACGAGTTTGGCTCTTTGTTTACCGACGGTTTTATAAATAAATATAATATATTAAATAATTATAAGAATTATTTAAATATTATATTATATTTATGTGCATAGTTGACTTGTAATTTTTAGTCCGTTGCGTCGAGCGTTGAGAGTTGACTCTGGTCCCGGTTCCGGATTTTCGAACGTCCTTGCGTACAATTTTATATCTTGTACTTTGCTTTTTGAATCTTGTACTCTTGTAATTTCGAGATGTTTCTTATCAATAATTGGAACCTCTTTGATTGTCTTTTGTACTTTTGAGATTTTTGGTCGTTTGCGTCTTCAATTCGTCGAATCTGTCTTTTGTCTTCACCTTTTATTATTTAAACGAATATCACTTGTAAATAGAACAATTGCAACTAAAAGCTTGTCTTTCTTGAGGAATAATGCTATGAAATATATGTTCGTTTTTAGCATTATCAGTTTCCTTGATAAATATGTCATGTAAGACTCCATGCACATAGCTTGTCTAACATATAAGTAAACAGCGGAAGACTTCTAGGGAACCTGAGAATAAACATGCTAACAAGTGTCAACACAAAGGTTGGTGAGTTCATAGTTTTAATGTTTTGCATAATCTGTACATAAAGGTGGATCACAAGATTTCAGTTGTTTCATCCAGAAACATTTATCAAAATATTCTACAAGATTGAGCACCCTGGTAACCAAGCCTTAACGTCTATAATAAGTACCCCTCGTTTAACATGCAACCAACATGTACAATACACGCAATCCAACGTGTACTAACTTCAAATAGCATACGTCTATTTTATAGTTCAGGCTAGAGTTTCTTTCTATACCTGGAACAGACGGGGATGTCAAACCCTATGGATCCATATACCTCTATTCGCGCCCATCGGTTCTTATAACCGACAGTTACTAGTTACCAAAGCTAAGGGATTTTCGGTTCAAACTCGGTGTAGAATTTAGTATGTACTTGTATCCATTGCGTTTAAAATAAATTGCATGTATTCTCAGCTCAAAAATGTATTGCAAAAGCAATTAAAAAGGGATCAATGAAACTCACCTTAGCAGCACATAAGGTCATTCACCGAAATAGGACCGAAACTCGAAATACCAAATAACCGTAGATCTCAACCTAGAGAACATATGTTGGTCAATAATTGTCTATCAAGCTAGGTCAGGTCATAGTGTATCACAATCCTAATGCTCGAGTTCGACATACAAAAGTTATCCAAAGTCGTTTCAAAAAGTCAATTTTGACAATAGTTCAACAAAATGAGACGTACCTTATATAAGGATTCATTTACTCGGTTGGTAATATTCAAAAATCCAATTTCTCAATCTTACAAACAATTTGTTTAAATATTAATTGCAGATTCAAAAGCAATTCCAATTAACGTCAATTATAATTCAGTTGATCATATCTTTTAATCCGTTCATCGAAACTATTCGATATCTAAATGAAAAGTTATTGATTTTTCGCCAGCTTTCCAAAAACATGTATATCATATACCTTTTACCAGTAATATATGTATTTAATTTGTGATCTATTATAAACTGTTTAACGACAAAATTTAGCATACACGTATGTATAAATATATATACTCGAGCACTAGACATGGATACACAATTAATATATAAAAGATAAAATATGAGTGCTTACGTATCAATATTGAGATTCAATATTGTAGGAAAGTACGTAGACGTAACGCAGATGATAAACACTAGGTTTGATTCATAAATATACCCCCGAACATTACCAATAATTTCCTTAGCTCTATCCCGCTTGAAAACCCATTTTGAAAGTGACACGCTCAAGACCTCGTCGTAGTATTTTATGTATAATATTAATACTACTAATAATAATAAGATTAATAATAATATTAATCTTAATAATAATAATAATAATAATAATAATCATAATAATAATAATAATAATAATAATAATAATAATAATAATAATAATAATAATAATAATAATAATATAAATAATAATAATAATAATTACAGAGGGAGTAATATGTATAAGAAAAACTCGAGCAGAAACTGGCATTTTATAGGCAACTTTTTGGAATCTGATGCACATGCGATCGCATGGGTTTTATGCCTATTTCTCATGCGATCGCATGACCCCAAAATCCAGCTCACAATTTTTTGTTGTTTTGTTTGTCGACATAATTAAATATAATATATATAATATATATAATTTAAATAATTAATTATATATTATATTAAATTCATGTGCATAGTGACTTGTAATTTTCGTTCCGATGACTCGTACGTTGTCACTCGACTTATGTCCCGGTTCCGGTTTCTCGAACGCATTTTCGTACGCTTAGAAAACTCGCAATTTACATTTTGTGACGCGTACCTTTGTCAAAATATAGTCTTAAATTATCAATAAACTATATCATTCAAAGTGTATCTTAAACTTTCGAGTGTTTTGGTCATTTACTTCTATAAATCATTGTCTCGCTATTTGTTGATATATATATAATAACAAATCGTTTTATGACCAAGTTAATATATATTTTCAACATTCATAAACAAGTTTTAAATATACGTCACAAGTTATTCATACAATTAATATTTCAACTTATCATATATATTCAAATAAATATTTAAACCAATAAGTTTAATGTACGGTATCAAACAATTAATACATTGTTACGTTTTCAAGTTATAGTATATATATATGTATCTATATACATATAATTGTTCGCGAATCATCGAGAACAACCGAAAGGTATTTGAATATATGAAAGTAGTTCAAAAATTTTGAGATTCAGTTTTACAGACTTTGCTTATCGCGTCGGAAATATTAATCATACAAAGATTAAGTTTAAATTTGGTCAGAAATTTCCGGGATCATCACAGTACCTACCCGTTAAAGAAATTTTGTCCCGAAATTTGAGTGAGGTCGTCATGACTAACAATAAAAATGTTTTCATGCCGTATATATGTTGATAAATAGATTTTTATCACCGTTGAATAATATGGATAAAACAATCTGATTATTCGAAGCGTATGAGAGAAGTTATCGTAAAAGAGTGAAATGAAGAATAGAGATGCGTCTTATCTCTTGAAGTAGTAACGATTGATTTCCGGAATAGAAAATCTTCGTAATCTAAATAAGATTTGATTCTTCGGAATTTGCGAAAATTAAGATTTTCTTTGATTAAATGCGTAATCTGCCTCGATTGCTATGTATGATATTTCACTATAAATTGACCTCTTCCGTTTCATTTATTTTCACCACTCCTAAAATCTTCTTCCTTATTTAATACTTCTAAATAGATTGTGTAAATGCTTCATCCAGTTCTAATTCTTGATATACTCCTAACTTTCATATCTATCATTCTTCTTTTTCATCTGCCGCTGGAGGAATCTATTCACTTTTACTATACTCTTGGATTTATAGTGTTTTTAGTTCTCCCGTGTCTTTACGTTGCAATACTTATTGATATTCATGGTTTGTAATTTATGTGTTTTTATCGGGATTTATATTCTCCGTTATATTTCGAAGCTTCATGCTTTCGTTCTCTCTTCCCGACTTTAAGTCAAGCGAATAATGGTCCAGAATTCGTAGTTATTCATTTCGGAATGAACATAGTTAATGTTCTAAGAAAGAAATTGTAATGGCACGATCTTGATTTGTCAAATTACCAGAATATCTGAAAAAGACTGAATCATCAAGAAAAGTATTTTCTTGATATATTTAGAGATTAAATAGAATGAAAGAGTTATGTAACATGGTTCATGATGAGGGTGTGATCTGTGAACCTTTATCATGTTCCATTAGAAACTCAGCATGACTTACTGTAATATAATCACATTGATCAAGTGTCATTATATTATACTAACTCATGCTTCAATTCCCAACATTACTTCAAAACATCTATTTTTCGAATTTTTCAGATTTTAGAAACTAAAATAGTTTCTTTTATGATGTAACACAGATAGCGTGAAGAGATGAATGATTTCAGATAAGAATGGTTATAAAAAAATATCTTCAGAAATATGGAGGATATTTATAATGGAAGATATGATGATATCTTAGAATTTCTAATATCAGAGGATGATGCGAAAAATCTGGCTGTGAAGGTTTAGAATAAGAAGTAAGGTTCTTACTAATGGTTTCAGCAGACACTGAATCATTTGGATTCTTTGAAGGCAGGTTCAGTCTTTGTGATTTATCCACAACCTCCTTCATACTTTGCTCAATCCGTTTTTCAGTTCCAAACCTTCTCTTTTTTTTTTCTATTTTTTTTTCAGCTTTACCACCATACTATTCTTTATCATCAAACTTTTGACTGTTAAGGTCGTTTACAGTTTTTGCTGCTTCATCAGTATTGTTTCAATTTCAGAGAACTAGTTCATAGTTTGGGATGTTTTTCAGAAACTTCACATTCGAAGTATGTAAGTCTAGAAGATAGACATTATATGTATATGTAACTGTTGTCGTAGAAAATGCTGTAAGATTCAAAATACTGATTGCTAATTCCCGGTGGTTGGTATGGAAATTATTGTTACAAGATGTGGATGAGTACATGCTAGGGTTTCAATGAGTATAAAGATTTTTCGAAAGGTCAAGGATTAATAAAGTTGTTGGTAAATTTACTGCTAATGTGGTGGAACATGAAAGGTTCCCTGGTAATAAGAACGTATATGTCAAAGTTACAATAAGGCTAATCTGAAAAGCCGAAGTTGACTGGTTGGAAGTGTGATAAAACTGGATACTTTGAAAAGGATTGCAAGAATATTTTCAGTAATAACAATGCTAAAGGATCTTTCACAGTTTTAAAGTCAAAGTATAGCTTTGAAAGATGTAGAGATCTAAGAATGATGTTACTTGTTAAATCTTGAATTGGATTCCGTTCTGTTAGGATATATAATTGAATTTGTATGAAAACGATTGTATATCACTGTGAGTATAGTTAATAATTTTTGAATCAAAGTTGAAGAATGTACAGTGTAACATATTAATTGTGAACTTATATACTTCCCGAGTATTACCTACCCGTTAAAGATTTCACAAGTAATATTTTGTACAAAAGAATTTTCATTACAATCTTTATGAAAATATATGTATGTATATTTTCTTCAGATGTAATACATATTTAATGAGTTAATATCATATTAAGCTCATTTGATTTTTGGCTTGAATTAGAAATGAAAAATCTCTAAAACATTAGAGATCATATAATCTGCGCGGAATATTTCACTAATGAAATCAATACTTCATTATTTATTCTTATTAATATTCCTTGGTGAAGGATGTTGTTGCTCGTGGAATTTTTTGTGAACCTTACAAGGCACATATGATGTTTTCTGGAAAGTTTCAGGTACATCGAAAATGAAAGTGTAAAATCAATCATGTATTTGAATAATACACTTGATTTATTAGGAAATGGAATTCATTGAGTTGAAACAGAGATTGTAGTTAACGATTGTTAAGTCATTAACGAAGGATGTATAGCATATTAGTAACATGAACTAACCGAGTAGTACCTACCAGTTATGATTCACATGTAATAGCTTAGTACGAAAAGATTTATTTTGGTTTCAAATTTCACACACACACACACACACACACACATATATATATATATATATATATATATATATATATATATATATATATATATATATATATATATAATATACATATAATTTCTTCAGGGAAAATGAGTTAATACTTCATAACTCGTTGATACAATATACGCGTTGTTGATTTGTGATGATGTTGGTGATTATGAAATTGGCGGAACTTGTAGTGCTACAGGTTTTGCCGGTGTTGGTGATACTGACGATACTGTTGATGCTGCTGGTAAAACAAGTCTAGCTTGTAAATCGTGCACCATTCCAGTCAGGGTTTCTACTCTTCCTTCTATCATTTCGGTCCACTCATCTGATTTACGGTTACGGCTGGAATAGATTATCTCTAAGACTTTAGAGATTACATAATCGTCGCAGAATATTTTTCCAATGAAATTATGAATCAATACTTCATCAGTTATTGTTGTTGGTACTCCTTGGTATCTATGGTGCGTATGACATTGATGTTCGAGGTACATGTTGTGATGTTGAGGCTTGCGGTGCAGATGTTGTTGGTGGTGGTAATGGTACTGTTGGTGTTGTTGTCGGTGGTACTGTTGATGCCGGTGATGCTGCTGGTGCTTGTAACCTTTGCACCATATTCTCCAAAGCCACTTCCCGAGCGAGAAGCTATTGACTTCTTCTACTACACCGGGATGATTGGCGGTTCGGACGACCGGATGAATAAGATCCAGAATTTGAGATAGTATATTATCGTGACGAGATACTCTGGAAATGAGAGAGAAAATGGTGTCTCGAACAGGTTCGCCGGTAAGTGCTTCAGGTTCTTCGCCAAGAGGGCAATGTGGTGGATGGAAGGGATCGCCTTCTTCTTGTTTCCAATAATTAAGTAGGCTACAAACCCATCCCCAATTCATCCAGAATAGGTGATGGCTGATTGGTTGATCCATTCCGGTTACACTGTCTTCAGAATTCAGGTGAATATCCATATCGGAATAGCTATCGGAGTTTAAGGAATTTGAACTAGATACGAGATCCATCTTGTATAATTAGAGAGATGATTTTTGATAGATTATAGAATTTAGATTGGTACTCTTCAATACATAATTTACATATGTATATATAATACCAAAATTCCATAAATCACGGAGGAATTTTCGGAAAATATCAGGAAAAGTTTACAGTAACAGATACGCTAAGATATGAATTTTGTCTATACACTATCTATGCAATAAATGCAATAAGATGCGTTTAGACTTAAGATGATAGACAGGTAATTTCTGACAAGAAATGATAAGCAAAACTTTTGACATGCAGACACAGTCGAAGTCCAGACTTACTAATGTATCCTAACAACTATCAGTTAGACACACTCATGCAAGACCTGGTTCACTAGGACCAACGCTCTGATACTAACTGTGACGATCGCTCCAAATCCATATGGACGAACACGTCATTCATCGATTTCATTGCGAGGTATTTGACCTCTATATGATACGTTTTGTAAACATTGCATTCTTTTGAAAAGGCACACCATAAATGAATATTTAAATCAAAGGTTTTCGACATCTGCTAATTTCTACATATAGACAATCACCGTAAATAATAGTTTACAATAGTAATTCCGTTGACAATGCAGTCAAAATAAGATACATGGTGATGATTTGGTGAATGCAACGTTTCCTTGATAAATATGCCATGTAAGACTCCATGCACATAGCTTGTCTAACATATAAGCAAACAGCGAAAGACTTCTAGGGAACCTGAGAATAAACATGCTAACAAGTGTCAACACAAAGGTTGGCGAGTTCATATTTTTAATGTTTTGCATAATCTGTACATAAAGGTGGATTACAAGATTTCAGTTGTTTCATCCAGAAACGTTTATCAAAATATTCTACAAGATTGAGCACCCTGGTAACCAAGCCTTAACGTCTATAATAAGTACCCCTCGTTTAACATGCAACCAACATGTACAATACACACAATCCAACGTGTACTAACTTCAAATAGCATACGTCTGTTTTATAGTTCAGGCTAGAGTTTCTTTCTATACCTGGAACAGACGGGGATGTCAAACCCTATGGATCCATATACCTCTATTCGCGCCCATCGGTTCTTATAACCGACAGTTACTAGTTACCAAAGCTAAGGGATTTTCGGTTCAAACTCGGTGTAGAATTTAGTATGTACTTGTATCCATTGCGTTTAAAATAAATTGCATGTATTCTCAGCTCAAAAATGTATTGCAAAAGCAATTAAAAAGGGATCAATGAAACTCACCTTAGCAGCACATAAGGTCATTCACCGAAATGGGACCGAAACTCGAAATACCAAATAACCGTAGATCTCAACCTAGAGAACATATGTTGGTCAATAATTGTCTATCAAGCTAGGTCAGGTCATAGTGTATCACAATCCTAATGCTCGAGTTCGACATACAAAAGTTATCCAAAATCGTTTCAAAAAGTCAATTTTGACAATAGTTCAACAAAACGAGACGTACCTTATATAAGGATTCATTTACTCGGTTGGTAATATTCAAAAATCCAATTTCTCAATCTTACAAACAATTTGTTTAAATATTAATTGCAGATTCAAAAGCAATTCCAATTAACGTCAATTATAATTCAGTTGATCATATATTTTAATCCGTTCATCGAAACTATTCGATATCTAAATGAAAAGTTATTGATTTTTCGCCAGCTTTCCAAAAACATGTATATCATATACCTTTTACCAGTAATATATGTATTTAATTTGTGATCTATTATAAACTGTTTAACGACAAAATTTAGCATACACGTATGTATAAATATATATACTCGAGCACTAGACATGGATACACAATTAATATATAAAAGATAAAATATGAGTGCTTACGTATCAATATTGAGATTCAATATTGTAGGAAAGTACGTAGACGTAACGCAGATGATAAACACTAGGTTTGATTCATAAATATACCCCCGAACATTACCCATAATTTCCTTAGCTCTATCCCGCTTGAAAACCCATTTTGAAAGTGACACGCTCAAGACCTCGTCGTAGTATTTTATGTATAATATTAATACTACTAATAATAATAAGATTAATAATAATATTAATCTTAATAATAATAATAATAATAATAATAATAATAATAATAATAATAATAATAATAATAATAATAATAATAATAATAATATAAATAATAATAATAATAATTACAGAGGGAGTAATATGTATAAGAAAAACTCGAGCAGAAACTGGCATTTTATAGGCAACTTTTTGGAATCTGATGCCCATGCGATCGCATGGGTTTTATGCCTATTTCTCATGCGATCGCATGACCCCAAAATCCAGCTCACAATTTTTTGTTGTTTTGTTTGTCGACATAATTAAATATAATATATATAATATATATAATTTAAATAATTAATTATATATTATATTAAATTCATGTGCATAGTTGACTTGTAATTTTCGTTCCGATGACTTGTACGTTGTCACTCGACTTATGTTCCGGTTCCGGTTTCTCGAACGCATTTTCATATGCTTAGAAAACTCGCAATTTACGTTTTGTGACTCGTACCTTTGTCAAAATATAGTCTTAAATTATCAATAAACTATATCATTCAAAGTGTATCTTAAACTTTCGAGTGTTTTGGTCATTTACTTCTATAAATCATTGTCTCGCTATTTGTTGATATATATATATAATAACAAATCGTTTTATGACCAAGTTAATATATATTTTCAACATTCATAAACAAGTTTTAAATATACATCGCAAGTTATTCATACAATTAATATTTCAACTTATCATATATATTCAAATAAATATTTAAACCAATAAGTTTAATGTACGGTATCAAACAATTAATACATTGTTACGTTTTCAAGTTATAGTATATATATATATGTATCTATATACATATAATTGTTCGCGAATCGTCGAGAACAACCGAAAGGTATTTGAATATATGAAAGTAGTTCAAAAATTTTGAGATTCAGTTTTACAGACTTTGCTTATCGCGTCGGAAATATTAATCATACAAAGATTAAGTTTAAATTTGGTCAGAAATTTCCGGGGTCATCACATTGGTCTTCGTTATCATGTCCGTTCCTCGTCTTCATTCTAAGAAATGAACCCGATTAGGAACGCAACACAAGTAAATCACATACACCACCACGATATGTATATCACCATCCGTACACACCATCTAGTTCAATACATGTTGTACATCACTCGCTTGACTTGGTTTGAAACCATAATAATGGTTGCAATTCATTACTACGATCACACGGCATGCCGATCTCATAAATACAACAACCATCCCGCTAGATGTTCATCACAAAACAACATGATTAGTAACAACATTTTCAACACATAGCTAGTTTAACAATTCTCTAAGGCACTAACTAAAACCCGAACCGACCCGTAATCCTACAAGTCCCGCATAATAGCACACACAAAAAGTCTAAGTCTAGGCGCCTATCTCAAGTCACCTAAATCCCTTAGACCATGTTCTGATACCATTTGTAACGACCCAACCCGATAACCAACCGTTAACATACATTTTTTTTGTTAAACCCTGCTGTCAGCAGATAGGCGCGGCGCGCCTTCCCTAGCCATGGCGCGGCTCGCGAGGGGAGCTGAAGGTCAGCATTATCAAAAGTTACTGCCACCAAAATATACTATACCCCGTGGCGCGGCCAATGCTCTAACCAGATTCTGTTTTCAAATTAAGACATAAGACCCCAGTTCACAAACTTTTAAACACTTAACAAACCCGAAAGACTTCTCAACATATTTAAATGACCCGGTTACATGGTTTGAAAGTTTTAAGATAACAAAGCGGGCACAACGACCCCGAGACCACAACGACCCATTTACAAATTTAAAGCGTCAACTTCGACCCAACTAAGTTTAATTTCCAAACAAACTACGAGCATGATGTTTGGGGATAAACTACCCAATCCTAGGTCGAATCCAAAAGTAATCCAAGCAAGCAACAAAAGGGAAATCATCTAAATCCCGAGCATACCCTTACCACGTCCACTTCCGAACCTGTAACACCCCGCCAAATTCCCATCTGATGGCATGTTAATCCAGGTCCCATAGTTAACAGTTACGCCCTCTATATGAGACGTTTAAAGTAATCGCATTTAATTTTATTAAAAGTTGACTTTAAAAACATAAGTCAACAATCCCAAAATAGAAACACTGTTGTGATCGTAACCACAAGCCAACAGTATTTAAAGAGTTGTAAAAGTTTTAAATGCGAAAGTAAATAATGTTCTTTAAAAGTGTGCTGACTTCACGGCCAGACATGCAGCAAACACAGCAGAAATCTACCTCTTAAGGACCTGAGAATAAAAACACGCAAAAACAGGTCAACAATAATGTTGGTGAATTTACAGGTTTAAAGTTATGTAACAGTATCTGAAAAACAGTTATCAGAAAAATAGTTTACTTTCCTTGACCACGAGATTTTACAAGTAAACTCCAAGTTGCAAAACGTTTGCATAATCTGAGCACCTGAATACTAGCAATGACCCGAGTATAGAAACCACTATACCCGCCCATACCTCGTAAAATGTTATACACTTGTTCGAGTGTATCTAATGTTCAAAGTAAATGCACCACAGTTATTATATTGTAGGGTGAGGTTGTCAACCTAACGGATCCATCCATCTAAATTGTGCTTACACCGATGGTATTAAATGCATTCAAGCTAGAGGCTTTGTGAACAAACTCAGTACGCATATATAGTACTCGTGTCAATACAAAAGCATTTACAAATGTAAATATAACGGCGTGTATTCTCATCCCTGACAACATGTAAAAAGTGGGACTGTAGACTCACCTTTGAATAAAGCTCGTATTGAAAGACAAAACTTGTACGGTTTACAGCTGAGTAATGCAACCTAAGTATACGTATTTAGGTTGGTCAATATATGTATCTTAAATATGGTTGGTTTCATAGTATAAGTTGTCTTATTGATTGACTCGACGCGTTTCAAAGTAAAAGTCAACATATAGTCAACTAGATTATGCAAGTCAAACAAAGTCAACCGAAGTCAAACCGAAAGTCAAACTTGGTCAAAGTAGTCAACTAAAGTCAAAATCAGTAGGTTCATGTCAAATTTTGGTCAACATGTCGAACCTAAGTCAAACAACGCGTTTTGGATCATAACAGGTCAATTTCACAATTTCAGTTTATCGTTGTGCACAAAGTTCATGAACATGTAGCATACTTAGCATATTACCTCATGGTACAAAATTCAAGTAAAAATGGAAAACTCCAGTTCATAAGTCTACTCAAAATCGATTCCAAAAAGTCTGGCCAGGGTCTCATATAATAATTGAAAGTCAGGAATCAGAAGGGGTACATTTATAGTTTGCCAAGTCAGTTTCTGACCGCGCACTGATTTCGTTTTGGCTATAACCGGAGCTAGGAACATGCAATTGATACAATACCAGTGGCCATAGTTCAAGGACAAGTCAAAGTAACACATATCATTAATAGAGCAATTTGTTTTAGCCAATTTGTACAGTTTGTTCATGCAAGTTGAATATTCCGTTTTCAGCTCAAATCAAAATTTACATAAAGTATGGCCCTATTGTGCCCAATGCATAAGATTTCAGAGATTGACATTAACTAACCATAAGTCACATATTATGTTAAGTTTCATTTTCCAGAATCATACATTCTAAATCAATAAACACAAACCACAGAGTATAAAAAAGAGAGCAATTTGCAGATTCAATTCTAGTTTAGCTAGTCACATTCGCACGCGATTATCCGAAGATATAGATACAATTAGACTATGATATCTACATGAAAGGTGAAGTAATTTTTGTATATATTACAGATATACGAAGCCCTCATCACATAAATCAACAAATTTTAGCATACAAGCCTGTTTTCATGCAAGTGCTGGAAAAATCAATGTTTTCACTAAATTAAGCATATAACAAGTTATACTCAAGAAAATACCATGATATCCTAGTGTAAACTGAGTATTTTTAAATTATCTATCCAATGGTACCAAAATCGCAAACCAATTCGTGGCCTATCAAACCCAGATTTTTTGATCAAGCAACAAAACACAACGTTAATTTCAAATGGACATAACTTAATCATCCGGAAACGAAATCAAGCGAATCCAAAGCCTAAAATCAATAGTTTTTCATGAGGATTCTGATTAACACATAATATCATGCAATTGAAAAGTTAAAGTTTCTGTCACCATCAAATACAAATTCGTGATTTATCAAAAACATGGTAATCGAGCAAATTAAAACATGTAATCGCGTACAATCATCATGACTCGAGCAATAGACAACATCTACTATGAAATTTAAATAAAAAACAGATTTATATTGACTAGGGTTTAGAGAATTATACCTTAAATCACAAATTAAATGGTACTAGCATGTAAAGAACGGTGAACGGAAGCTCTTTCGTGTTTTAGGGTTAAGCAAATAAGCAAGATTGAAGATGATTTGATAATGGAGATGAATGTCGACTTTGATGATGATGATGTATGTGTCGACGACCAGCAGGAGAAGAAAAGAGGCGCCTGTTTTTTTTTATCTATGCTAACTTAGGTTTAGGTACCTTCTTATACCCAAGTAACTATCAACTAATGACAGAACACCCCCTCCCCTAAAGTGACGGTTTTAGGAGGTTAAAAAGGTGTCCTGAAACTTTATATTTTCATATTTTGACCACTAAAAGAATTACATACAAACCTGCAAGTCTCGGTGATTTTTACGGTACGCAATAACGATTTAAATTACGAATGGTGTACTTAAATTAGCACAAGGAAAAATAAATTATTACAAATAATAATTATGAATTAGGATGACACAAGAATTCCCTTGGGATCAAATTTTATTGCTATATTAAGTCTTATGGTTCATTTCTATGTGCTGTTAATCGAAAACGCGAACCGAATCGCTCAACGTTAAATCCTTCAAATTCCTATATTAAGTAAATTATTTTTATTATAAAAGAATTTTAATTCTCATAAAATATATAGAATAATTATTTTACTTAATAATTATTTATTTTGTTGCTAAGTGTCGTTAACCGAAAATGTTACCGGAACATTAACCGAGCGTTTTATCGAATTCTACGCCTTTCAAATTTATAAAACTTCTAATAAATTAAAAGTATCTTTTATTCATAATAATTATATAAAATAATTATTAAAGGTGATTTATCAATCGTTTGGTTGTCTTAAAGACGTTTCTCCGGTTTTCACTAACCGTACGTTTTTCTTGCGTTTTCTAAGTTTCTCGCATACTTCTAAACCAAAGTATGAAATCAAGTAATATGTAGCACATATTATAAATAATATTTTTTAAAAAAAAGGTTCTGGCGTATAAATTCATAGAATTTAACTTACGATCGTTAAGTATAAACGGAAAAACTCGGGTTGTTACATTACCCACCCGTTATTGAAAATTTCGTCCCGAAATTTTGGTTAGTGCCATCCGTCGGCGTTGCATTGGGGAAATTTGGTGCGGCTACTTTTGTTTCGTTTGATCTTCTCGATCTTACGTGAGTTTGAGTTCTCTACGAGGGTTCCAACGAATTCTTACAGTAGAAATTATGCTTTTTTCGAGTTGTTTGAGCTGACGGTCTAAGGCCTCTATGGCTCTTAGATGAAAGGAAATTTGGTGTCCAAGCGTATCTCAAAGAGATGATCGATAAAGTTTTACTATGCTAAGTGTTTCTCCGAGTTTCAAACGTGAAAGGTATTATAATTGTTCTGCTTTAGTCTCTTGACTTCATGGTTTACGAAAAAGTTAGTTAAAATTTTCACTCTCGTGGCGAATACTAGTTTAATGTAGGTAGAGTTCCTCTCCTTTGAGGAATGGTATAAGGAAATTCTCGTATGCGGAAAGTATGAGCATAATGAGAGAAGAAGTTTTCATCTTGATGTAACCACCTCGAGCATCGTGTAGTTGAATGTTAAAATCGGACGAAAACGAGATAGTGTACATTTAGTTATGTATATTCTTGATGTTGAATAAAAGTTGACCCTTTATCAGGAGCATAAAAATATATGACCGCGAAGAAAAGTATAGCCTCGAATTGTGAAAGGACCCGTCCTAATCCACCTGGATGAAGTCATCAACATTTGGATTGCTTATCATGTTGGTATGGTTTAATTTATGTAAATATTAATCTCATAAGTATAATTTGGTCAGAAAATTCCGGGTCATTACAGTACCTACCCGTTAAAGAAATTTTGTCCCCGAAATTTGATAGAGGTTGTTATGGATAACAATAAGAAGGTTTTCATGACAAATATAAGGTGATAATGGAGTTTTATCATCATTGAGTAATGTAGATAAAACGATTCGATTATGCGAAGAATATAAATGAGACTACCGTAAAAGAGTGAGATGAGTAAAATATATTCGTCTTAACCGATGACGTAGTTATGATTGATTTCCGGGATTTAAGGGATTTAAAGAGAATCTTACGTAATAAGATTTGGTTCTTTGGTGATTAATGAAATCAGGATCTTCTTTGATTATATGCAATAATCTGTTTCGATTGCTCTGTCAGATATTTCACTATAAATTCACCCCTTCGTTTCCTTATTTTCCACGACTCACACCTTCTATTCTTTCTCCCTTGATTCTTACTTTAAAGCATTCATCAATATGCTCCATCCAGTACTGATTCTTGATATACTCCTAACTTTTATATCTGTCATTCTTCTTTTTCATCTACCAACAGAAGAATCTATTTACTTCTACTATACTCTTGTATTTATAGTGTTTCGAATTCTCCCATGTCTCTATATTGCTATCTGTATCGATATACACGATTTGTAATTTTGGGGTTATTATCGAAGTTTATATTCTTCATTATTTTTCGGAGCTTCATGCTTTCGTTTTCTCTTCCCGACTTCGAGTCAAGCGATTAATGGTCCGGAATTCGTAGATATGAAATTTAGAATGGACATAGCTAATGCTCTAAGAAGAAAATTGTAGTGACCCGAACTTTTCCATGTTTATATATATTAATTGAGATTGATGTTTACATGATTAAATGTTTCCAACATGTTAAGCAATCAAACTTGTTAAGACTTGATTAATTGAAATAGGTTTCATATAGACAATTGACCACCCAAGTTGACCGGTGATTCACGAACGTTAAAACTTGTAAAAAAACTATATGATGACATATATATGGTTATATATATAGTTAACATGATATTATGATAAGTAAACATATCATTAATTATATTAACAATGAACTACATATGTAAAAACAAGACTACTAACTTAATGATTTTGAAACGAGACATATATGTAACGTTTATCGTTGTAACGACATTTAATGTATATATATCATATTAAGAGATATTCGTACATCATAATATCATGATAATATAATAATTTAAAATCTCTTTTGATATTATAAACATTGGGTTAACAACATTTAACAAGATCGTTAACCTAAAGGTTTCAAAACAACACTTACATGTAACGACTAACGATGACTTAACGACTCAGTTAAAATGTATATACATGTAGTGTTTTAATATGTATTTATACACTTTTGAAAGACTTAAATACACTTATCAAAATACTTCTACTTAACAAAAATGCTTACAATTACATTCTCGTTCAGTTTCATCAACAATTCTACTCGTATGCACCCGTATTCGTACTCGTACAATACACAGCTTTTAGATGTATGTACTATTGGTATATACACTCCAATGATCAGCTCTTAGCAGCCCATGTGAGTCACCTAACACATGTGGGAACCATCATTTGGCAACTAGCATGAAATATCTCATAAGATTACAAAAATATGAGTAATCATTCATGACTTATTTACATGAAAACAAAATTACATATCCTTTATATCTAATCCATACACCAACGACCAAAAACACCTACAAACACTTTCATTCTTCAATTTTCTTCATCTAATTGAACTCTCTCAAGTTCTATCTTCAAGTTCTAAGTGTTCTTCATAAATTCCAAAAGTTCTAGTTTCATAAAATCAAGAATACTTACAAGTTTGCTAGCTCACTTCCAATCTTGTAAGGTGATCATCCAACCTCAAGAAATCTTTGTTTCTTACAGTAGGTTATCATTCTAATACAAGGTAATAATCATATTCAAACTTTGGTTCAATTTCTATAACTATAACAATCTTATTTCAAGTGATGATCTTACTTGAACTTGTTTTCGTGTCATGATTTTGCTTCAAGAACTTTGAGCCATCCAAGGATCCATTGAAGCTAGATCCATTTTTCTCTTTTCCAGTGGGTTCATCCAAGGAACTTAAGGTAGTAATGATGTTCATAACATCATTCGATTCATACATATAAAGCTATCTTATTCGAAGGTTTAAACTTGTAATCACTAGAACATAGTTTAGTTAATTCTAAACTTGTTCGCAAACAAAAGTTAATCCTTCTAACTTGACTTTTAAAATCAACTAAACACATGTTCTATATCTATATGATATGCTAACTTAATGATTTAAAACCTGGAAACACGAAAAACACCGTAAAACCGGATTTACGCCGTCGTAGTAACACCGCGGGCTGTTTTGGGTTAGTTAATTAAAAACTATGATAAACTTTGATTTAAAAGTTGTTATTCTGAGAAAATGATTTTTATTATGAACATGAAACTATATCCAAAAATTATGGTTAAACTCAAAGTGGAAGTATGTTTTCTAAAATGGTCATCTAGACGTCGTTCTTTCGACTGAAATGACTACCTTTACAAAAACGACTTGTAACTTATTTTTCCGACTAGAAACCTATACTTTTTTTGTTTAGATTCATAAAATATAGTTCAATATGAAACCATAGCAATTTGATTCACTCAAAACGGATTTAAAATGAAGAAGTTATGGGTAAAACAAGATTGGATAATTTTTCTCATTTTAGCTACGTGAAAATTGGTAATAAATCTATTCCAACCATAACTTAATCAACTTGTATTATATATTATGTAATCTTGAGATACCATAGACACGTATACAATGTTTCGACCTATCATGTCGACACATCTATATATATTTCGGAACAACCATAGACACTCTATATGTGAATGTTGGAGTTAGCTATACAGGGTTGAGGTTGATTCCAAAATATATATAGTTTGAGTTGTGATCAATACTGAGATACGTATACACTGGGTCGTGGATTGATTCAAGATAATATTTATCGATTTATTTCTGTACATCTAACTGTGGACAACTAGTTGTAGGTTACTAACGAGGACAGCTGACTTAATAAACTTAAAACATCAAAATATATTAAAAGTGTTGTAAATATATTTTGAACATACTTTGATATATATGTATATATTGTTATAGGTTCGTGAATCAACCAGTGGCCAAGTCTTACTTCCCGACGAAGTAAAAATCTGTGAAAGTGAGTTATAGTCCCACTTTTAAAATCTAATATTTTTAGGATGAGAATACATGCAGGTTTTATAAATGATTTACAAAATAGACACAAGTACGTGAAACTACATTCTATGGTTGAATTATCGAAATCGAATATGCCCCTTTTTATTAAGTCTGGTAATCTAAGAATTAGGGAACAGACACCCTAATTGACGCGAATCCTAAAGATAGATCTATTGGGCCTAACAAACCCCATCCAAAGTACCGGATGCTTTAGTACTTCGAAATTTATATCATATCCGAAGGGTGTCCTGGAATGATGGGGATATTCTTATATATGCATCTTGTTATTGTCGGTTACCAGGTGTTCACCATATGAATGATTTTTATCTCTATGTATGGGATGTGTATTGAAATATGAAATCTTGTGGTCTATTGTTACGATTTGATATATATAGGTTAAACCTATAACTCACCAACATTTTTGTTGACGTTTTAAGCATGTTTATTCTCAGGTGATTATTAAGAGCTTCCGCTGTCGCATACTTAAATAAGGACAAGATTTGGAGTCCATGCTTGTATGATATTGTGTAAAAACTGCATTCAAGAAACTTATTTTGTTGTAACATATTTGTATTGTAAACCATTATGTAATGGTCGTGTGTAAACAGGATATTTTAGATTATCATTATTTGATAATCTACGTAAAGCTTTTTAAACCTTTATTGATGAAATAAAGGTTATGGTTTGTTTAAAAATGAATGCAGTCTTTGAAAAACGTCTCATATAGAGGTCAAAACCTCGCAACGAAATCAATTAATATGGAACGTTTTTAATCAATAAGAACGGGACATTTCAGTTGGTATCAGAGCCAGGTTCTTAGAGAACCAGAAAATTTGCATTAGTGTGTCTTATCGAGTTTGTTAGGATGCATTAGTGAGTCTGGACTTCGACCGTGTTTTCTTTAAAAATGATTGCTTAACATTTTTGTTGGAAACTATATATTTTTAACATATGAATATTATGTGATATATTAATCTCTTAACGTGTTTGATATTATGTGATAGATGTCTACCTCTAGAACAAGTCCCATTGACTCACCTAATAATAATGAAGAGTCAAATGTAAATTGGAATGATTTGTGGACTGATTCACAAGTTCCCGAAGAGGAACCGGAAGAAGAGTCGGAACCGGAAGAAGAATCGGAACCGGAAGAAGAATCGGAACCGGATGAAGAAATAGAACCGGTGGGGGAAATAATAAAACGGTTAAGTAAAAGAAAATCCTCAACCAACCGACCAAAGTTAATTATGGTCAATGGTGTTTCCGCCAAGGAAGCAAAATATTGGGAGGATTACCAATTCTCCGATGAATCGGATTCCGACGAGAATTCCGATGATGTTATAGAAATTACCCCAACTGAATTTAAAAAGGCAAAAGAAAATAATAAGGGAAAGGGCATAAAAATAGAGAAATCTAATTCCAACCCCGATGAACTTTATATGTATCGTCAACCCCCGAAGTCCTTAAGTTGTAACAATGACCCGGGAACCTCTAAACCACCAGGTTTTTCTAAACCAATGTGGACAACGACGACTCGTATTAGGGGAACATCATATATCCCTAGAAACTTGGCAAAACGAACCAAAACCGAAGAAGAAGAAACGAGCGAGTCGGAATAAGATAGTTGTATTCGTGTGGTGTAATATATGGAATATAGTGTTCTTATGCTTTATGATATATGTAAAAATTGCTTGTATTAATAAGTATTTTTTTTATGAATCTAACTCTTGTCTATTTTACAGTTTAAAAACACAAAATGGATAGACAACCCAATATTTTAAGAGACCTACCCGGAGACATGATTGATGAAATCTTGTCTAGAGTCGGCCAGAATTCTTCGGCACAACTATTTAAGGCGAGATCAGTTTGTAAGACATTCGAAGAACGTTCCAAGAATGTCTTGGTTTATAAGAGACTTTCGTTTGAAAGATGGGGGATATCACATTGGGAAACCCATAAGTTACGATGTGTTTACTTTGACGCATATATTGCGGGGAACCCAAATGCTATTTTACGCAACGGGTTAAGAAATTATTTTGACTCAATATATCCGAATATTGGACTTCGTGATTTAGAAAAAGCGGCTAACATGCAACATAAAAAAGCATGTTATGCTTACGGATTAGTAATGTTCGCTTCTCACCAAAGTGAGAACAAGAACATCGGGCTACAACTATTAAACAAAACGTTTCCACAAGTGACGGAGTCGGTAATTGGGGTAAGAAATGAGGTTTTTAGATTATTACGGGACTGTTGGACATTACGTAACCCTCGTCCCTTTGATGACGTTACAACACGCTGTCTTATCAACGGCCATAACGGTTATGTTGCACAAGACCAAGGATGGGAAGTAGTCCTAGTAAAACCAGAATGCATGACTTGTTTCTGGACGTATGAATTACGTGTCTTTATTGCCTTTGCTGAACGACTTGTGTACTAGCTAGAATTGTCTTCACAACTATCTTGTATCAAAGTTATTGTGTGCTATATTTCATGCTTTATGTAAAATAAGCGGTATTGTAAGTTTGTAAAATATTGTATAAAAGTTTGAACGCGAAATATTATTATAATCAGTTTTTCATATAGAATTGTAGTAGTTGAATTGTATATTAGCTACTAAGTATGAACTTAACGGGTAGGTACTACCCGAATTTAAACTTATAAAACGCTAATATGAAGAAAAATCTTTTATAAATGAGTTCATATTATGCTACGAAATACTATTAACTACTCTTAATATTCTGTATGATTAACTTGTTCCATTTAACTATTTTGAAGGAAATGGCACCGACTACTCGACACACCGTGAATATGAATGAAGAGGAATTCCGTACTTTTCTAGCTTCAAACATAGCCGCAGTACAGGCTGCGCTACATACCAACAATAACCTTGGATCTAGCAGTACAGGAAATCGTGTAGGATGCACCTACAAAGAATTCACTGCCTGCAAACCTTTGGAATTTGATGGAACCGAAGGACCGATCGGATTGAAACGGTGGACCGAGAAGGTTGAATCGGTGTTTGCCATAAGTAAGTGTACTGAAGAGGACAAAGTGAAGTACGCTACGCATACCTTCACAGGTTCTGCGTTAACATGGTGGAATACCTATCTAGAGCAAGTGGGACAAGATGATGCGTACGCACTACCGTGGTCAGCATTCAAGCACTTGATGAACGAGAAGTACCGTCCCAGAACCGAGGTCAATAAGCTCAAGACAGAACTTAGAGGGTTACGAACCCAAGGATTTGATATTACCACGTACGAAAGACGATTCACAGAATTGTGCCTACTGTGTCCGGGAGCATTCGAAGATGAGGAAGAGAAGATCGACGCGTTTGTGAAAGGATTACCGGAAAGAATCCAAGAAGATATAAGTTCACACGAGCCCGCCTCCATACAACAGGCATGTAGAATGGCTCACAAACTAGTGAACCAGATTGAAGAAAGAATTAAAGAACAGACTGCTGAAGAGGCCAATGTGAAGCAAGTCAAAAGAAAGTGGGAGGAAAACGGTGATAAGAATCACCAATACAACAACAACAGCAATTACAACAATAATCGCAACAATTATCCCAACAATCGGAACATCAATCGCAACTACAACAAATGGCCCAACAACAACAACAACAACAACAACAACAACAACAACAGCAACTACAACAATCATCCCAACAACAATAATAACCGCAACAACAACAACAATCAGAAGCAACTATGCCAAAGGTGTGAAAAGAATCACTCGGGGTTTTGCACCAAATTTTGCAACAAGTGTAAAAGAAATGGTCATAGCGCGGCGAAGTGTGAGGTCTACGGACCAGGGGTTAATAGAACGAAAGGAACAAATGGTGTCGGAACGAGTAATGGCGGAGCAAGTAGTGTCGGAGCAAGTTATGCCAATGTAGTTTGTTATAAATGTGGAAAACCAGGCCACATTATTAGAAATTGCCCGAACCAGGAGAACACGAATGGACAAGGCCGTGGAAGAGTTTTCAATATTAATGCGGTAGAGGCACAGGAAGACCCGGAGCTTGTTACGGGTACGTTTCTTATTGACAATAAATCTGCTTACGTTTTATTTGATTCGGGTGCGGATAGAAGCTATATGAGTAGAGATTTTTGTGCTAAATTAAGTTGTCCATTGACGCCTTTGGATAGTAAATTTTTACTCGAATTAGCAAATGGTAAATTAATTTCAGCAGATAATATATGTCGGAATCGAGAAATTAAACTGGTTAGCGAAACATTTAAGATTGATTTGATACCAGTAGAGTTAGGGAGTTTTGATGTGATAATCGGTATGGACTGGTTGAAAGAAGTGAAAGCGGAGATCGTTTGTTACAAAAATGCAATTCGCATTATACGAGAAAAAGGAAAACCCTTAATGGTGTACGGAGAAAAGGGCAACACGAAGCTACATCTTATTAGTAATTTGAAGGCACAAAAACTAATAAGAAAAGGTTGCTATGCTGTTCTAGCACACGTCGAGAAAGTACAAACTGAAGAAAAGAGCATCAATGATGTTCCCATTGCAAAAGAATTTCCCGATGTATTTCCGAAAGAATTACCGGGATTACCCCCACATCGATCCGTTGAATTTCAAATAGATCTTGTACCAGGAGCTGCACCAATAGCTCGTGCTCCTTACAGACTCGCACCCAGCGAGATGAAAGAACTGCAAAGCCAATTACAAGAACTTTTAGAGCGTGGTTTCATTCGACCAAGCACATCACCGTGGGGAGCTCCTGTTTTGTTTGTCAAGAAGAAAGATGGTACATTCAGGTTGTGTATCGACTACCGAGAGTTGAACAAACTTACCATCAAGAACCGCTACCCACTACCGAGAATCGACGACTTATTTGATCAACTACAAGGCTCGTCTGTTTATACAAAGATTGACTTACGTTCCGGGTATCATCAAATGCGGGTGAAAGAAGATGATATTCCAAAGACTGCTTTCAGAACACGTTACGGTCATTACGAGTTTATGGTCATGCCGTTTGGTTTAACTAATGCACCAGCTGTGTTCATGGACCTTATGAACCGAGTGTGTGGACCATACCTTGACAAGTTTGTCATTGTTTTCATTGATGACATACTTATTTACTCAAAGAATGACCAAGAACACGGTGAACATTTGAGAAAGGTGTTAGAAGTATTGAGGAAGGAAGAATTGTACGCTAAGTTTTCAAAGTGTGCATTTTGGTTGGAAGAAGTTCAATTCCTCGGTCACATAGTGAACAAAGAAGGTATTAAGGTGGATCCGGCAAAGATAGAAACTGTTGAAAAGTGGGAAACCCCGAAAACTCCGAAACACATACGCCAGTTTTTAGGACTAGCTGGTTACTACAGAAGGTTCATCCAAGACTTTTCCAGAATAGCAAAACCCTTGACTGCATTAACGCATAAAGGGAAGAAATTTGAATGGAATGATGAACAAGAGAAAGCGTTTCAGTTATTGAAGAAAAAGCTAACTACGGCACCTATATTGTCATTGCCTGAAGGGAATGATGATTTTGTGATTTATTGTGACGCATCAAAGCAAGGTCTCGGTTGTGTATTAATGCAACGAACGAAGGTGATTGCTTATGCGTCTAGACAATTGAAGATTCACGAACAAAATTATACGACGCATGATTTGGAATTAGGCGCGGTTGTTTTTGCATTAAAGACTTGGAGGCACTACTTATATGGGGTCAAAAGTATTATATATACCGACCACAAAAGTCTTCAACACATATTTAATCAGAAACAACTGAATATGAGGCAGCGTAGGTGGATTGAATTATTGAATGATTACGATTTTGAGATTCGTTACCACCCGGGGAAGGCAAATGTGGTAGCCGATGCCTTGAGCAGGAAGGATAGAGAACCCATTCGAGTAAAATCTATGAATATAATGATTCATAATAACATTACTACTCAAATAAAGGAGGCGCAACATGGAGTTTTAAAAGGGGGAAATTTAAAGGATGAAATACCCAAAGGATCGGAGAAGCATCTTAATATTCGGGAAGACGGAACCCGGTATAGGGCTGAAAGGATTTGGGTACCAAAATTTGGAGATATGAGAGAAATGGTACTTAGAGAAGCTCATAAAACCAGATACTCAATACATCCTGGAACGGGGAAGATGTACAAGGATCTCAAGAAACATTTTTGGTGGCCGGGTATGAAAGCCGATGTTGCTAAATACGTAGGAGAATGTTTGACGTGTTCTAAGGTCAAAGCTGAGCATCAGAAACCATCAGGTCTACTTCAACAACCCGAAATCCCGGAATGGAAATGGGAAAACATTACCATGGATTTCATCACTAAATTGCCAAGGACTGCAAGTGGTTTTGATACTATTTGGGTAATAGTTGATCGTCTCACCAAATCAGCACACTTCCTACCAATAAGAGAAGATGACAAGATGGAGAAGTTAGCACGACTGTATTTGAAGGAAGTCGTCTCCAGACATGGAATACCAATCTCTATTATCTCTGATAGGGATGGCAGATTTATTTCAAGATTCTGGCAGACATTACAGCAAGCATTAGGAACTCGTCTAGACATGAGTACTGCCTATCATCCACAAACTGATGGGCAGAGCGAAAGGACGATACAAACGCTTGAAGACATGCTACGAGCATGTGTTATTGATTTCGGAAACAGTTGGGATCGACATCTACCGTTAGCAGAATTTTCCTACAACAACAGCTACCATTCAAGCATTGAGATGGCGCCGTTTGAAGCACTTTATGGTAGAAAGTGCAGGTCTCCGATTTGTTGGAGTGAGGTGGGGGATAGACAGATTACGGGTCCGGAGATTATACAAGAAACTACCGAGAAGATCATCCAAATTCAACAACGGTTGAAAACCGCCCAAAGTCGACAAAAGAGCTACGCTGACATTAAAAGAAAAGATATAGAATTTGAAATTGGAGAGATGGTCATGCTTAAAGTTTCACCTTGGAAAGGGGTTGTTCGATTTGGTAAACGAGGAAAATTAAATCCAAGGTATATTGGACCATTCAAGATTATTGATCGTGTCGGACCAGTAGCTTACCGACTTGAGTTACCTCAACAACTCGCGGCTGTACATAACACTTTCCACGTCTCGAATTTGAAGAAATGTTTTGCTAAAGAAGATCTCACTATTCCGTTAGATGAAATCCAAATCAACGAAAAACTCCAATTCATCGAAGAACCCGTCGAAATAATGGATCGTGAGGTTAAAAGACTTAAGCAAAACAAGATACCAATTGTTAAGGTTCGATGGAATGCTCGTAGAGGACCCGAGTTCACCTGGGAGCGTGAAGATCAGATGAAGAAGAAATACCCGCATCTATTTCCAGAAGATTCGTCAACACCTTCAACAGCTTAAAATTTCGGGACGAAATTTATTTAACGGGTAGGTACTGTAGTGACCCGAACTTTTCCATGTTTATATATATTAATTGAGATTGATGTTTACATGATTAAATGTTTCCAACATGTTAAGCAATCAAACTTGTTAAGACTTGATTAATTGAAATAGGTTTCATATAGACAATTGACCACCCAAGTTGACCGGTGATTCACGAACGTTAAAACTTGTAAAAAAACTATATGATGACATATATATGGTTATATATATAGTTAACATGATATTATGATAAGTAAACATATCATTAATTATATTAACAATGAACTACATATGTAAAAACAAGACTACTAACTTAATGATTTTGAAACGAGACATATATGTAACGTTTATCGTTGTAACGACATTTAATGTATATATATCATATTAAGAGATATTCGTACATCATAATATCATGATAATATAATAATTTAAAATCTCTTTTGATATTATAAACATTGGGTTAACAACATTTAACAAGATCGTTAACCTAAAGGTTTCAAAACAACACTTACATGTAACGACTAACGATGACTTAACGACTCAGTTAAAATGTATATACATGTAGTGTTTTAATATGTATTTATACACTTTTGAAAGACTTAAATACACTTATCAAAATACTTCTACTTAACAAAAATGCTTACAATTACATTCTCGTTCAGTTTCATCAACAATTCTACTCGTATGCACCCGTATTCGTACTCGTACAATACACAGCTTTTAGATGTATGTACTATTGGTATATACACTCCAATGATCAGCTCTTAGCAGCCCATGTGAGTCACCTAACACATGTGGGAACCATCATTTGGCAACTAGCATGAAATATCTCATAAGATTACAAAAATATGAGTAATCATTCATGACTTATTTACATGAAAACAAAATTACATATCCTTTATATCTAATCCATACACCAACGACCAAAAACACCTACAAACACTTTCATTCTTCAATTTTCTTCATCTAATTGAACTCTCTCAAGTTCTATCTTCAAGTTCTAAGTGTTCTTCATAAATTCCAAAAGTTCTAGTTTCATAAAATCAAGAATACTTACAAGTTTGCTAGCTCACTTCCAATCTTGTAAGGTGATCATCCAACCTCAAGAAATCTTTGTTTCTTACAGTAGGTTATCATTCTAATACAAGGTAATAATCATATTCAAACTTTGGTTCAATTTCTATAACTATAACAATCTTATTTCAAGTGATGATCTTACTTGAACTTGTTTTCGTGTCATGATTTTGCTTCAAGAACTTTGAGCCATCCAAGGATCCATTGAAGCTAGATCCATTTTTCTCTTTTCCAGTGGGTTCATCCAAGGAACTTAAGGTAGTAATGATGTTCATAACATCATTCGATTCATACATATAAAGCTATCTTATTCGAAGGTTTAAACTTGTAATCACTAGAACATAGTTTAGTTAATTCTAAACTTGTTCGCAAACAAAAGT
This sequence comes from Rutidosis leptorrhynchoides, assembly GCF_046630445.1. NCBI lineage: Eukaryota > Viridiplantae > Streptophyta > Magnoliopsida > Asterales > Asteraceae > Rutidosis > Rutidosis leptorrhynchoides. Next base: position 133,217,709 of record NC_092340.1, on the reverse strand, counting down.
TAATCCTTCTAACTTGACTTTTAAAATCAACTAAACACATGTTCTATATCTATATGATATGCTAACTTAATGATTTAAAACCTGGAAACACGAAAAACACCGTAAAACCGGATTTACGCCGTCGTAGTAACACCGCGGGCTGTTTTGGGTTAGTTAATTAAAAACTATGATAAACTTTGATTTAAAAGTTGTTATTCTGAGAAAATGATTTTTATTATGAACATGAAACTATATCCAAAAATTATGGTTAAACTCAAAGTGGAAGTATGTTTTCTAAAATGGTCATCTAGACGTCGTTCTTTCGACTGAAATGACTACCTTTACAAAAACGACTTGTAACTTATTTTTCCGACTAGAAACCTATACTTTTTTTGTTTAGATTCATAAAATAGAGTTCAATATGAAACCATAGCAATTTGATTCACTCAAAACGGATTTAAAATGAAGAAGTTATGGGTAAAACAAGATTGGATAATTTTTCTCATTTTAGCTACGTGAAAATTGGTAACAAATCTATTCCAACCATAACTTAATCAACTTGTATTATATATTATGTAATCTTGAGATACCATAGACACGTATACAATGTTTCGACCTATCATGTCGACACATCTATATATATTTCGGAACAACCATAGACACTCTATATGTGAATGTTGGAGTTAGCTATACAGGGTTGAGGTTGATTCCAAAATATATATAGTTTGAGTTGTGATCAATACTGAGATACGTATACACTGGGTCGTGGATTGATTCAAGATAATATTTATCGATTTATTTCTGTACATCTAACTGTGGACAACTAGTTGTAGGTTACTAACGAGGACAGCTGACTTAATAAACTTAAAACATCAAAATATATTAAAAGTGTTGTAAATATATTTTGAACATACTTTGATATATATGTATATATTGTTATAGGTTCGTGAATCAACCAGTGGCCAAGTCTTACTTCCCGACGAAGTAAAAATCTGTGAAAGTGAGTTATAGTCCCACTTTTAAAATCTAATATTTTTGGGATGAGAATACATGCAGGTTTTATAAATGATTTACAAAATAGACACAAGTACGTGAAACTACATTCTATGGTTGAATTATCGAAATCGAATATGCCCCTTTTTATTAAGTCTGGTAATCTAAGAATTAGGGAACAGACACCCTAATTGACGCGAATCCTAAAGATAGATCTATTGGGCCTAACAAACCCCATCCAAAGTACCGGATGCTTTAGTACTTCGAAATTTATATCATATCCGAAGGGTGTCCCGGAATGATGGGGATATTCTTATATATGCATCTTGTTATTGTCGGTTACCAGGTGTTCACCATATGAATGATTTTTATCTCTATGTATGGGATGTGTATTGAAATATGAAATCTTGTGGTCTATTGTTACGATTTGATATATATAGGTTAAACCTATAACTCACCAACATTTTTGTTGACGTTTTAAGCATGTTTATTCTCAGGTGATTATTAAGAGCTTCCGCTGTCGCATACTTAAATAAGGACAAGATTTGGAGTCCATGCTTGTATGATATTGTGTAAAAACTGCATTCAAGAAACTTATTTTGTTGTAACATATTTGTATTGTAAACCATTATGTAATGGTCGTGTGTAAACAGGATATTTTAGATTATCATTATTTGATAATCTACGTAAAGCTTTTTAAACCTTTATTGATGAAATAAAGGTTATGGTTTGTTTAAAAATGAATGCAGTCTTTGAAAAACGTCTCATATAGAGGTCAAAACCTCGCAACGAAATCAATTAATATGGAACGTTTTTAATCAATAAGAACGGGACATTTCAAAAATGGTAATAGAACAATTTTGATTTATTAAATTACCAGAATACCCTGGAGAAGACCGAGTCATCCAGAAAAATATTCTCTTGATATGTTTAGAGATTAGATAGAATGTAAGAGTCGTGTAAATGGCACATGATGACGGTACTGTGAATCATCATGCTTCATTAGAAACTCAGCATGACTTACTGTAATATAATGACGTTGATCAAGTGTCATTATATTATACTAATCCATGCTTCAGTTCCCAACACTATTTCAAAACATTCATATTTTAAACTTGAAGGTTTCAGAATTTAGAAACTAACACAGTTTCTTTTATGTTGCAGATATTACGGAGAGATAAATGATCTCAGATAAGAATAGTTGTGAAAATATCGCCAGAAATATGGAGGATATTTATAATAGAACATACGAGAATATCTTAGAATTTCTAATATCAATGGATGATGAAGAAGATTTGTCTGTGAAGGTTTAGAATGAGAAATAAGATGTTTGCTAACGATTTCAGCAGGCACAGAATCATTTGGATTCTTTGAAGGCAAACTTATTCTTTGTGATTTGTCCACGACTTTCTTCATAGTTTCACATAATCCGCTTTTCGGTACTAAATTTTCTATCGAGCGTTCCTAACACTCCTTTCTTTATCATCAAACTTTTAGCCATTAAGATCATCTACAACATGCTGCTTCGTCAGCATTTTCAAAGTTAACTGATCTGGGTCATCGGTTATCAAACCGAGGTAGTTTCAGGAGAATTGTGTTTTTAGAATGATTAATCGCTGATGGTAATATTGTGGAATATAAAAGGTTCCCCAATAACAATAAAGAGTACGCATATATATCGCGGTTATAATAAAGTTGTTTCGGATGAAAAGTCTGAGTTGACTTGCTGGAGCTGTGACAAAATTAGCTACTTTGGAAAGGGATTGCAAAATGATCTTCGGTAATAACAATGTCAAAGGAACTAGAACAGATACGTGTCAAACGTTTACTCAGTTTCCGAGGGTTTTTCAGGTGCATAACTATATGCATCAATCTTTTCTTCCGTAGATGAAGTGCGGTTGGTTTATCCTCTCGATTGAGGTATTTTTAAGAATCATGATAGATTTGAACGCTGATTGTAATCGTCGAGATACAATGAGGTTTAAGATGAAATCAAGTGGCAATCTTGAAGAAATGTTTAGTTTCATATGTTATAATCAATATTTTAATTCATTTTAATTGTCCAATGTCATTAGTCCACAGTCGATAGTCCACAGTAACAGTCCAATAATTCATATATAGTTTAATATATAATATACGAATTAATTAATACGTGTCGTGACCCGTATACCTCTCAGACTCGATCACAACTCAAGCTATATATATTAATGTAGAATCAACCTCAACCCTGTATAGAGAACTCGATCATTACTGCATATAGAGTGTCTATGGTGATTCCAAATAATATATATAGATGCGTCGATATGATATGTCAAAATATTGTATACGTGTCCCAATATTTAAAGTGCGTAAAATAATTACAGAAATTAAATGACGATAAATAAAAGTGCGATAATTAAATTATGATAAATAAACTGCGATAAATAAAATGTAATCAGTTAGCTAGGAACAGTTAGCTGGAACAGTTAGCGTGGATTCTTTACAAAATTTTTCATAGTTAATTTGTTTGTTTCTAACAGATTTTATTTTGTCATATGTTTTCTTCATATGCCACTTGTTGGATTCTGGGAAGTCAAAATCCAAATATGAAATTGAATGAAAATGGTTATTCTGCGGTGAACGGATACGTATATCGGTGGTTGTAAGTAGGATAGTAAATGACTATTGAATCAGCTTCGACGAATGTACAATGTAACTTATTAAGATGAAATCTAATTATTCCTCGGGTATTACCTACCCGTTAAAAAAAAATTTCACCATTAATATTTTGTACAAAAGAACTTTTAATTACAATCTTTATGAAAACATATATACATATATATTTTCTTCAGATGAAATCATGAATTTAATGAGTTAATATGATATTAATCTCATTTGTTTTTCGGTTTGAGCTAGAATAAGAAATCTCTAAAACTTTTTGAGACCACATATTCTTCGCAGAATATCAATGAAGTTATGGATCAATACTTCATCGTTCATTATTGTTGGTACTCCTTGGTATCTATGGTGCGTATGATGTTGATGTTTGTGGGACAGATTATGATGTCGAGACGTGTGATGCGGATGTTGTTTGTTAGTGGTGATGATGGTATTGTTGATGTTATTGATGGTGGTGCTGATTATGCTGCTGGTGCTGCTGCTGGTGTTTGCAACCTTCGCACCATGTTCTCCAAAGCCGTCACGCGAGCGCGAAGTTCGTTAACTTCTGCTAGTACACCGGGATGATTGGCGGTTGGAGCGAGCGAATGAACAAGATTTGTAATATGGGATAGTATATAATCGTAACGAGATACTCTAGAAATGAGAGAGAAAATGGTGTTTCGAATAGGTTCGCCGGTAAGTGCTTCAGGTTCATCGCCAAGAGGGCAATTTGGTGGATGGAATGGATCACCTTCTTCTTGTCTCCAGTGATTTAGTATATTACGAACCCATCCCCAATTCATCCAGAATAGATGATGGGAAATTGGTTGATCCATTCCGGTGACGCTGCTTTCGGAGCCCGAATGGAAATCCATATCGGCATAACTGTCGGAATCTGAAGAATTCGAACTAGATGCGGAATCCATCTTGTATAATGGGGAAAATGAATTTTTGGTATGGAATAGATTATAGGAGTTAGATTTGGTACTCTTCAATACATAATTTACATATGTATATATAATACCAAAATCCCGTAAATTACGGAGAATCTTTGAAAAGATATCAGTCAAAGTTCGCAATAATAGATATGTTAAGATAAGAATTCGTCTATACACTATCAATGCAGTAAATGCAGTAAAACGTGTCTAGACTTATGGATGATAAGCAGGTAATTTCCTAAGGATGATAAGCAGATGATTTCCGACTAGAAATGATAAGCAAAACTTTTGACATGTAGACACGGTCGAAGTCCAGACTCATTAATGTATCCTAACAACTACTAGTTAGACACACTAATGTAAGACCTGGTTCGCTACGACCACCGCTCTGATACCAACTGAAAGGACCAGTCCTAATCCACCTGGACGAAGTCATCAACATTTAGATTGCTTATCATGTTGGTATGGTTTAATTTATGTAAATATTAATCTCATAAGTATAATTTGGTCGGAAAATTCCGGGTCATTACAGATTGTGTGATATATAGGGCCTCAGTGTTTTCAGATGACAACAAAGAAAGTAACAGAGTCATGTAACATGGTACGTGGTGATGATAAGGTTGATCGAGCCCCATCACCATCACGAGCCATTAGAACTTGGTATGACTTACTGTAATATAACCACGTTGATCGGGCATCATTATATTACACTAATCCATACCTCCATTCCAACATCACTCCATGAGGTTTAAAAGAATATAATCATGGAGAACAAAAGTGAATAAGGTGTAATGGCATCTCCAATAAAATCGTATTTAATCGAAAGAGTTAATGAAACCTTTGAAGGTATGTGTCCCAAGGGAATTTGAATAAATGGTAGTTTACGTCAATGTGTTCAAGGTCGTCCGTGCACGAGACATGTTTCTTCATAGCAAAGTAGCACACCTAAATTGTGCCAATGAAAACAATGCTATAGAAATATACTAGCTACGAGTAATGAAGTGTAGTATCGAGTAGTAAACGAGGGTAGTGATCCTTAGTAGTGATAAGTAGTAGCGATCGATAGTAGTAGCTAAGTAATAGTAGCAATTATCAATACTGTAATAACAGTAGCGATTAACTATAGTGTGGTGGGTAACAGTAGTGTAGTAGTAGTGAAGTAACATTCGTGAATGTTTCGCAGCAGTAGTGGAGAGTAAGCTGGGACGGCGATGAATAACGGGGGGAGACAGAACTCCCAAATTACTGTGACCAATGACGTATTCCTCATCCTTACATGTATCAATCTCACGCTTGCGTGGATTTCCAGGAAGTGGTAGGGTACGTATTTGTCGGATCAGATTTAGAGTTAATCGTACTAGAAGGTGAAGCAGCGATAGCCTCAGTCTCGGAATTGGAATCACTTAGAATGATTGGGTTAGAGGTGGACATCTAACACTCAAGAAACACACCAAGTTGGTACGTATGTAACGGATATCACCAGAGTTAGATATCTAATAAGAACAAGTCAGCAAACAGCATAAGCATAACAAATGTAGTTCAAGCTAACCTACGGTTACAGTTTAGACCCAAGAATGTGCCCTATAGTCCGACACACTAATGCAGCCTAATCCTAGGTAACCGTTAAGCTCTGATACCATCTTTAACACCCCGCCAAATTCCCATCCGACGACGTGTTAATCCATGTCTCACGGTTAACAGTTACGCCATCTATATGAGACTTTTAAAGCAATCTCATTTAATTTTATTAAAAGTTGACTTTCAAAACATAAGTCAATAATCCCAAAATAGAAACACTGTTGTGATCGTAACCACAAGCCAACAGTATTTAAACAGTTGTAAAAGTTTTAAATGCGAAAGTAAATAATGTTCTTTAAAAGTATGCTGACTCCACGGCCAGACATGCAGCAAACACAGTGAAAATCTACCTCTTAAGGACCTGAAAATAAAAACACTCAAAAACAGGTCAACAATAATGTTGGTGAATCTACAGGTTTAAAGTTATGTAACAGTATCTGAAAAACAGTTATCAGAAAAATAGTTTACTTTCCTTGACCATGAGATTTTACAAGTACAACCCAAGTTGCAAAACGTTTGCATAATCTGAGCACCTGAATACTAGCCATGACCCGAGTATAGACACCACTATACCCACCCTTACCTCGTAAAATGTTATACACTTGTTTGAGTGTATCTAATGTTCAAAGTAAATGCACCACAGTTAATATTGTAGGGTGAGGTTGTCAACCTAACGGATCCGTCCATCTAAATTGTGCTTACACCGATGGTATTAAAAGTATTCAACCTAGAGGCTTTGTGAACAAACTCAGTACGCATATATAGTACTCGTGTCAATACAAAAGCATTTAAAAATGTAAATATAATGGCGTGTATTCTCATCCCTGAAAATATGTAAAAAGTGGGACTGTAGACTCACCTTTGAATAAAGCTCGTATTGAAAGACAAAACTTGTACGGTTTACAGCTGAGTAATGAAACCTAAGTATACGTATTTAGGTTGGTCAATATATGTATCTTAAATAAGGGTGGTTTCATAGTATAAGTTGTCTTATTGCTCGACTCGACGCGTTTCAAAGTAAAAGTCAACATATAGTCAACTAGATCATGCAAGTCAAACAAAGTCAACCGAAGTCAAACCAAAAGTCAAACTTGGTCAAAGTAGTCAACTAAAGTCAAAATCAGTACGTTCATGTCAAATGTTGGTCAACATGTCAAACCTAAGTCAAACAACGTGTTTTGGATCATAACAGGTCAATTTCACAATTTCAGTTTATCGTTGTGCACAAAGTTCATGAACATGTAGTATACTTAGCATATTAACTCATAGTACAAAATTCAAGTAAACATGGAAAACTCCAGATCATAAGTCTACTCAAAATCTATTCCAACAAGTCTGGTCAGGGTCTCATACGATAATTAAAAGTCATGAATCAGAAGGGGTACATTTATAGTTTGCCAAGTCAGTTTTTGACCGCGCACTGATTTCGTTTTGTCTCTAACCAGAGCTAGGAACATGAAATTGATACAAGACCAGTGGTCATAGTTCAAGGACAAGTCAAAGTAACACATATAAAAAATCGAGAAGTTTTTGTTTAGCCAATTTGTACATTTATTCATGCAAATTGAATATTCCGTTTTCAGCTCAAATCAGAATTTACATAAAGTATGGCCCTATTGTGCCCAATGCATAAGGTTTCAGAGATTGACATTAACTAACCATAAGTCACATATTATGCTAAGTTTCATTTTCCAGAAGCATACATGCTAAATCAATAAACACAAACCACAGAGTATAAAACAGGGAGCAATTTGCAGATTCGATTCTAGTTCAGCTAGTCACATTCGTACGTGATTATCCGAAGATCTAGATACAATTAGACTATGATATTTACATTAAAGGTGAAGTAATTTTTGTATATATTACAGATATGCAAAGCCCTCATCACAGAAATCAACACATTTTAGCATACAAGCCTATTTCATGCAAGTGCTGGAAAAATCAACGTTTTCACTAAATTAAGCATATAATAAGTTATACTCAAGAAAATACCATGATATCCTAGTGTAAACTGAGTATTTCTAAATTATCTATCCAATGGTACCAAAATCGCAAACCAATTCATGGCCTATCAAACCCAGATTTTCTGATCAAGCAACAAAACACAACGTTAATTTCAAATGGACATAACTTAATCATCCGGAAACAAAATCAAGCGAATCCAAAGCCTAAAATCAATAGTTTTTCATGAGGATTCTGATTAACACATAATATCATGCAATTGAAAAGTTTAAGTTTCTGTCACCATCAAATACAAATTCGTGATTTATCAAAAACATGGTAATCGAGCAAATTAAAACATGTAATCGCGTACAATCATCATGACTCGAGCAATATACATCATCTACTATGAAACTTCAATAAAAAACAGATTTATATTAACTAGGGTTTTGAGAATTATACCTTAAATCACAAATTAAATGGTACTAGCATGTAAAGAATGGTGAACGGAAGCACTTTCGTGTTTTAGGGTTAAGCAAATAAGCAAGATTGAAGATGATTTGATGATGGAGATGAATGTCGACTTTGATGATGATGATGTATGTGTCGACGACCAGCAGGAGAAGAAAAGAGGCGCCTGTTTTTTTTTATCTATGCTAACTTAGGTTTAGGTACCTTCTTATACCCTAGTAACTATCAACTAATGACAAACTAATGACAGAACACCCCCTCCCCTAAAGTGACGGTTTTAGGAGGTTAAAAAGGTGTCCTGGAACTTTATATTTTCATATTTTGACCACTAAAAGAATTACATACAAACCTGCAAGTCTCGGTGATTTTTACGGTACACGATAACGATTAAAATTACGAATGGTGTACTTAAATTAGCACAAGGATAAATAAATTACTACAAATAATAATTATGAATTAGAATGACACAAGAATTCCCTTGGGATCAAATTTTATTGCTATATTAAGTCTTATGGTTCGTTTCTATGTGCTGTTAATCGAAAACGCGAACCGAATCGCTCAACGTTAAATCCTTCGAATTCCTATATTAAGTAAATTATTTTTATTATAAAAGAATTTTAATTCTCATAAAATATATAGAATAATTATTTTACTTAATAATTATTTATTTTGTTGCTAAGTGTCGTTAACCGAAAATGTTACCGGAACGTTAACCGAGCGTTTTATCGAATTCTGCGCCTTTTAAATTTATAAAACTTCTAATAAATTAAAAGTATCTTTTAATCATAATAATTATATAAAATAATTATTTAAGGTGATTTATCAATCGTTTGGTTGTCTTAAAGACGTTTCTCCGGTTTTTACTAACCGTACGTTTTTCTTGCGTTTTCTAAGTTTCTCGCATACTTCTAAACCAAAGTATGAAATCAAGTAATATGTAGCGCATATTATAAATAACATTTTCAAAAAAAAAAAAAAAAAGTTCTGGCGTATAAATTCATAGAATTTAACTAACGATCGTTAAGTATAAACGGAAAAGTTAACCGAAAAACTCGGGTTGTTACAGAACCTAAAAATATAAACAACGAGAGGGTAAGCTAATTGCTTAGTGAATGCAATACTTATACGCATACATACATAATTCAATCACTTGCATACACCTACACAAACAACACATATCATTAGCAAATCGCATAACAGTATAAACAAACGTACAATGCTAATAAAACTCACACAACCCAATATACACAACGTCGACATTCGACTCGATGGTGGCCGACGAAGAGCGGTAGGTCAAATATGTTAACCACTCACCACCCATCACAATACGTACGTGGCCGACGAAGAGCGGTATGTCAAACACATTAACCACTCACCACTACGCACCAAAAGGCCAACGAAAAGTATAATCGAAACGTTAACACTTACCTCATTCACAAGGATAGCAGATGAAAAGTGAAACCGCGCGATATACACTTACCATCCTCCGATAAGTGGCCAACGAAGAGAGTATCCTAACGGATAACACTCACCACTTACCCCAACACACATGTGGCCGACGAAGAGCGGTAGGTCAAACGTTAACCACTCACCACATGCCTCAACCCAAATGTGGCCAACAAAGAGTTAACCCTTCTGGATTTCACTCGCCACCTAACGAAACCAATATAGTCAACGAAGAGCTATCCATACGGATATCACTCACCATATTTCACAACCCATTTGTGGCCCACGAAAAGCGTATCTTACCGGATAACACTTGCCACGTTGCACGCAAGCAACCAAATTATATACACACACGTATAAATATTCCACTCACATCGGTTACTTGAAAAGCCAATCCCGCTTGAGCTCCTAGTCGTCCAAATGTAAATCACCTAAGTAATTAACAAACAAATAAGCTAAACACTCTAGCTTATACCCAAAACACCATAAGTGCAATTTTGACCCATTTGCACTTACTTCCATTTTGACTAAGTCAAATCTCGCCCAAATCACCCATAATCACAATTAACTAGTGATTATGTTCCAATATCACATTTTACTCAAAGTTTAATCATCAAAAGACTACTTGCATCATTTTTACACAAAACTCATTTTGACCTAATCTCAAGTCAAAACACCAAATTGCAAGTTTACACACCCAATCACTACAAATCCAAGTCAACTAGTGATTTCATCAACAAATTTAGTTTACAAACTAACAATATCATCATCCAACCTAAACCCACCAATATTAGAGTTCTTACACCAAAACTTGACCCATTTACCCCAAACTTCCAAGAAATGGGGTTTACACTCACTTTAACACAAACCCTAGCATCATAAACGAATTAATACAACCAAAATCCGAATTAGGGTTTTACCTTTTGAAGAAAACGAAGCTAGCACAACAATAACACAAGAAATGGGCTTCAATTTGATGAACACAAGCTTCTTCTTTCTTTTCTCAAGCTTTCTCACTCTACTTTCTCTCTAGAATTTGAGGTTGAAGATGAGAGGATAAGGATAAGATTGTGGATGTGAATGAGTCCACCAATCTGCCTTTGTGGCCTGAAACCGTCTCCAATGTGAAATTACCAAAATGCCCATTTTTATCTTTTAAATAAAACAAATGGGTGCTGATCAGTCGACACCCGCGGCGCGGCTCCACGGCTAAATCCACATCACAATATTTCTCAGCTTTATTTGTAGTTCAGGGACTGAAGTTGTCTGATTCTAATTCTGATGTAAATTCTGAAAATGCATAAGTGTTAGGTTAACTTTTAATGGCAGTTTCTGATGCACATATTTACTGACACTTTCAGGAACACTTTCTGATGCATAGATTTCGGGGTCTTACAGCTGTAAAACCACACGCAGTAGTGTCCGTATGCCATTGATGCCAGTCGAAAGTACACCTCTTGGACCTTCTAGTAATCTATTCAAAACTTTTGCTCTGAATTTCGTTTAAAATTACTGAATAATTTGATTATGTTTTAACCTCCTTTTGTCTGTTAATTTTCTTTGTTTTTTTAATTCAAGGTAATTCATAATTAATTACATCTAGTAATATTGACTAGGAGCAGTATTTTAAATACATGTTATGTTAAATCAATCAATAAACTTATATATAATTTTATAAGTTACCATGAGTGCATTAAGTTTATTCAAAATCTCGCCATAATGGATCTATAAGATTTATTTTTTTTGGAAATAATTGCGTGGGAGTTTTATATTAGTTGAGTTGTTCGACGTGTTAATGGAATAATTTCATTATTAATTTATTATTTTGAAAAATTAAATTAAAAAATCCTCAATCATCGCCTCACCTGTCAAATGTTACTACAAATTTGTAGTAACACTCAACTTCATAGTTGAAATCTTACTACGAATTTACAAATTGGCTATCTACTAAGACCACTCTTATTCATGACAAATGTTATACAATTACATCAGTGTCATATTAGCGTCACCTCACCAACTTTTTTCTTTCATATAACCCATCACACTCACTAATATCCATCACTACAACCACATTGACCTCACTTCAATATTTTATTTTTATTTATTTATTTATTTATTTATTTATTTATTTATTTAGTTATTTATTTATTATTATTATTATTATTATTATTATTATTATTATTATTATTATTATTATTATTATTATTATTTAAATCCAACAGCTAGTTTTTAAAACCGATTTTTTATTTAATACTCCAAAACAGCTAGTTTTTCAATTTTCACTATAAATACTCCCACATAACTCAAATCAAAACACACATTTCACTTCTCAACTCAAAATCAAAACACGTCTTTCTTTTCTCAAAAATGTTAACTTTTCCCCCATGATTGTTGCAATTGATGTTCATTACGGAGGTGACTTCGGTAGTGAAATGAAAATTTCTGATTACAAGTATCATTCGAAAGTGTCGTTCGAATGAATTGACATTCGCGACTTTGGTTTACAGAACCTTTTAGCCTTTTTGAAAGAAAAGGTTCCGTTCGAACATACGGATGTCTTGTATTTTGAAGATGATTCTGATCCGAAATTGTCCGATACATATCTCAGTACTGACCAACGGTGGTATGGTATAAAAGATACCCGGATGCGCTTTCTAATTACGTTTCTCTTTATTTGGTTTACGAAGATGAGGAGAGCATTGCTTAACGTTATGTTGATGAAAATGTCGAATGTGAAAATGATGAACCGGCTGGGCCTATTTACGATACCGATGGTCGTTATTTTGGAGATTCTGATTATTAAGTTGTTGGTGTTTTAATGTTTTATTTAGCCTCTAACATTATTGTCGGGTAACCATGATCACCTCGTGTAAATTGCCGTTTCCAACCAACTGGACAAATTTTTCAATCCTAATGCATACATTCGATAACATACCCGAAAAACCATATATTTCTTCATGTTTAGAAATTATACGTTGTACATAATGTGCATTTAGCCATCTCATGTACTCGGTCGAATATAAGTGTAAGACACTTTTGCAAGTTTTCCAAACATTTATAACCAGTTGATTCACTCATGTTTAAATATTCATCAAATATCGAGCGCAACACCGTACGTTAATTGTCCTATAACGGGCATACATTTTTGAAAAACATTAAAACCGTATAAACTGGTTGCATCAGGTTTTTGTTGAAAAAAAGTAATATAATCGAAAATAGGTTCTTGATTGAAATTAATTATATCTCGACATATACGGATAAACAAAGGCTTGCTCATACGAAAGCGTCTCCAGAACTTATCGAGCAGGAAAGTGGGAGTGTCATAAAATAATCGTCGAACAATTGTTTAGCTTTTCCTTCTCGATCTCTAGGAAAGTGTCTTCTAGGAGATCTAGGTATAAGTACAACTTCATATTCAGCTTCAACTTGTTCTAAAAAATCGATAGCATCGAGTGTTTGTATTGGATTATATGCATTTGCAATCGCTGACGCCACTTTATAATATTCACCATCTCGATCAATTATCGAAAGTTTCTATTTTTTTAAGTGTTTGATACTTTTTCCAGTTGGTTATCTTTTTTCAGAGATATGGACAAATAACTTAACTGATTAATGATGATGTTGTTGCATGATGTTTTTGTATTGTATCTGAAAATGATACTTTTAAAAAATAATTTTTTTAATGTCGAATCACAGATTGGTAGTAGGAAGGCTACACATATTTTGAAATATCCACATGCTCAAGTGATTAGTCAGGGAATCAGTGATACTACCGAGCCCATTTAAGAAGTCATTACGTCTACAAATTCTAAGGTATTGTTTTAATTTACTATTTTTTTTTTGCAGTCAACGACGGCGGTAGAAGATCTTGAACACATCGTCTATGAATGGTATATAATTCGTATAAATACCTCATAATACGATTCTAATTTCTGATATATATAAAATATGTTGAAAATAGGAGGTTATGTATATTATTTGTGGAAGTGTGGATTGATGATTTTTAGAAGTTAGATTGATTTTAAAAGCTTTTCTTTTATTGCTTATTGCTTGCTTTGCTTGATTACAAATGAGGGGTGAAGCCCTCTATTTATACTACTCAATGGAGTAGTCTAGATCACTCCATCATCTACTACTATCTAGATATTTCCTAGTATTTCTAGACCTAGATATTTTACAAGATTATTCTACACACATTCTACACACTTTCACTACTACATATTACAAGAAGCTTCTACATAATGGGCTATAATCTTGATCCAAAATATTTGTATATTTGCAAGCCCAAATCTAAAACACATAGCCCAAAATCAAGTTTAGTTTCCAACAGCCCCCCTTAAACTTGATTTCGTCACTCCGAGCATATTCCGTAATCTCTGAAATGTCTCGTGTTTTAGGTGCTTTGTGAAAATATCAGCAACTTGGTCAAGTGACTTCGCGTACTTTATCTGCACCTCTTTGTTTGTAACACACTCCCTTATGTAATGGTATTTTGTATCGATGTGTTTGCTTCGATCATGGAAGACTGGATTCTTTGCTAGAGCAATCGCAGACTTGTTATCCACATATATCTCTGTAGGTTCATTTTGAAAAAACTTAAGCTCATTTAGTAACTTCCTGAGCCATATTGCATGACAGGTGCACGATGTTGCTGCAACAAACTCGGCTTCACACGTTGACAGAGTCACAATGGGTTGCTTCTTCGAGCTCCATGTGAACGCCGTATCTCCCATATAGAACACGAAACCACTCGTACTCTTACGATCATCTTTGTCTCCAGCCCAATCACTATCACTGTATCCAACTAGCTTGAAGTGATTAGAAGGCGAATAAAACAGGCCATAGTCAATCGTACCTTTGATGTAGCGAAGTATCCTCTTGGCTGCCTTCAAGTGATTTATTGTAGGTGCTTCCATGTATCGACTTACTAGTCCAACTCCGTAGAGAATATCTGGCCTCGTGCAGGTTAGGTATCTCAGACTTCCAACCAAACTCTTGTATTGTGTTGGGTCCACCAAGTATCCTTCATCATCTTTTGACAATTTGAGATTGCAATCCACCGGTGTGTTCATTGTCTTGCATTCATTCATCTTAAACTTCTTGAGCACCTCATTCGCATAACCTTCTTGGGATATGAATATTCCTTCTTTCTTTTGTTTTACCTCGATCCCAAGATAGTAAGCCATAAGTCCAATGTCGGTCATCTCGAACTCCCGAACCATTGCTTTCTTGAACTCCTCAAACATTTTGGGATTACTGCCAGTGAATATCAAGTCATCCACATATAGGCACACAATCATAACATCTCCTTCCTTGCTTACTTTGGTATAGAGAGCATGCTCATGTGGGCATTTTGTAAAGCCATTCTGTTGGAAATACTTGTCTATCCTGCTATTCCATGCTCGAGGCGCTTGCTTCAACCCATATAAGACCCTTTTCAATTTCAGCACCTTATTCTCTTGGCCTTTCACGATGTATCCCAAAGGTTGTTCTATATAGACTTCTTCTTCTAAGTGGCCATTAAGGAACGCGGATTTGACATCCATTTGATAAATCTTCCAATTATGCTGAGCCGCAAGTGAGATTATTAATCTTATAGTTTCTAGACGAGCTACGGGAGCAAATACTTCTTCATGGTCTATGCCAGCTCGTTGACTATATCCCTTCGCCACCAACCTTGCCTTGCATCTTTCAACTTCACCTTTGGAATTCTTCTTGGCCTTGTACACCCACTTTACACCAATAGCCTTATGCCCTTTTGGAAGTGTAGCAAGATCCCACGTATCATTCTTCTCGATTGCTTGAATCTTCTCGTCCATGGAACGTTTCCACTTTTGGCTTTTTGCTGCATCTTCGTAACTTATTGGCTCACAATCGGCAAGAAGGCTGAACAATGTTAGATCCTCCATAGGTTGAGTTACCTCGTACAACTCCTCAATGCTCCTTGTGTGATGTTGTAGCCTACTTGATTCTCCTCCTGATGTTGGTGTCACTTCATTAGGTGTAGTGGTTGGAGTATGTGGAGAGTGCGGAGATGGTGTACTAGAAGGTTCTTGAACTTCTAGATATTCTTCGTTCTTTGCAGTACTCTCGAATGGATAAGGGAGAAAGTTGTAGTTCTCCTCTTCGGGAACATTCCAATCCCATGTTGCTTCTTCATCGAACACCACATCTCGACTTGAGATTACTTTATCGGTCTTGGGATTGTATAACTTGTAACCCTTCGAACTTGAGTCATAGCCCACGAATATGAGTTTCTCGCTTTTATCATCGAGCTTCGTCCTCTTCTGATCTGGCACATGAGCATATGCCACACTTCCGAACACTCGAAGGTGTAAGATGCCGGACTTCCTTCCACTCCAAGCTCCAATGGGCGTTTTGTTCTTGACGCTTCTAGTGGGCGAGCGATTTGCTAGATAGATCGCACAGTCCACTGCCTCAGCCCAAAACTCCTTAGGCATCCTTTTGCTCTTTAACATACTCCAGACCATATCAAGAATGGTCCTATTTTTTCTTTCCGCAACACCATTTTCTTGAGGTGAATATGGAAGAGTTAGAGGACGTCGTAAGCCATCGCAAAATTCCTTGAATTCCTTGGATGTGAACTCTCCTCCACGATCGGATCTCATCGCCTTTATGGTGAGACCACTTTGATTCTCCACAAACGCTTTAAACTTCTTGAACATTCCAAAAGCTTCCAACTTCTCTTTTAGAAAATAGACCCATGTCTTTCGACTAAAATCATCAATGAATAGAATAAAATATCTATTTTTACCAAAAGACGGTGGGCTTATGGGTCCACACACATCCGTGTGAATAAGTTCTAGAGGTTTCTTCGCTCTACTAGAAGCTTCTGTTGGAAAACTGTTTCGGAAGTGCTTTCCTAGAAGACATCCCTCACAAATTTGATCCGGGTGATTAATTGGAGGCAAACCCTTCACCATTCCTTTACTTGATAATGATTTTAACCCTCCAAAATTTAAGTGCCCGTATCTCATGTGCCAAAGCCAAGAATTATCTTTGAAACATGCTTTTAAACATCTTGAAATGTCATGTTGAATATTTAGCATGAACATCCTATTCGTTGACATTGGCACCTTAGCAATCAAACCTCCTTTTTGGTCTCTCAGATAAAGACTACGATTTATCATGTGAATATCATAGCCTTTCTCTAAGAGTTGTCCAATACTCAGTATATTTGTCTTCATATTAGGCACATAATACACGTTAGAGATAAATTGATGCCTTCCATTTTTCAAGCGGATGAGAATCTTACCTTTGCCTTTAACCGGGACTTTAGAGGAATCTCCGAAGGTGATATTTCCACTAATTACCTCGTCTAACTCCACAAACATCTTTTTGTCACCGCACATATGGTTGCTTGCACCCGTTTCGAGATACCACAAATTTGATTCTCCGTTATCTTCACCTTTGCATGCTAGTAACAAAGTGTTTTACACGGCTTCGGTATTTTCTTGCACTGAATTTGCTCTTTCTTGCACGTAATTGTTTGACTTCTCGCATTCCGAAGCATAATGGCCAAATTTATGACAATTATAGCATTTGGTTTAAGAATTGTCATACCTTGGCCTTCTACTTGTGTAGCCTCTCCCGCGACCTCTTGTCGGGTAAAAATTTTGACTTCTTTCTTCATTTCTGTAAGAACTATAACCTCCAAGTTTGATATATCCTTGTCTTCGTCCTCGGTCACGTACTTGACCACGACCTCGTTGACTCGTTTGATGAGTCTTTTCACTGCTCTCTTCCTTGAAAGACAGTTTTGCTTGTAAAGCTTGCTCCAATGGCTCCTTATTATTCTTATTGAACCTCTCTTCATGGGCTTGTAGTAAACCCATGAGTTCATCGATAGTCATTGATTCTAGATCTTTAGATTCTTCGATGGCTACGACTATATAGTCGAATTTTGAATCTAATGATCTAAGAATCTTCTCAATGACTCTTACATCACTTAGAGTTTCACCATTCCTCTTTAATTGATTGACAATCGCCAAGACTCTTGTAAAATAATCAGAAATTGATTCTGAGTCTTTCTTATTTAAGGATTCGAACTCACCTCGTAGTGTTTGTAGTCGAACCTTTTTCACTTTTTCAACTCCCTTGTGAGAATTCTCCAAGATCTCCCATGCTTTCTTGGCGGTGGTTGCACTTGCAATTTTCTCAAAAGCTCCATCATCTACACTTTGTTGGATGATGGAAAGAGCCTTTTGATCGTTCGTCTTCATTAATTTTTTCTCCTTGCCGAGAGGACCTTTTTCTGCAGGTTCCTCATAGCCTTCCTCCACAATCTCCCATAAGTCTTGTCCACCTAGGAAGGTCTTCATTTGGATGCTCCATCGATCATAATTATCCTTTGTGAGGCGAGGAAACGTGATGACATTGTTGGCCATCATCTTGTCGAACCAAGCTCCTGATACCAATTTGTTGAAAATAGGAGGTTATGTATATTATTTTTGGAAGAGTGGATTGATGATTTTTAGAAGTTAGATTGATCTTGAAAGCTTTTCTTTTATTGCTTATTGCTTGCTTTGCTTGATTACAAATGAGGGGTGAAGCCCTCTATTTATACTGTTAGATGATAGGTTAATGGCCCAACCCAATCCACGCTCGGTCCTACCATCACTACCACTTCTTACGACTTCCTAGATCCACCACCTAACTCGTTCTCTCGCAGCTTCGCTGAAAATAACACTCCCTCATCACCCGAAAATGTCACACCTCCTACACCTCAAACCTCACCTCCACCTCCACCTCCACCTGCTCAAAACCCTACTCCAACCCCTCCGGAAAATGCGCCACCAGCTCCACCTCATGCTCCTCCACCACAAAACACGTCCTCTACTCACCCTATGGTTACTCGTCACCGTCTCGGTATCACCAAACCCATCCAGCGACTAAACCTCCATGTATCAGCTCCTACTCCTGTCCCAAAAACATACTCACATGCCCTTAATGACCCTAACTGGCACAACGCTATGATCGAGGAATACAATGCTTTAATTAAAAATGGTACTTGGACTCTTGTGCCTAAGCCGTCAGACACGAACATAGTTCGCTCTATGTGGCTCTTTAAGGGCAAGTTTAATGCAGATGGTACCCTAAGTAGGTACAAGGCTCGTCTAGTTGCTAATGGTCGCAGTCAGCAGGTAGGTATTGATTGTGATGAGACCTTCAGCCCGGTTGTCAAACCGGCCACTATAAGGACTGTTCTTAGTCTTGCGGCTTCTCGACACTGGCCCGTTCATCAGCTAGATGTCAAGAATGCTTTTCTTCACGGCCATCTATCTGAGACTGTTTATATGCATCAGCCTCCAGGGTTTCGTGACCATGCTCATCCGGACTATGTCTGTCTTTTGCAGAAATCTTTGTACGGTCTGAAGCAGGCACCTCGTGCCTGGTTTCACAGGTTTGCTGAGTATGCTCAGCGCGTTGGTTTTCAACACAGCAGATGTGACACATCCCTGTTCATCTATAGACATGGTGTGGACACAGCCTATTTATTACTATATGTGGACGACATCATTTTGACTGCATCATCGACTGCTTTTCTTCAGCGGGTTATCAGCTCCCTGCATCAGGAGTTCTCCATTACAGATTTTGGTCCACTGAATTATTTCTTGGGTATATCTGTCAATCGTACTGCTACAGGGATGTTTCTTTCACAGCAGAAGTACACGTCCGAGATCATTGAACACACAGGTATGGTTGGTTGTAATTCTAGTCGGACCCCGATTGATACGTCTGCCAAACTTACTGCGAGTGGTCCTCCCGTCAAGGACCCCACACTATATCGTAGTCTTGCAGGCGCACTTCAGTACCTCACTTTTACGCGACCAGATATTTCTTATGCGGTACAACAGATATGTCTCTTTATGCACGATCCTAGGGAGCCTCACATGGCTGCCCTCCGGAGGATCATTCGTTATATACATGGCACCTTGGACCTTGGCCTCCAGCTCTTTGCTTCTTCCACCACATCTCTGGTCGCATATTCTGATGCAGATTGGGCCGGCTGTCCATCTACTAGACGATCCACTTCCGGGTACTGTGTATTTTTGGGTAATAATCTTTTATCTTGGTCTTCCAAGAGGCAACATA
This sequence comes from Rutidosis leptorrhynchoides, assembly GCF_046630445.1. Lineage (NCBI taxonomy): Eukaryota > Viridiplantae > Streptophyta > Magnoliopsida > Asterales > Asteraceae > Rutidosis > Rutidosis leptorrhynchoides. The sequence goes on along the minus strand of NC_092340.1, from coordinate 133,197,607 downwards.
CACCATCTCGCTCCAGTGCAGAAGCAGAGTATCGAGGTGTTGCCAACGCCGTTGCAGAGACTTGTTGGATTCGTAATCTTCTTCGTGAGCTCCACTGCCCGCTTACATCAGCTACTCTTGTTTATTGTGATAATGTGAGTGCTGTTTACATGTCTGGAAATCCGGTTCAACATCAGAGAACCAAACACATCGAGATAGATATACACTTTGTTCGCGACCTTGTTCTGAAAGGTCATGTGCGTGTGCTTCATGTTCCCTCTCGGTATCAGTTTGCAGACATCTTCACCAAAGGCTTACCTACGACACTGTTCGATGAGTTTAGATCCAGTCTCAACGTTCGCTCTGCTCCCGTTACGACTGCGGGGGGATGTTAGACTAGTGTATTAGCCCATATTTGTATTATTGGCCCGTGTTCTATAAGGGCCCATTTATGCTATTCGGTCCATTAGGTTATGCCTTGCTAGGCTATATATTATGTACGATGTATTATGATTTGGGGATTGAACATAAGAAACACAACATTCAACACGGTATCAGAAGTATTCGATCCTGGTTGAATCATCTCCACCAAATTCCATCCTTGATGTCCCTCGATTGTGATATGATGGGATAATCAACTTCTTTCATTTTTTTTCCCTAAGAATATTGGTTTAAAATTGCACTTCATTATCGTTTACCGATGTTTTTTTTTCTTCCCTCATCTCAAAAAACCCCCCCACCGAAATACCTAATAAAGGCCGCCGATTTCTTTCATCTCACCATCTCTTTTTATCCTTAATAAAACATCATGCGGCACACTTATAATGGTTGCCTGATACGTGTAAGCCATTTGTCCTAGTTTCTACTTACTTGCCACCATTCAATTCAACATATACCATTACCAAAAAAAAAAAAAAAAAAAAAAAAGTTCTACAACCGCCTTGTAATGTTTTCGTTAACATCGTCTAGTTCTTGTTTTTTATTTTAAATTTTCAATAATCGGCGTGGGGCTGAGCCGCCTAGCATGACTAGGTTCCAAACCTCGAAAAAAAAGAGGAATATATTAAAAAAAAAGTTTATTTGCAGCGTTGATGAAGATCGTTATCATTGATAAAAGTAGCATATCAAATCGGTACTTGATCCTTAGGCACAGCAAGCCACGGCGTAAAAAGAAAAAAAAACGCTACGGAAAAGGAGAAGCCGTCAAGAAATCTGCAACTCTATCAACGAAGATCGGTCTATTCGATGCAAGACAAATGAAAAAATAGAGTTTATTTTATTTCCTTTATTTAATATTTATTGTTTTCTTCCGGTCCGAGCTTTCGCGATTTCGCCACTCGGACTGCGGGGGAGTGTTAGATGATAGGTTAATGGCCACACCCAATCGTGGGCTTGGGTCCATTAGAGTTTGAATAGTTATTAGGGGTTTATATTCTCAACATATACTACTCAATGGAGTAGTCTAGATCACTCCATCATCTACTACTATCTAGATATTTCCTAGTATTTCTAGACCTAGATATTTTACAAGATTATTCTACACACATTCTACACACTTTCACTATTACATATTACAAGAAGCTTCTACATAATGGGCTATAATCTTGATCCAAAATATTTGTATACTTGCAAGCCCAAATCTAAAACACATAGCCCAAAATCAAGTTTAGTTTCCAACAAAATATATATGATTGATTTATGGTTTTGAAATTACTTTAAAACACAAGTTTTATTAGGGTTTGTTGATACTTATATCCAGATTGGGACAAATTCTACGTGGATAATAAGAGAAGATTGAATATCCAACGATGCTATTTGACTGGTGATGATCATTAGAGTCTGAAAGTTGGTTTCGTTATTTATTAATGAAGTTCTTTAGTAACTTAAATCGTTAATTATCAGTAATGTTTTCTAATTGTGCAGGGATATCTTTAATTTAGTGGGTTCTTTTCTGCAATTGTTTATGATAATGCTTTTCTTACGATTAAGAAAAGTTGTACAGTTTATCAATCTTTTAACTCATTAGATCTATGTTTAATTGTCAAAAATTTTTGATATAGTTTTAAATTTTTTTTTGTGGTGGATGCAGTTCCAAATGACCAAATGCAATAAGAGCTCGGTTGCAGAGTTTACATGGACGAAGATGTAACCCCAGTTAATCTCTTCCAGTCAGCGTATGACATTTCAATCACCATGGATATAAACATGATATGGTGTAATTAACTCGATATCGTTGCACGGTCACCTAAATGTTTCATTTGTGTTTTTCAGCCTTCGAAATGCAATAGAAAAGTCGGCTCTTAAATATTTTCACGGACATTAAGGTTGCAACGATCTTTACCATAGATTTAAAAAGTTTTACTAAGCCGCTTGCAGTTTCAAAAAATATTGCAAGAAAGCGACTCCCAAATACTCTATTGATGCTGACGCTATTGAGTCGTTTACCAGTGTTACACTTGTGGTTTTGTTGAAAGTGTTGTCCCAGAGTTAAGGTATAACTAAATATTTATATTGATTATTCTTTATGATTAAAGTACAAAATTTCCTACAGCATACAATACCAATCCTATTACTATATTTGTTACGCAATATTTGCTTTTAAATACTTTATTATTTAACACACCTTGCAGCTAATAATCAACTACGTTGAATTGTTAAAACAACAGTTTGACAAAATCTAAAACTTGAAAGTAACAACTTTTCAACAAAAGAAAAAAATTACAGATGAAATCTAAGGCTTGAAAAACGATATATCAGACACATTCTTTGGAAAAAACTTTCGTTGATAAAGGCGATCGTGCAGCTATGTTGAATTATAAAAACAATATGTTTAAACAACTTGGCCGATTAATAGCTATGGAAAACTAGTTAGCTAAGATGACTTTATTTTTTATTTCATTTATCATTTTCTATATGATATATTTTTATCATTAAAATTTTCTAATGGAGTTTATTAAAAAATTTCGTGCATGTAGATAAATTACGTGTCGTTGCATATAAAGAGCTTAAGACTATACTAACATTAAGACAAACTGTTTTTGCTTTGTATGCAGCTCATAAACATGTCGAACGATGACAATCTTGAAATAATTTGTGAGAAAATAGATCAAATGTGTGATCATATCTCAATATTTAATTTTATATACCATGTTAAACTTTCAATATTATTCTCTCTACATATATATGTTTTGTTTTTTTATTTTAGCTTCATAGATTGAATATAAAACAACTAAAACTACTAATTTAATTAAATACATGGATTATAAACATTACTCTTGAGTAAACTCTCACAAAGCCCTGCAAATTTGCGGGCTAGTAATAATAATAAATAAAACTAGTATAAGTATATGTCGTTTAAGGTATTATGCTGTATAAGAACACTTAATTGTAAGGATTTACATTCAAAGTACCTAGCTACTCGAACATTCGATTAGACAAGATTATTATTATTATCATCCATAGATACTTGGCATAGTAGAATTAGCATGACAAATACCACCTTCCTTTAGGTACTGCATGTACCTTGAGAATTCAGGTATAGCAGTTGCTTTCTTCTTCTTATTTCTCCTCTCGAACAAGCTAAACAATGGATGAATTTTGTTGATTTTCTTCATTTGTTTCTCAATGAAACTTACTTTCTTCTTTTGTTCCGTCGCAAATTGAACCGGATAGTTTCCGTAGAAAGTGGCAGGCAATGTTGCGGACCTAAGCATTTTAGCCTCCAACGATTTGCTCTTTTCATTCGATTCGCTGATTAATTTTTCGTATTCTTTGTGAACTTTTCTCGTGCTCATTGCTCTAAACATTGTTCTTGACTTGTTATGTAGATAATATATAATATATAGAATAGAGTAGTATAATATTATTGAGTGGCTTGGTGGTTAAGTGTGAATATTTAAATGATTAAATGAGTTGAAGGTTGATGTTTTTTATAGGGGAAACTATGAAAGTGGAATATCATGGTCTTCTTTGGTTGGCGGTAAACTTAGAGAAGATTCCCGGAAAGTATGTATGATGTGAGATTTTGGTGACTTAACTACGTAATTCGTCCCTGAAGTTATACACTTTTTTTATTCTCGTCCCTAAAGTAATTTTCTCTCATCTTCACCCTTAAAGTTACACCTCAGTTTCATTTTGATCCCTGCCATTACTATTTGTTAACTTCAACCTAGAAGGGTATACTCACGTGGCAAACACGTGAGGGTAATATTGTCTTTTTTGTGTATTTATTTATTTATTTATTTTATGTTATATATATATATATATATATATATATATAATAGGAACAATAAATATTTTAGGGAAGAGAATGAAACAAAAGTATAAGGACCAATTCCACCAACGCATCCTCACAGAAATCATACGTCAATCGTAAACCTTACATTCGTCTCTGGAACAACCCCAACTCCACTAACGCCATCGTCTTCCTCGACCGTCCAGTCACCGGCGAAAATTCCGGCGTCGTTGAAGAAGTCGACCTCCCTCCGGTGGTGATCTTCGGCGACATGTCACGGTTTCCGTGCACGTCCCCTAAAGGACTCCGGTCCGCGATTCGCGTGGTGCGAATCGTGAAAGAAGCAATCGAATCACGTGATTCAGATGATATAAAATGGTACATATTTGGTGATGATGATACTGTTTTTAGTACGGAGAATTTAGTTAGGGTTTTGAATAATTATGATCCTGATAAGTGGATATATATTGGAAGTAATTCTGAAAGTTACGAACAGAATTATCGGCATTCGTTTAAAATGGCGTTCGGAGGTGAAGGTTTCGCAATTAGTAAGTCGTTAGGTAGGGTTTTAGTTAGGGTTTTAGATTCGTGTTTGATGAGGTATCCGCATGTGTATGGAAGTCATTCTAGGGTTTATTCTTGTTTGGTTGAGCTTGGTGTTGAATTAACAAATGTTCTAGGGTTTCACCAGGTGATTATCGTTTACCTTTGACTTTTAAAAATCAAACATAAAATATTTTGAGCATGTAAACTTAAATATAGAGTACTTAATTTCTAATGATTTATTCCATTGCTTGAACAAATTTATAATGGTTACATTTATCCTTCATTAGAAATTAGATATGTTACGGATAATTTTGTAATTTAATTGAGTTCTTTTTAAATGCCAGGTTGATGTACGAGGCAATTTATTTGGGATCCTTGCAGCACATCCATTGTCACCATTGTTATCACTTCATCACTTTGACATAATAGATCCAATATTTCCAGGTTTTACCAAACTTGAAGCGGTGAGACATCTTTTTAAAGCCGTGAAACATGATACTGCTAGGATCCTTCAGCAGACTCTTTCCTATGATTTATCCAACTCGATCACAGTATTAGTTTCTTGGGGTTACGCTGTTCAAGTGTTTGACTGATCTGATTGAGGTGCAGAAAACATTCAAGTAATTTTGACCCATTTACCTTTGACCCATTTACCAAATGAACTATAAAATTGTGTGACTTTCTTGTAATTCATAAAAAAGACAATATTACCCTCACGTGTTTGCCACGTGAGTATACCCTTCTAGGTTGCAGTTAACAATAGTAATGGCAGTGATCAAAATGAAACTGAGTTGTAACTCTAAGAGTGGGGATGAGAGAAAATTACTTCAGGGACGAGGATGAAAAAAGTCTATAACTTTAGGGACGAATTACGTAGTTAAGTCGATTTTGGTCCAAAAATTGAAAATAATTATTTTTCGGTCTTAATCTATATATGACATGATTTGTGCAATCTAGAAACTTTGACTATGATATTTAGAATTTTGATTCAAACGTGAAAAAAAAAACCCTTGAAATTGTACAATAACTTTTTTTATGATAAACAGTCACGATTAGGGAAAGGGTTTCACTTTTACGTAAGAGTTTTGTAATTTAGTTGTCCGAACACATTAGAAGTTAGTCAGTTTTCTCATTACTTTAACATTCATCACATTCCTTAAAATCATATCTAATGCTCTTTTCAAAATTACTGTTACTGTTACTGAGATTGTTACTGTTTACTGTTTATTTATTTACTTACTAAATATACTAAAATCCATGAGGACTTCACTATTCACCATGACAACTTTGTAAATACTCTCAACTTCGGGTATTTTGGTAAACTCTTTTTTTTTTTTAAGAATTTTGTTCCCTCTTTAATTCACAACATGTTTCTTCCTTTCCTTTATAATATTTTTCCGCATCCTTTTTCATGTCGTTATATTTCTAACGTCGCATTAATCGACTGCTAATTATTAGTTCACAGTAATACAACTATGAACACCAGACTCTCAATTTATACAATAAATAAGAATTTAAGTGCAGAAAATGAGAGAACACGATATTGAAATAAAGGATTGATAATATTAATCGTGTCAAGTACATCTTTCAAATGAACCATACGTCCCTATTTATACAGATAAAAACCAAATCTGGAGATTTGGTTTCCAAAACTACTTGGTTATAAAAATGGAAAAGATAAACTAAAAACCAAACTAATTTGCTAATAAATCGAAAGTCAACTCTGGAGATAAAACTGAATTGTCAAAACAAATCTTCTTAATCTGCAAACATATCTCCAGAATAAACTTTAGCTTTGGCTTCAAGAAATCTTTAAACGTTGACTTCAGCAAATCCAGAGTCTGCAACTTCAAACTCTAAATCTCTAGATGAAGCGACCCGTCCTAATCCATCCGGACGAAGTCCATATCGATTATAAACAATTCACAACAATTGATTACATCGCGAGGTACTTGACCTCTATATGATACATTTTACAAACATTGCATTCGTTTTTGAAAAGACAATCTTTCATTACATCGAAAGTTGACGGCATGCATACCATTTTATAATATATCTAACTATAATTGACTTAATAATAAGCTTGATGAACTCAACGACTCGAATGCAACGTCTTTTGAAATATGTCATGAATGACTCCAAGTAATATCTTTAAAATGAGCAATTGCACAGCGGAAGACTTCTTTCATACATGAGAATAAACATGCTTTAAAGTGTCAACCAAAAGGTTGGTGAGTTCATTAGTTTAACATAAATAATCATTTCATAATTTTAATAGACCACAAGATTTCATATTTCCATTTCTCATAAACATACGTCCCATGCATAGAGACAAAAAATATCATTCATATGGATTGAACACCTGGTAACCGACATTCACAATATGCATATAAGAATATCCCCATCATTCCGGGATTCTCCTTCGGACATGATATAAATTTCGAAGTACTAAAGCATCCGGTACTTTGGATGGGGCTTGTTGGGCCCGATAGATCTATCTTTAGGATTCATGTCAATTAGGGTGTCTGTTCCCTAATTCTTAGATTACCAGACTTAATAAAAAGGGCATATTCGATTTCGATAATTCAACCATAGAATGTAGTTTCACGTACTTGTGTCTATTTTGTAAATCATTTATAAAACCTGCATGTATTCTCATCCCAAAAATATTAGATTTTAAAAGTGGGACTATAACTCACGTATATAAATATTGTAAAACAGTTAACAAAGCATTTACATGTATTCTCAGCCCAAAAATGTAAAGAGTGAAAAGGGCAAATGAAACTCACAATAATGTATTTTGTAGTAAAAATACATATGACGACATTGAACAAGTGTAGGGTTGGCCTCGGATTCACGAACCTATATCATTTGTATATATATATTAAAACATATAATCGTAACTGAGCAATTTTATTTATTATAACCTTAATTTATATATTATGTATATTTAATTTGTGTATATATTTAAAATGGTTAATATTTATATAGTTATATTAATATATATTTGGTTAGTTTTATACTAAAATACTTAATTTGTTATATATGAATATTTATATATAAAAATGTTAATATGATTAATAAATACTTATATGTAATATTACTAAAAGTATATTTTTATATACAAAATGTTTATTTGGTAACATAATATCAATAATAGTAATACAAGTTATTTTTGATTATAATGATAATTTACTACTATTAATAATAACTATAAAATAACAATTTTTACAAATAATATTAATATTAATACTTATTTTAATATCTATAATGATAATAATACTAATACTTATGATAATAATAATAATAATAATAATAATAATAATAATAATAATAATAATAATAATAATAATAATAAACATAATAATAATTAATAATAATAATGATAGAAATAAAATAAAAGTGTATACCCTCTTCAAGCTTTTTCTAAAAAAAAGACCCAGACGAGACTCGAACCCGCGACCTCTCGTTCCCTGACCACACTCTTAAACCGTCTGTTCTGCTGTTGTCTTTCTATATTAATTTATTACTTAAATTTATTTAAGCTTATTTCCATTTTCTTCATCAGATCATCCAACATGAAATGTATGTTGGGTCTCGGCCCAAATAGGAGTCCAACAAATAATTAGCCCATTGATCGTTTAAAGGAAGCCCAACAAGTCAAACATCGACCCACCAGAATAATTACACTCGGCCCAACTTAGTCTTCAGTCCAATAGCAGGTTGATTGTTGTTAGTTAAGTAAAAAAAAAAATTGCTGCAAGCTAGGATTGAACACAGGACCTATTGCCTAACCGAACGCCTGACAAACCACTGAAGTACTCGTACATTCTTGAATATGTCCAGCCATATAATGTTTTTAACCTGTAATACCTAGTCATCATCTAGTATTGTTTTCCTGATCATCATTATCATTATTCACCCCATCATCATTCTCAAATCATATCACGATCATCATCTTATTCTTTAATTATCGAGCATCATTATCATCTATCACTATTCATTAATCCTCAGCGTCGAATGCAACTTCACATAATCACAGCATACATTCACGATCATCTTCTATCATCATCCCCATCGTCATCTTAACACTTTATGTTCTCATCACTGCGTCATCATAATCCCATCGGGTTATTATCATCGATATTCATAATTATCATTAACACCTCATCTTATATTTTCATCAATTCAAAGACCCATCGACACCTTTTATTAATTTTATCGATGTTGCTAAAGTATCAACATCATTCTTTTCGTATGAAATAAAAAGAGAGTAGTAAGAGCAAGTAAAGAATGTGCAGCAGTATCAGAAAACAGATAAAAGGGATGGTGATTGATTCATTGTGGATTACGACAAAGCAAAAGACAAATAGTTTAAGTAGTTAACGGTTGACATGGGTTTTAGTGGAATAAAAACTCGAAGCAAAACAGTAATAATATTAGGTTATGATGATGTTTCTCATTTGAAATGTAACGGAACAGAATTACAGTGGCTGTAAATTATTGGTTGGCGGTTTGTTAGAGATTTAAACAGAAAAAAAAATATTGCATGAACAATTTATGGATGGTGATAGTGATGGTTTGATGTGTTTATGGAGGTAGTAGGGTGGCGATGGGTGTGATGGAATGTGGTGGTGGCCGATGGTGTTCACAAGTGATCGAGTGAGAGAGAGGAAGATGGTTGCTCTCGTTCTTCCCTATATGCAGGTAGTGTAAAAGTATATATATATATATATATATATATATATATATATATATATATATATATATATATATATATATATATATATATATAATATAAATTATAATTATAATATTAATACTAATTAATAATAATATTAATAATAATATTAAATTAAAACACCTTTAATCATGTGAGGATGAACTGTTTTTAGAAGCTCTCGTGAATCCAATTGTCCATACTTACCGACACTTAGCTCGGGTATTATTTCGTGTCCATTGCTAAACAGTTAAAATATAAAAGTGTTCTTAAAAATCCCAAATTTTTAGATTAAATATATTTAATTATTTCACTCATTAACTGTTTGAAACCTGATCAAAAAGGTTCAAAAATTATTTATTTTCTGTTCCAATTTATATGTACGGAATACAAAAACTTAGATTGAAATGGTAAAAAAAAATATTTATCAAAACTATTATCTTTTTAATCAAATTTTGGAACAACTTTTATTTTAAAACTTCTTATATATGTATTAGATCTATTTTAAAAATAATTAAACGTCAACCGAAAGTTATAGACATTTACCATTTAAGCTCAAAATTAATTATATTTAATATACACTATGTATATATATATGAACAGTTTTAAATAACAAAATTCACTACGCACATAAATATATATTAAATGATTAAATTAAATATTACAATATATATATACAAGAAATATACATATAAAATAATAGTTTTTATTACAATGTATTTTATTGTACATAAAAATAAATGTATATAATAGTTTATTAATGTTCATGTTATTATATATATTATACATATATTTATATACACACATATTTATATATATCCACATATTTACAAGCAATGGTTCGTGAATCATCGGGATCAGACGAAAGTCAATTGAATATATGAACATCGTTTCAAAATTTTCTAGACTCAACATTACATACTTTGCTTATCGTATCGAAATCATATAAAGATTAAGTTTAAATTTAGTCGGAAATCTCCGGGTCATCACAGTACCTACCCGTTAAAGAAATTTCGTCCCGAAATTTGAGTGAGGTTGTCATGGCTAACAATAGAAATGTTTTCATGACGAATATAAGTCGATGAATAGAGTTTTATCATTATTGAGTAATATGGATAAAACAATTCGATTATTCGAAGCGTATGAATGAAGTTATCACAAAAGAGTGAAATGAGTAAATGCAGGTTCGTCTTAACCAGTAACGTAGTCATGGTTGAATTTAGAAAATAAAATTCGTCTTAACTTTTGACGTCGTCTTGGTTGAATTCCGGAATTCAAGGAATTTAAAGAAAATCTTCAAAATCTAAAAGATTTGATTCTTCGGCGAATAAGGAAATTAAGATCTCTATAATTAAATACGGTGATCTGCCTTGGTTACTCTGTCTGATATTTTCATTATAAATTAAACTCTTCCGTTCCTTTAGTTTCCACCACTTCTATACCTTCTTTCTCAGTTCATATATCCAAAAGATTATAATAATGCTTAATCCGGTTCTAATCCTTGTTCTTATTCTGACTATCGCAATGATCGTTCTTCTTTTTCAACTCCCACCAGAAGAATCTGTTTATTTCTACTATGCTCTAGGGATTATTGTATTTATAATCCTCCTGTGTCTTTATATTGTTATACGCACTGATATCCACAGTTTGTAATTTCGGTGTTGTTGTTGGGCTTTATATTTCCTCTTATATATTGGAGCTTCATGCTCTTGTTTTCTCTTCCCGACTTTAAATCAAGCGAATAATGGTTCAGAATTCGTAGATATGAAGTTTCGAATGAACATGACTAATGTTCTAAGAAAGAATTGTAATAGCACGATTAGATTTGTTAAATTACTAGAATCACTGAGAATAGAACTATCAAGAATATATTTTCTTGATATGTTTAGAAGTTAAGTAGAATGAAAGAGTTATGTAACATGGCACATGATGATGGTATAATCTACTATGAACCATCATCACGTTTCATTAGAAACTCAGCATGACTTACTATAATATAATCACGTTGATCAAGTGTCATTATATTATACTAACTCATGCATCAGTTCCCAACATTACTTCAATAACATTCATATTTTAAGATCGAAAGTTTACAGAATGTAGAAACTAACAGTTTCTATATGATGTAACACTGATAGCACTAAGAGATTAATGATTTAAGATAAGAATAGTTATGAAAATATCTTCAGAAATATGTAGGATATTTATAATGAAAGATACGATGATATCTTGGAATATTTAAGATCAGAGGATGATGGAGACTATTGTCCGCAAGGGTTTAGAGTAAGGAGTAAGATATTCGCTAAAGACTTCAGCAGACATTGAATCATTTAGATTCTTTGAAGTCAAACTTATTCTTTGTGATTTGTCCACGGCTTCTTTCATAGTTTTGCATCATCCGCTTTTCAGTACTAAGTTTTCTATCAAGCGTTCCCAACCTTCCATTCTTTATTATCAAACTTTTGGCCGTTTAGACTATCTACAATTTTGTTGTTTCCTCTGCATTTAATGCTACTATATATGAATCATTGGTTATCGATCCCAGGTGGTTTCAAGAGAATCGTGTTTTTAGATGATTAAATGCTGACAGTAATATGGTGGAATATAAAAGGTTCCCCGATGACAATAAAAGAGCACACATATAAATCAAGGTTATAATAAGATTGTTTCAAACGAAAAGTCAAGGTTGACTTGCTGGAGCTGTGACAAAATTTGCTAATTTGGAAAGGGATTGCAAAGTTATTTTGGGTAATAATAACACTAAGAAATTAGCCAGATACGTGTTAAATGTTTACTCAAGTTCCGAATATTTTCTGTATGTATCAATCTTTTCTTCCGTAGATGAAGTGTGGTTGGTTCCTCTTCTTGATTGAGGTGTTTTCAAGAATCATGAATGGTTTGTACGCAGATTGGAATCGTCAAGATACAAATGAGGTTTAGAATGAAATCAAGTGGCAAACTTGAAGAATTGTTTAGTTTCATATGTTATAATCAATATTATAATTCATTTTAATTGTCCAATGTTATTAGTCCACCGTTAGCAATTCAATAATTCATATATAGTTTAATATATAATATTCGAATTAATTAATATATATCGTGACCCGTATTCGTCTCAGACTCGATCACAACTCAAAGTATATATATTATTGTAGAATCAACCTTAACCCTGTATAGCTAACTCCTGCATTACTGTATATAGAGTGTCTATGGTTATTCCAAATAATATATATAGATGCGTCAATATGATATGTCAAAACCTTGTATACGTGTCCCGATATTTAAAGTGCGTAAAATAAATAACAGAAATTAAATGACGATAAATAAAATTGCGAGAATTTAAATTGCGATAAATAAAATGTAATATGGAATTAATCAGTTAGCTAGGAACAGTTAGCTAGGAACAGTTAGCGTGGGTTCTTATCAAAATTCTTCTCATAATTAAATTGTTTGTTTCTAATAAGTTTTATTTTTGTCCAATGTTTTCTTCATTATGCCACTTGTTGGATTCTGATAGCTCAAAATCCAAATATGAAATTGAATGAAAATGGTTATTCTGCGGTGAACGGATACATATATCGATGGTTGTAAGTAGGATAGTAAATGACTGTTGAATCGGATTCGAAGAATGTACAGTGTAACTTATTAATGTGAAATCTAAATATTTCTAGGGTATTACCTACCCGTTAAAATATTTTTTACCATTAACAGTTTGTACAAATGAATTTTTAATTACAATCTTTATGAAAATATACTTTCATATATATATTTTCTTCAGATGTAATATAGATTTAGTGAGTTAATATGATATTAATCTCATTTGGTTTACCGTTAGAACAAGAATATATAATCTCTAAAACATTAGAGATTACATAATCGCCATGTCGAACGAAGATAAATGATGTAGAACGTCATGTAGAACGATGATTATACTCGAGGTACAGAATGTGATGTTGAAACTTGGGTTGTTGGTGGCACTGGTGTTGATATTGATGATACTGTTGGTGCCGGTGATGTTGTTGAATCTGGTACATTTTGCACCATATTTTCCAAAGCCACTACTCGATCGCAAAGCTCATTGACTTCTTCTATTACGCCGGGATGATTGTCGGTTCGGACAAGCGAATGAATGAGGTTTAGAATTTTAGATAGAATATAATCATGGCGAGTTATTCGGGAAATGAGGGTGAAAAGGGTGTTTCGGACTAGTTCACTGGTAAATGCTTCGGGTTCTTCGTCAAGAGGTGAATTCGGTTGGTGGAAGAAATCGCGTTCTTCGCGTCTCCATTGATTAATTCGACTACGAACCCATCAGATGAATTAGGGATAGCTGATTGATTGATTCATTCTGGTGACACCACTTTCGGAGCTTAGGTGAATATCCATGTCGGAATAGCTGTCAAGATAACTATTGGGATAGCTATCGAAATCTGAGGGACTCGAACTGGTTGAGGGATTCATCTTGTACGATCAGATGAAGGATTTTTGATAAGAAATAGATTATAGGATGTAGATTAGTACCCGGCAATACATAATTTACATATGCATATATAATACTAAAATCCCATAAGTTACGGAAGAATCTACGAAAGCTGTCAGGCGAAGTTTACAATAACAGATACGCTAAGATATGAATTAGCAGATACGCTAAGATATGAATTTTGTCTATACACTGTTCATGCAATCAATGCAGTAAGATGTGTCAAGACTAAGAATGATAAGCAAGTGCTTCTCTAAGAATGATAAGCAGGTAATTTTCGACACGAAATGATAAGTAAACCTTTTGACATGCAGACACGGTTGAAGTCTAGACTCACTAATGCATCCTAATGACTTATCAGTTAGACACACTAATGCAGATCTGATTCGCTAAGACCACCGCTCTGATACCAACTGAAGCGACCCATCCTAATCCATCCGGACGAAGTCCGTATCGATTATAAACGATTCACAACAGTTGATTACATCGCGAGGTACTTGACCTCTATATGATACATTTTACAAACATTGCATTCGTTTTTGAAAAGACAATCTTTCATTACATCGAAAGTTGACGGCATGCATACCATTTTATAATATATCTAACTATAATTGACTTAATAATAATCTTGATGAACTCAACGACTCGAATGCAACGTCTTTTGAAATATGTCATGAATGACTCCAAGTAATATCTTTAAAATGAGCAATTGCACAGCGGAAGACTTCTTTCACACCTGAGAATAAACATGCTTTAAAGTGTCAACTAAAAGGTTGGTGAGTTCATTAGTTTAACATAAATAATCATTTCATAATTTTAATAGACCACAAGATTTCATATTTCCATTTCTCATAAACATACGTCCCATGCATAGAGACAAAAATATCATTCATATGGATTGAACACCTGGTAACCGACATTCACAATATGCATATAAGAATATCCCCATCATTTCGGGATCCTCCTTCGGACATGATATAAATTTTGAAGTACTAAAGCATCCGATATTTTGGATGGGGCTTGTTGGGCCCAATAGATCTATCTTTAGGATTCACGTCAATTAGGCTGTCTGTTCCCTAATTCTTAGATTACCAGACTTAATAAAAAGGGGCATATTCGATTTCGATAATTCAACCATAGAATGTAGTTTCACGTACTTGTGTCTACTTTGTAAATCATTTATAAAACCTGCATGTATTCTCATCCCAAAAATATTAGATTTTAAAAGTAGGACTATAACTCACGTATATAAATATTGTAAAACAGTTAACAAAGCATTTGCATGTATTCTCAGCCCAAAAATATAAAGAGTGAAAAGGGCAAATGAAACTCACAATAATGTATTTTGTAGTAAAAATACATATGACGACATTGAACAAGTGTAGGGTTGACCTCGGATTCACGAACCTATATCATTTGTATATATATATATATATATATATATATATATATATATATATATATATATATATATATATATATATATATATATATATATATATATATATATATATATATATTAAAACATATAATCGTAACTGAACAATTATATATATTATAACCTTAATTTATATATTATGTATATTTAATTTGTGTATATATTCAAAATGGTTAATATTTATATAGTTATATTAATATATATTTGGTTAGTTTTATACTAAAATACTTAATTTGTTATACATGAATATTTATATATAAAAATGTTAATATGATTAATAAATACTTATATGTAATATTACTAAAAGTATATTTTTATATACAAAATGTTTATTTGGTAACATAATATCAATAATAGTAATAAAAGTTATTTTTGATTATAATGATAATTTACTACTATTAATAATAACTATAAAATAACAATTTTTACAAATAATATTAATACTAATACTTATTTTAATATCTATAATGATAATAATACTAATACTTATGATAATAATAATAATAATAATAATAATAATAATAATAATAATAATAATAATAAACATAATAATAATTAATAATAATAATGATAGAAATAAAATAAAAGTGTATACCCTCTTCAAGTTTTTTCTATAAAAAAAAGACCCAGACAAGACTCGAACCCGCGACCTCTCGTTCCCTGACCACACTCTTAAACCGTCTGTTCTGCTGTTGTCTTTCTATATTAATTTATTACTTAAATTTATTTAAGCTTATTTCCTTTTTCTTCATCTGATCATCCAACATGAAATGTATGTTGGGTCTCGGCCCAAATAGGAGTCCAACAAATAATTAGCCCATTGATCGTTTAAAGGAAGCCTAACAAGTCAAACATCGACCCACCAGAATAATTACACGGCCCAATTCTCTCGGCCCAACTTAGTCTTCAGTCCAATAGCAGGTTGATTGTTGTTAGTTAAGTAAAAAAAATGCTGCAAACTAGGATTGAACACAGGACCTATTGCCTAACCGAACGCCTAACAAACCACTGAAGTACTCGTACATTCTTTAATATGTCCAACCATATAATGTTTTTAAACCGTAATACCTAGTCATCATCTAGTATTGTTTTCATGATCATCATTATCATTATTCACCCCATCATCATTCTCAAATCATATCATGATCATCATTTTATTCTTTAATTATCGAGCATCATTATCATCTATCATTATTCATTAATCCTCAGCGTCGAATGCAACTTCACATAATCACATCATACATTCACGATCATCTTCTATCATCATCCCCATCATCATCTTAACACTTTATGTTCTCACCACTGCATCATCATAATCCCATCGGGTTATTACCATCGATATTCATAATTATCATTAACACCTCATCTTATATTTTCATCAATTCACAGACCCATCGACACCTTTTATTAATTTTATCGATGTTGCTACAGTATCAACATCATTCTTTTCGTATGAAACAAAAAGAGAGTGGTAAGAGCAAGTAAAGAATGTGCAGCAGTATCAGAAAACAGATAAAAGGGATGGTGATTGATTCATTATGGATTACGACAAAGCAAAAGACAAATAGTTTAAGTAGTTAACGGTTGACATGGGTTTTAGTGGAACAAGAACTCTAAGCAAAACAGTAATAATATTAGGTTATGATGATGTTTCTCATTTGAAATGTAACGGAACAGAATTACAGTGGCTGTAAATTATTGGTTGGCGGTTTGTTAGAGATTTAAACAGAAAAAAAATATTGCATGAACAATTTATGGATGGTGATAGTGACGGTTTGATGTGTTTATGGAGGTAGTAGGGTGGCGATGGGTGTGATGGAATGTGGTGGTGGCCGATGGTGTTCACAAGTGATCGAGTGAGAGAGAGGAAGATGGTTGCTCTCGTTCTTCCCTATATGCAGGTAGTGTAAAAGTATATATATATATATATATATATATATATATATATATATATATATATATATATAAAATATAAATTATAATTATAATATTAATACTAATTAATAATAATATTAATAATAATATTAAATTAAAACACCTTTAATCATGTGAGGATGAACTATTTTTAGAAGCTCTCGTGAATCCAATTGTCCATACTTACCGACACTTAGCTCGGGTATTATTTCGTGTCCATTGCTAAACAGTTAAAATATAAAAGTGTTCTTAAAAATCCCAAATTTTTAGATTAAATATATTTAATTATTTCACTCATTAACTGTTTGAAACCTGATCAAAAAGGTTCAAAAATTATTTATTTTCTGTTCCAATTTATATGTACGGAATACAAAAACTTAGATTGAAATGGTAAAAAAAAATATTTATCAAAACTATTATCTTTTTAATCAAATTTTGGAACAACTTTTATTTTAAAACTTCTTATATATATATTAGATCTATTTTAAAAATAATTAAACGTCAACCGAAAGTTATAGACATTTACCATTTAAGCTCAAAATTAATTATATTTAATATACACTATGTATATATATATGAACAGTTTTAAATAACAAAATTCACTACGCACATAAATATATATTAAATGATTAAATTAAATATTACAATATATATATATACAAGAAATATACATATAAAATAATAGTTTTTATTACAATGTATTTTATTGTACATAACAATAAATGTATATAATAGTTTATTAATGTTCATGTTATTATATATATTATACATATATTTATATATACACATATTTATATATATCCACATATTTACAAGCAATGGTTCGTGAATCATTGGGATCAGACGAAAGTCAATTGAATATATGAACATCGTTTCAAAATTTTCTAGACTCAACATTACATACTTTGCTTATCGTATCGAAATCATATAACGATTAAGTTTAAATTTAGTCGAAAATCTCCGGGTCGTCACACTAGACTCTAAAATCTGCAAAAAACTTTTAACTCATCAAATTATTATTTTCATTTTCCCAACAATCTCCCCCTATCTGATGATGTCAAAACAACCTGTACACCTAATTAACCACCTTAGCATACTCTTTTTCAATAAGCTTACACTTGCTCTTCATGTGAGGAATTTTCTTCAACATATTCAGCTTGTTATACAAGTGTTTCAACAATTGTACCCTGAAAGGATATGTTTGCTCTGTTTCACAACTGGACAAAAGATTAATCAACATATCAATGCTTGCCTCTTCAAACTGTTCACACCTAATCAACATCCTTTGATTTCCAGTAGTCTTTATCATCAAGCCATCCAAGTGTTCAACATACTTGTTATCAACAAACTCCAAATGCTCAGGAACAACATATCTTTTAATATGTCCCTTAACTCTTCTCTTTTTCATTCCCAGGTTAAAAGTTTCACAAAACACTTCATAATCTTTAGTACTGATGAATCCTTCTTCAAACACCAAGTGAACCAACATGCACACTCTCTTTAACACTTCATTCACAATAACTTGATCCCCTGCATACTCCTTGATACAAACAGCTACACCTCTCCATTCACAAAAACCTAAACGAACAATTTGATTCATTTTAACTCTTAACCTTCTGTCTAGCAAATGAGCCATTGTTAACAGCAAAATCACACCTTCAAACTCAGATTTTTCAACCTCAACTTTCACAACATCACCATCATATCTTCTGAATCTGAACCTCTTGTTCATCTGAGCCCTAAGATCACCATCTGGTCTTTGTGTAGCAGCAACCACAACACCACTAGAATTACCCTGTTTGTCACCAGTACCCTTATCAACAATATCCTCCCCCTCAATTTGTTGCTCCCCCTCAATGTGAGTCTTCTTAGATTGCTCCCCCTCAATACCTGCATCAATACCTGATCTTTTTCTTTTCTCCCCCTTTTTGACATCATCTAAAGGCAGAGAAGATATGAACTTCCAAATTTCAGTCTGTTGATTTTTGAGGGAACAAATATCAGATGTAAACCCAGTAAAATATTATCTCAGTTCATCAACACCAACCATTTTCTTTTCCAGCTCAGTCAACCTTTGATTAATCTCTGTTACAGACCCAGAACCACTTATACTAGTCAACCCCTGCATATCCCCAACCAACCTCCTCACCTCCATCAACTCATCTTTAGAAACAAAATCATTATTAAAGTTAAGATTATTAATCTTAGGCTGCACAACAGAAAGCTTGTCATCAAACTCCTTAGTCAACTTTGTCAAAGCCTGATGTAGGCCAACCATGGTGACTGGTGCCTCAGTCTAAGAAGTAGTGCCAATGGATGAGGGTAGGGTTGGTATGTCCTCACAGTCTTCCTGTTGTAAAGAAAACTGATCTTTGGACATAGAAGGTTTTGAGGCATGTATCTCACCCTGTGACATGAGTGTGATATTGGCAGCTTGTGCAAGAATGTGTAAGGATGGAACATTTTAGGTGGGTAGTGGCAGACTTAAGTCTGGGGTAAAAGTTGGCTTGGCCATTTCAGTTGGTTTTTGGATTTGGTTATTTGAGTCCAGGATTGGGACTTCTTCATGTAAGTCAGCTGAGTGGGTTTCTTCAGTGACTGTAATGTGGGTATCTAAGTTAACTATCCTACCAGGTTCAGGTTGGGTCAAAGCACTCCTCTCACCAACCCCTAGCAGAGGTGATGGAGTAGTACGAGAAGCACTCTTCCTAGTGAATTTTTGAGGTGAATCCACAAGTGCTGTATTATCTAAGGTTGTAATTATGGTGGTATTCTCTGTATGAACTGGTGGGTTCATAAGGTGGGTTGAGTGAGAAATTTTCTCAGTAGAAGTGGGTGAAGATGGGTTAGAATGAGGTGGGATTTCCTCATGCATGTCTTCAACCTGCTCTGTTTGTGTAACAACATGGGGTGGAGTTTGTGTGGGGGTAGAATCTGATTGCTCAGATTTTAAAGATTGGTGACCATTGTTGTGACCTTCTGCAGACCCTGATTGCTCAGATTCTGAGGAAGATGCCCCTGCAGACTCTGATTGCTCAGAATCTGTTGGTTGGTCTGCACGGCCAAGATTGACCCAATGCATCATAGCAGGAGTAAGAGCAACTTCTTGATCATTCACAATGTGACTGTGAAACATTCTGACACCACATTCTGGAATAGATGTATACTCATACACACAAAACACTTTAAGCTCATCATATAAAGCAGGAGTCATAGCTTGTTCAAACATTAAACTTAAGATTCTGATAAAAGGCACATTATGATCTCTTGGAGTTTTTTCAGTGAGAACCAAGAGTTCATTGAAGTATAAACGTGCAAAATCAATATTCCTCCCTGTGACTATAGCATGAAACAGATGTGCCTCAAAATCATTGACTTCAGTCAAACTACCACACTTGAAACTCAGACTTCTAGTGATATTTGACAACAAAAACATCCACCTTGGAGAAAACATATTAATCTTAACAGATGAATCAGTTAAAGGTTGACCAACCATAGGAAAATAAGATCTTACAGCAGATCTTGACACAGTTCTAACAAAGTTATCTTGAACAGGAAGATTCAAAGCAATTCTTAAATGATTTTCAGCAAGAGTTAAAGAATTGTTACCATCTCTATAAGTACCAGTGATAGTTCTAGCTTCTCTATTCCCAATGCAAGTATACCAAAATTCTCCTAACATCTCTGGAAACATGATCGTTGTCTTGAAGAAGGCATCCTTCAAAGGGTGATTTCGCATGAGCAATACCAAATCCTCATACCCTTCATTAGCAAAATTCTCCGGAATAGTACCACAAGCAACCCTGTTATTAGCCGAAACCTGTACATCTTTTCCTCCTCTAAAATCTTTCGCCCTAATCATGTTATCGGAGGGTACAAGAACAAAAGGAATGAACTTTGAATTTGCCATTTAGCTTCAACAAAAACTTTAAAGAACACGAGCGAATTTTGAAAAACGGTGAAAATTTTTGAAGAAGAAGATGATCGAATGAGAGGAATTAGGGTTTATTAGCTTGAAGAAGATTTTAAAGAGTAAAAATAGGAGAGATATGCACAAAATAAATACTCTTGACAAAAATTTAAATAAGTTACCATTTACCCCCTTTTATTTTAGGAAGTAAAAAAACTTTACTTGACAAAATAAGGAAACGATTTTACAGTAAAAATACACCAGAGTAAACTTTCCCAGACCCTGAATAACATGATGTTATCCAGATTCTGAATAATATGACGTCATCCAGACTCTAATTTTTACATGATGTTATCCAGATTCTGAATAATATGACGTCATCCAGACTCTAATTTTTTTTTTTACAACAACATATTAGGGAATATCATCACTGGACAACATTTCAATTGATGGATTTAACATTCCAAGTTGTCCAAGAAGATAGAAATACCTTTCCTCAGGAAGTGCTTTAGTAAAAATATCTGCCAATTGATCTTTAGTGCCAATATGCTTTAAAAACACTTTGCCCTTTTCAACACAATCCCTTATAAAATGATGCTTGATTTCAATATGCTTGGTTCTTGAGTGAAACACCGGATTCTCGGTAATAGCAATTGCACTTTCATTGTCACACATTATTGGAGTGTTAGTCAATGTTAGCCCAAAGTCCAGAAGTTGATGTTTCATCCAAAGTAACTGAGCACAACAACTTCCTGCATCAACATATTCAGCTTCTGCTGTGGAAGTGGCCACAGAATTTTACTTTTTACTAGACCAGCTGACCAACTTTCCACCTAGCAATTAACATCCACCAGAAGTGCTTTTTCTATCTAATTTGTAACCTGCATAGTCTGCATCTGTGTAACCAATTAGATCAAACCCTGAGTCTTTAGAATACCAAAGACCCAGGTTAGGGGTACATTTTAAGTACCTAAAAATTCTTTTCACAGCTTTATAAGGAGACTCCCTAGGATCAGATTGGTAGCGTGCACAAAGACATGTAGCAAACATTATATCAGGTCTACTTGCAGTTAAGTATAGCAAAGAACCAATCATACCTCTATAGGTTGATTGACAAGTGGGTTTCACAGGTTCAACTTTAACAAGCTTTTTAGAAACACTCATTGGAGTTCTTAAAGAAGAACAATTTTTAAAACCATATTTAGTTAACATGTCAGAAATGTAGTTACTTTGGTTAATAAAAATGCCCTCAGAACTCTGTTTTATTTGCAACCCAAGAAAATAGTTTAAAGTACATAAACTACTCATTCTATACTCTTCAGACATAATGTCAGAAAACCATTTTCTCAAGTGTGGATTTGTAGACCCAAAAATAATGTCATCAACATAAATTTGAACAAGTAACACATCACCTTTGTCCTTTTTGATAAACAAAGTCTTGTCAATGGCTCCTCTGAAAAAATTCTTTTCTAGAAGAAATGTTGACAAGGTATCATACCAGGCTCTGAGAGCTTGCTTCAGACCATACAATGCTTTCTTCAGTTTGTAGACATGCTTAGAAAATTTCTTATTTACAAAACCAGGAGGTTGTTTCACATAAAACTCTTCTTGCAATTTACCATTCAGGAAAGCACTCTTCACATCCATTTGAAATATCTTGAAATCTTTGTGAGCAGCATATGCCAGAAATAGTCTAATAGCTTCAATTATAGCAACATGAGCAAAAGTCTCATCATAGTCTATTCCTTCTTCTTGTCTGTACCCTTGAGCAACCAACCTTGCTTTATTTCTGATTACAATACCATCTTTATCAACCTTGTTTCTAAAAACCCATTTTGTGCCTATTGCAGTTTTATCAGCAGGCTTTGGAACCAATTCCCAAACATCATTCCTTTCAAATTCTGTCAATTCTTCAGTCATAGCCTCAACCCAATCATTGTCAGCCAATGCTTCATCTACTTCTTTAGGCTCGATTAGTGAAAGAAAACAAGAAAAGAAGCAGTAATTTGCTATAGCAAAGTCAGACACAGGTGTCTGAGAAGAAGAACTAGGTTTAGGCAAACATGTAGAATCCACAACATAGTCCTCAAGATGCTTTGGAGGAACTATGTTTCTAGATGATTTTATAGTAGGAACAATGAGATCCAAAGTGGTATTTGATGACTGATCACCACTTTCTTGATTGACAACAGATTCTTCTTCTTTTGAAGGTTCTTCTGAGTGATTATTATCTGCAACTTTATTTCTTAATCCAGACAAATTTGGTTCATCTGACTCAGACTCTGAATCCAGAGTCTGAACACTATTCCCTGAAATCAAATTAGATAATTCACCAAGTGCAGATAGCTCAGTACTACATGACTGATCCATTTCTAAAGAACTTTCATCAAAGGAAACATTAATAGATTCTTCAATCTTCATTCTCCTCTGATTATAAGCTCTATAAGCTTTGGATACAGAAGAATATCCCATAAATATACCTTCATCAGACTTTGGCCTCATCTTATCAAGCTGATCTCTTTGATTTAAAATATAGCACTTGCACCAAAATACATAGAAGTAATGAATAGTAGGCACCTTTTTATGATATAACTCATAAAGAGTTTTACCATGTTTTTTCACAATCAAGGACCTATTTTGAGTGTAACATGCTGTATTGACAGCTTCAGCCCAGAACTTTAGGGCAACATTTGATTGGCATACATGGTTCTGGCTGCTTCAATGAGTGTCCTATTTCTTCTTTCAACAACTCCATTTTGTTGTGGAGTTTTAACAGCGGAGAAATTTTGATCAATTCCAGACTCTACACAAAAATCAATTAATGTGACATTTTTGAACTCAGGACCATGATTACTTCTCAACTGTTTGACAAGAACACCCTTTTGCACCTGCTCTTTCTTGATCAAGTTGATGATTTCTTTAGGAGCATCACTCTTTGCAGCTAAGAAAATAACCCATGTAAATCTAGAATACTCATCAACAATTACCAAAGTATATCTTTTTCCACCCAGACTACTAGTGTTCATTGGACCAAACAGATCCATATGAAGCATGTGAAGTGGAACACTAATGGTAGCTAGGGTTTTTGAGAGAAACTTTGTTTTGGTCTGTTTACCCATAATACAAGCAGAACAAGGTTTATCTTTCTTGAAAGATTGTTGTGGAAGACCTCTTACAAGCTTCTTTTTAGAAAGCTCATTGATATTTTTGAAATTAAGATGAGAAAGCCTTTTGTGCCAAAGCCAATTGAGTTCTGGGACAGTCTGAGAGTACAGACATGTCTCAATTCCAGCATCAACAGATTCTAGATCCAGCATATACACATTTTGAAATCTCCAAGCCACAAGTGTTGGCCTTCCTTTAGGTGAAATGTCCCGTTCTTATTGATTAAAAATGTTCCATATTAATTGATTTCGTTGCGAGGTTTTGACCTCTATATGAGACGTTTTTCAAAGACTGCATTCATTTTAAAACAAACCATAACCTTTATTTCATCAATAAAGGTTTAAAAAGCTTTACGTAGATTATCAAATAATGATAATCTAAAATATCATGTTTACACACGACTATTACATAATGGTTTACAATACAAATATGTTACAATGAAATAAGTTTCTTGAATGCAGTTTTTACACAATATCATGCAAGGATGGACTCCAAATCTTGTCCTTATTTCAGTATGCGACAGCGGAAGCTCTTAATAATCACCTGAGAATAAACATGCTTAAAACGTAACAACAACAAAAATGTTGGTGAGTTATAGGTTTAACCTATATATATCAAATCGTAACAATAGACCACAAGATTTCATATTTCAATATACATCCCATACATAGAGATAAAAATCATTCATATGGTGAACACCTGGTAACCGACATTAACAAGATGCATATTTAAGAATATCCCCATCATTCCGGGACAACCTTCAGATATGATATAAATTTTGAAGTACTAAAGCATCCGGTACTTTGAATGGGGTTTGTTAGGCCCAATAGATCTATCTTTAGGATTCGCATCAATTAGGGTGTCTGTTCCCTAATTCTTAGATTACCAGACTTAATAAAAAGGGGCATATTCGATTTCGATAATTCAACCATAGAATGTAGTTTCACGTACTTGTGTCTATTTTGTAAATCATTTATAAAACCTGCATGTATTCTCATCCCAAAAATATTAGATTTTAAAAGTGGGACTATAACTCACTTTCACAGATTTTTTTACTTCGTCGGGAAGTAAGACTTGGCCACTGGTCGATTCACGAACCTTAAGTTCCTTGGATAGACCTACTGAAAAAGAAAAAAATGGATCTAGCTTCAACGGATCCTTGAATGGCTCGTAGTTCTTGTATTAGAATGATAACCTACTGTAAGAAACAAAGATTTCTTGAGGTTGGATGATCACCTTACAAGATTGGAAGTGAGCTAGCAAACTTGAAAGTATTCTTGATTTTATGTAACTAGAACTTGTAGAATTTATGAAGAACACTTAGAACTTGAAGTTAGAACTTAAGAGAGATCAATTAGATGAAGAAAATTGAAGAATGAAAGTGTTTGTAGGTGTTTTTGGTCGTTGGTGTATGGATTAGATATAAAGGATATGTAATTTTGTTTTCATGTAAATAAGTCATGAATGATTACTCATATTTTTGTAATTTTATGAGATATTTCATGATAGTTTCCAAATGATGGTTCCCACATGTGTTAGGTGACTCACATGGGCTTCTAAGAGCTGATCATTGGAGTGTATATACCAATAGTACATACATCTAAAAGCTATGTATTGTACGAGTACGAATACGAGTGCATACGAGTAGAATTGTTGATGAAACTGAACGAGGATGTAATTGTAAGCATTTTTGTTAAGTAGAAGTATTTTGATAAGTGTCTTGAAGTCTTTCAAAAGTGTATGAATACATATTAAAACACTACATGTATATACATTTTAACTGAGTCGTTAAGTCATCGTTAGTCGTTACATGTAAGTGTTGTTTTGAGACCTTTAGGTTAACGATCTTGTTAAATGTTGTTAACCCAAAGTTTATAATATCAAATGAGATTTTAAATTATTATATTATCATGATATTATGATATATTAATATATCTTAATATGATATATACATTTAAATGTCGTTACAACGATAATCGTTACATATATGTCTCGTTTTGAAATCCTTAAGTTAGTAGTCTTGTTTTTACTTATGTAGTTCATTGTTAATACACTTAATGATATATTTAATTATCATATTATCATGTTATATATAATATAACAATGTATTAATATGCTTCATATATATTTAGTAAGACGTGGTTATAACGATAATCGTTATATGTATCGTTTCGAGTTTCATACGTCAATAGTCTCTTTTTAAGTATATAACTTGTTGTTACTATTTTTAATGAGATACTTGATGATCATTATATCATGTTTAAACATATATATTTATTCATTTATGTATCATCATGTCATATACAACTTATAGCGTTCGTGAATCATTGGTCAAACTGGGTAATCAGACGTTTACAAAATTTCCGTTTCAATTAACCAAGTCTTAACAAGTTTGATTGCTTAACATGTTGGAAACATTTAATCATGTAAATATAGTTTTCATTAAACATATAATCATAGAAAGGTTCGAAAAAGTTCGGGTCACTACATTAGGATCATAAATAATACCAACTTTCTTCCTAATTCTGATTTCACAGTCTTCATCGGCAATTTGGCTCACACTCAGCAGATTATGTTTTAGCCCTTCAACTAAAGCAACTTTCTTAAATGTAACACTTCCAGCTTTAACAGTACCATAACCAATAGTCTTTGCAATAGAATTATCCCCATATCTTACAGAGGGACCCTTTTCTTCAACCAACCCTACTAGATGCTCTTTGCATCCAGTCATGTGTCTTGAGCAACCACTATCCAGATACCACATATTACCCTGCTACACAAGACACAAATGAAAGAGAATGATTAGTTTTTAAGGAGAATCCACTTTTCAGTGGGTTCAATTGGAGTGCTCTTCACTCTCCAGACAAAAGCTTTGTTTCCAATCCAGATCAACTTGTCCTTAACAGATTTTAAGACACTTTTATTTTCACAAACTTTGGGTTTCCATACCTTCTTAATTTCCTTATGAAAATAAGATGTTCTTTTAACTGAAGGTTTTTCTTGACTCTTGATTTTTTCATTGAGCTTAGAAATTTCCTTTTTGAGTTTTTGAATAGTTTTGGCTTGTTTTGACTTTGACCTTCTTTTAGTTAACCCTTTTGGATCTGGACAAGTGTCAGTGTCAGAGGATGATTCAGAGTTGTTCTTGAAACTTGACTCTTGGGTGTCAGACTCTAGGTCAGAACATACACTATTATTTTGAGAGACTAAAATGTTAGAGTCTGAAGGTTTCAAAAGTTCAGAATCTAATGGATTTTTACTTTCAAGTATTACAGTCTGATGTCAAAGCAGAGGGGTATAAAATACTATTAATTTTTAGCAGAAAATACTATTAAATACGATACAATTTTACACAAGATATTTATTTATTTATAGAATGGATATACTTAAACCTTGCTACAACACTTATAGGCAGTGTACCTAATCGTACAGTAGTGTAGTTTTTAGTAAGTCCGGTTCGTTCCACAGGGAAATCTTTAAACAAAGCTCAACGCTATATTAGTTAACTTTTATAAAAATACAAATATATATATAGGTAATATTATTATTATAAAGGGGGGTTTTTACCGTTTAATGACCGGTTTGTCGATTTTAAAACTTTAGTCGCAGTTAAAACCTAATGTAAAATATAAAATAAATAAAAGACTTAAATTAAAGCGTAAAGTAAATAACGATAATGAAATTGCGAATAATAAAAATGCGATAAAATAAAATTGCGATAATTAAAAAGTACGATAATTAAAAGTGCGATAAAATAACAATAAATAAAAGTGCGATAATTAGAAGTGCAATTAAATATAAAATAAAGGAAATTAAATATGAAATAAAAGAATTATGCTTATTTAAACTTCCGTAATCATGATGTTTGACGTGTTGATTTTAGTTTTATGCCCTTGGGTTAATTGTCCTTTGTCCTGGATTATTCAATATGTCCGTCTGGTTTTTGTCCATAACAGTCCATCAGTCATAAATATAAATTGCAAGTGTCCTTGTCAAATTATTATTATACCCGAAGATAAATATTCCAACTAATTGGGGATTCGAATTGTAACAAGGTTTTAATACTTTGTTTAATGAATACACCAGGTTATCGACTGCGTGTAAACCAAGGTTTTACTACTTTGTTAACAATTACACCAATTACCCTTGAATGTAATTTCACCCCTGTTTTAATTATTCTAGTGGCTATTAATCCATTCCCGTGTCCGGTTAAATGAACGATTATTCGTACATATAAATACCCCGCCCATCGTGTCCGATCGAGTGTATATGGTAATTTATAGGGACGCCCAATTGTAAATCTTTATATTAACATTAACAAACTTTCATTTAGTTAAACAAATATAAAGCCCATTAATAGCCCATAGTCTAGTTTCCACAAGTGTCGTTCTTTTATCCAAACCCCAATTATGGTACAAAGCCCAATTACCCAATTTTAGTAATTAGCCCAACATCATGATTACTTCGTTTTAAATAAGCATAATAATAACTTAGCTACGAGACATTAATGTAAAAAGGTTGAACATAACTTACAATGATTAAAAATAGCGTAGCGTTACACGGACAGAATTTCGACTTACACCCTTACAACATTCGCTAACATACCCTTATTATTAGAATTATAATTAAAATTAAAATATAAATTATAAATATAAATATATTTACGTTGAAGAGGAAGAGAAAAAGGATGATGTTTTTGATCAGAATTCGGGTTGATTTATAGCCAGACTTGAAATTTGGGGCTCCGCGACTCGCGGCCAAATACCCTTAAAACTCCGCGAGTCGCGGAGAGGTATTTACAGTTTACACCCTTGGAGTTTCCTGCTGCCGACGGTTTTAAATATATATATATAATATATATATAATTAATATAATTAATTATATATTATATTATATTTATATACATAGTTAACTTGTAATTTTTAGTCCGTTGCGTCGAGCGTTAAGAGTTGACTCTGGTCCCGGTTCCGGATTTTCGAACGTCCTCGCGTACAATTTAATATCTTGTACTTTGCGTTTTGAATCTTGTACTCTTGTGATTTCGAGACGTTTCTTATCAATAATTGGAACCTTTTTGATTGTCTTTTGTACTTTTGAGCTTTTTGGTCGTTTGCGTCTTCAATTCGTCGAATCTGTCTTTTGTCTTCACCTTTTATTATTTAAACGAATATCACTTGTAAATAGAACAATTGCAACTAAAAGCTTGTCTTTCTTGAGGAATAATGCTATGAAATATATGTTCGTTTTTAGCATTATCAAATATTCCCACACTTGAGCGTTGCTTGTCCTCAAGCAATATTGTCTTGAAATACTAGAATCACTTCTTTATTCTTCACACTTTGTACATCAGTGATTTCTATACGGCGGTATAAACAATGGTAGTAACGATATGGTTTACAGTCCCACATGACTATAAAAATTTAGATCCATTAAGGAAATTGGATCTTTATGAAAACATTTGATCTTTTGAAATCTAGTTTTTACGCTAGATAAGTTTTCCGGAATAACCCTTTACCGGTGTTTGCAAAATATTTTTGTGGGTTTGGTGGGTTTCAGATTTGAAAATTTTAGCTCAAAACTTGCGGTTTTGTGTCACCCACTTGCTAACCTTGTATTTGGAAAGCAACACGTCCAGTTTACTTGTTCCGTATATTACCTTTCGGTAAACTACCGTCCGGTTGTAAAGGAAAGCGTTGAACAAGCAACTGTTAAGGCAATGTCCCGTGACATGCTTTTGATTATGGTCTATAATGTGTCGGACGCAATTACTATCCTTGGTAGGAGCAATAGTAAAGCTCACCCTTATAATTTTTCGGTCTGGCACAAGGTCCTGTCTTTGACCATGCTATGCAACCACCGTTCTTACGGTTGACACCCGATTTAGTTCAGGTGACCTAATGAATTCCAGGTGAATTCCTAGGATTTTACGTTCAATGGTAATGAACGCATTGAAAATAGGGTTTTCAGAAAACAAATCGGTTTGTAATTTTGATCAAAATATTTTCTCGTTTAAGCTCGAGTTTAGATATCATTGAATTCCATGAGTTTGAATTCTCAATCTTTAAGGTCAATCTCTAGGATTGAGTAATATCAGTCTTAAAAGCTGATTTTTAATCTTTAAGGAGATTATCCTTTCTGGGGATCTGATTCATTAGTCTTATCCAGCTAATTTGCACGGTGCCTCCCCATTGTACGAGATAAATCCTTCTCATGGTTATAGGATAAATCTGACCACTTGGCGACCCTGTTTAATGCTGAGGTCCGTGGATTTCCTGCTGATTTTAGTGATGACTTTTCTAGATTTTTCGTCAACCTACAGCTGGTCTGGACGACAACTTCATGACCTAAATCAAGAAGCGCGTGTCTTTTTCGGAAGACTTTACTTCCTTTTAGTGATGGAATTGATTCATCGTGTAGATCCATCTCTTCTTTTCTTTCATTGGGTAAAACAGTTTGGTTTAGTCCAAAGCAAAAATATTTTCAGTCATTTGTTACAAATATATGTGACATATGTTTAAAATAATTTTGGTAAATTTTCCCACACTTGGCTTTTATTTTCCTTTTTATCGTCCTCTATTCCATTTTAAATGAATTTTAACATTTTAGTTTGTTTCTCAATTTATGTCCTTTCCGAGGTAACAATAATTTCGGTGTTAAAACCTAGTTTTATCGTTCATAAATATGTATAAACATGATTTTGAATTCATTTAATTGAAAATTTTGAAAAATTTTACTAGAATTGGGTAGTCAGTATATAAGACTAGGGCTGTTCTTTTTTATCAGAGAGCACTAGATTCTAATACAACTACTGCTTTACTAGTATTTTTAATGGTAACCAAGTGTTTTAATATAAAAATTTTAAAATCCGAAAGAATTTAATCCCTTCCCACACTTAAGATCTTGCAATGCCCTCATTTGCAAGAAATCAGTAACAATTTAAATTATTGAGGGTGATTTGTGTGAAAATGATTAAATTTTTACCAAAGTTTCCAAATATATTGGCGTTTGTTTGCTGAATGATAAATGGTGCACATCATTTGTTCATTCCGTCTTGTTGTTATTTCACATATATTTTGCATCATTGTCGTCAAAATTACTTGCTTTTGCTGAACTTACTGCCAGTCTTTGAAAATGCGTTGTTTTACCCTGTTGTGTACATAAGATAAACTGCAAACATATATACATATTTTTGAAGTTTGGTTTATTACCCCACATTCAAAAATTATTAAAATCTAAGAATAAAAGTTAGAAATTATAAAAATGATTACAATATTAACAAAAATATTAAATGCATCAATATTTACAATTTACAAAATAATACAAAAAATATAAAGTAAACTAAGGATGATATTGGTACCAATAGGGGTTCCACGCATAACCATAAGTGCTATAGAATGCTTCGGCAGGGTCATACGTAGGATATGGTGGCTGCATCTCTATCGACCAAGGAGGGAAGACGGGTTTCGGTGTAGGAATATAGTTTCTACCTATATGTTGGCAATGCGCTATGATCTGGTTCTGATGAACTTGCCAATCTTCAAATGCTCTCTGTCTAGCATTTTCGTATTCCTGAGAAGCTATAAACCTATGCATTTCTTGCATCTGGTTCCCCCCTCCTACATTACCTTGTTCCTGGTTTCTCTCTACCTGTGGATGTCTACCATTGTATCGTACTGCGGCGTTATTTCGCCGCTTCAAAACTTTCGCACCATGGTATACATTTAAACCTATAGTGTCGCGGGGTTCCGGCTCTTCTACTAATAATCCCCCCCGACTTATATCCACACCGAGATATTCACCAATCAAAGTAATAAAAATACCACCTCCTATTATGCTATGTGGACGCATCCCTCGAACCATAGCTGATAAATAATAACCCACACAATATGGTATACTTACAGCGCTGTGTGGGTCTCGAATACACATATGGTAAAACAAATCTTGTTCATTTACCTTTTCTTTGTTTTTACCCCTTTGTGTAATCGAATTAGCTAAAAACCTATGTATTACTCTTAATTCGGCTCTATCTATATCCAAATAAGAGTAGTTTCCCCCTTTGAAACGGTGGTGGCTTGTCATTTGACTCCACACACCGTGTGTATCAAAATTCTCATCTATTTTCCTACCGTTTAGTATCAATCCTCTACAATCGGCAGACGCTAATTCCTCAGGCGTATATATACGTAAAGCCTGAGCCATGTCCAGTAAAGACATGTGGCGCATCGAACCGCCTAACAAAAATCTAATAAAAGAACGATCGGTTAAACTAGTTACCCGATCATTCAACTCTATACTACATAACAACTCTTCACACCATACTTTATATACAGGTCTGCGTATGGTGAATAAACATATCCAGTCATTAAAATAAGAATTACCATACCTCTGTACCAGTAATTCCCTAATTGGCCCGGCCAATTCTACAGCTTCCAAGGGTCCCCATTCTATGACCCTCGGTACCTCAACAACCTTGGAATGAAGAGTATGCAAACCCCGTTGATATTTTGGATAATCTATCCAAAGTCTGTCAAATCGCAGGTTCGGGTGCAACTGTTCCAAGTGCATATCTGAAAAGGTCATGACTGGATGAGGTACATCCTGCTTGTAGTAATTATCTACCTCCTGTTGTTCCAAGTTCTCAGCAGGAGCATGACGGGCTTGGGATGAAGATTCACCCCTTTCATTCTGCAAAACACATCAAACACAAATTTTGTGCATCCAAATATGCATTAGTGTCAGCAAAATCATCAATCAAAATAATTACAATGACATTATCAATTTACATCAAACTTAAGCTTATTTTCACATTTTTATCAAATCTACACTTTTTCAAATAAGCATATACGAAAATTTTCGCCAAGTTCATAAGCATTCAACTCAAATAACATGTCAAAATAATCATTACTAGCAAATAAACAAGTCTCAAATGGCATAATCTTTCAAAAATCAAGTTCATGAATTTTGGACTTTAAAAAGTCCACTTTTAATTCTCAAAATCATGTTTAGGCTCAAAGTTTCAATCATTTAACTACCTAGACATGTTACACTACTCAATTTAGCAACAATTCATGACAAAAATCGGCCATAACCTGTTTATATCAAAAAGCCCCAAATTGCTCAAGAACACAAACCCTAGATTATTCAAAATTTGAAGTTTAAGGCTTCTAATCATGTTAAACAGCATCAATCTAGGTTATACAAGCATAATACATAAACAATTTAAGTCTAATTACACTAAAAAGCATCAAAATCAAATTGGGGAAAAATAGCTCAAGAACACTAAAATTCGAATTAAATGGTGTTTAGGTGTAGAAATTTACCGTTTTTCTTGAGTAGTTCCTAGATATCATTCTTCTCAACATGATTTTAGCAAAAAATTTGGTGATTAACGGTTAAAAATTGAGATTTTTGGAGTGTTTTTGGGTGTATTTTCGGGTTCTTTTTCGAGCTGTATTTGGGTGTTTTTGTGTGGGGGAGGTAAACTGATCGTGCAGCTGTTTTATTTTTTTTTTCTGTGTTTTGGTCCCTCCGCGAGTCGCGGAGGTTTGCACTTCAAACTCCGCGAGTCGCGGAGTTTGCTTTTTTTTTTTTTTTTTTTTTTTTTTTTTTTTTTATAAACTTTAACTTATAAAACAATTAAGAAATTAATTTTAAAATTTTGTTTCCCTTGTTATTTAGGACGAGGTCGTTTCGGATCGATGTCCTAGTCCGTCCCTCGACAAAATTTTAAAATTTGTCTTTTTGTAGCGATTGTTTTAAAAGCTAAGATTTTTGGGTTTTTTAATGTTTTTGGCATACTTTAAATCAATAAGATTAAAAATAATGATAATAAAAGTTCTCGTCCCTCCCTCGGGTAAAGCAATTTCGGTTCAAAGACCTAGTCTTCAACTTACGATGAATTTTAAAAATCATATTCTTAACTTAATGAGATAAAGTAAATTTTTGTTTTTAAATTCACACAACTTAAATATAAAATTCAAAATTAAAAATTCACACCAAACTCAAAATTTAAAATGCATAAAATTAAAATTTCATATTTTAAAAAT
Source organism: Rutidosis leptorrhynchoides (assembly GCF_046630445.1). Lineage (NCBI taxonomy): Eukaryota > Viridiplantae > Streptophyta > Magnoliopsida > Asterales > Asteraceae > Rutidosis > Rutidosis leptorrhynchoides. Next base: position 133,163,175 of record NC_092340.1, on the reverse strand, counting down.
TAAAAATTCACACCAAACTTAATTTAAAAATTCATAAATTCATACCAAACTTATATTAATTTTTCAAATATTTACAATTTTAAATATATTGTTTTTACAAAGTTTACAATATTAATTTAAGATTTAAATATTAATTTTAAAAACATGGTAAAAAAAATTAAAAATCTTTTTGTATTTTTATCCCACTTTAATCAATCAAATATTATCAAAAATATGCGCCCCTCTTTTCGGTAAAGTAATTTCGGTTCCAAGACCTAATTTAACTCATGACGAATTTTTGAAATATTTTGGGTTGATTGATTAAAGATATTTATACCTTAAGAATAAACGTTAAATTTCGCAGTGATGTAATAAATTTTTGAATGATATCAATAATTTCGGTCGCCAAACCTAATTTTATTCAATACCAATTTAATACTTTTTAGCGAACAAATTAGCGTTTATTATCAAATGGTTAAAAATAAAAATAAAAATAAAAACTGTACAGACATACCTGTGAAATAGATTTCTTAGTTATATGATCTATTATATTCATAAGATAGTCGGTTTAATTGGTTTTCCATGGCTGCATAGGCGTAACCTCTAGCATTCATTGTCTTTTCTTCTAAACATATGAACGGTCCGTCTCTGCATAAAGTAACAAATTCGGTATTTGAATAGGTTTGATTATTTGAACATTTACCTCCATGTGACCATTTTCCGCATTTGTGACATTTTTCTAGGTGTCGTGCTCTTCTTTTCGCTGCGGATTTTGATTTTCCTTTACCAAATTGTAACTTATTATCTTCGCATCTGGATCCTTTTCTAACTCCGTCCATTCTTTCTCTGATTACTGATACTATTTCACTCGGTAGTATGTCATTATTTCTTTTAGTGATCAAAGCGTGTAGCATTAGACCATGGTTTAATTCACAGGCAGTATTCATTTCGTAAAAACCTAAAAAAATAAAAATTCAGAATGGGGGGAGAAGACTAGTTCTTTAGGGTCTGCTAGGGAAAGACCATACGTGTTCCATTTTCGAGAACTATACGAAAACAGACAATCTAACTCTAACAGAAATATATATTATCCTTTAAAGACTTGATTCTCCCCACACTTAGTTAGCTGTCGTGTCGAAATTGTGATTAACTTCGTTGTCGACTTCCATCGAACCATGTATGTAATGTTTAACTCTGTGACCATTAACTTTAAATTCAATCCCATTTGAATTTATTAATTCTATCGTTCCGTATGGGAAAACTCTTTTGACTATGAATGGTCCAGACCATCTTGATTTCAATTTTCCAGGAAATAGCTTGAATCGTGAATTGAAAAGAAGAACTCTGTCTCCTTCTTTAAATTCTTTTGAACTTCTGATTCTTTTATCATGCCATTTCTTCGTTCTTTCTTTATAGATTAACGAATTTTCGTATGCTTCATGTCTTAATTCTTCTAATTCGTTTAATTGACTTAATCGTAGACGTCCGGCTTCATGTAAATCAAGATTACATGTCTTCAAAGCCCAAAATGCTTTGTGTTCAATTTCTACTGGAAGATGACACGCTTTTCCATAAACAAGTCTAAAAGGTGTGGTTCCAATTGGAGTTTTGTAGGCTGTTCTAAAAGCCCAGAGTGCATCCTCCAATTTAATGGACCATTCCTTCGGATTTGATCCTACGGTTTTCTCTAGAATACGTTTTAAAGCTCGGTTTGTATTTTCAACTTGTCCACTTGTTTGTGGATGATATGCGGTGGAGATTTTATGAGTTACTCCATATCTTTTAAGAACTTTCTCAAGTTGATTATTACAGAAATGAGTACCCCGATCACTTATTAAAGCTTTCGGAGCTCCAAACCTTGCAAAAAGACGTTTTAAAAAGTTGACTACAACTCGTGCATCGTTAGTTGGGAGAGCTTGTGCTTCCGCCCATTTAGATACATAATCAATGGCTACGAGTATATATAGATTATTATGAGATTTTGGGAATGGACCCATAAAGTCAATACCCCAAATGTCAAATACTTCACATACTTGGATGACATTTTGTGGCATTTCATCACGTTGACTTATTTTTCCGGCCCTTTGACATGCATCACAGGATTTGCAAAGAAGGTGTGCGTCTTTGTAAATTGTAGGCCAATAGAATCCAGCTTCATAAATTTTTCTTGCTGTTAGTTGAGGCCCATAATGCCCTCCTGTTGGTCCTGTGTGACAATGGTTTAAAATTTTACTAGCTTCATCTCCAAATACACATCGGCGTATTATTCCATCGGGACAACTTTTAAACAGATGTGGATCTTCCCAGAAATAGTGTTTTATATCACTGAAGAATTTCTTTCGTCTTTGGTACGATAATCCTTTTTCAAGGAATCCACAAACTAAGTAGTTTGCATAGTCTGCAAACCATGGGATTTCTTTATAATCTATCTTCAATAGATATTCATCAGGAAAGTTGTCTTTTATGGCCGATTCATTCAGAACTTCTAATTCGGGATTTTCAAGACGAGAAAGATGATCAGCGGCGAGATTTTCTGCTCCCTTTTTATCTCGGATTTCAATATCAAACTCTTGTAAGAGTAAGATCCAACGGATTAATCTTGGTTTAGCATCTTGTTTTGAAAATAGGTATCTAAGAGCAGAATGGTCGGTATAGACCACCGTTTTTGCTAGAACTAGATATGATCGAAATTTGTCAAAAGCAAAGACAATAGCAAGGAGTTCTTTTTCAGTAGTTGTATAGTTCATTTGTGCTCCTTGTAATGTCTTACTAGCATAATATATAGGTTGAAATCGTTTTTCAATCCTTTGTCCTAAAACGGCTCCCATTGCAAAATCACTTGCATCGCACATTAATTCAAATGGTAGATTCCAATTTGGTGTTATCATGATCGGCGCATTAGTGAGTTTTTCTTTAAGAATATTAAAAGATTTGATACACTCATCTGAAAAGATGAATGGCGCATCCTTTTCTAGGAGTTTATTCATAGGAGTGGCAATTTTAGAAAAATCTTTTATAAAACGTCGGTAAAAACCGGCATGCCCTAGAAAACTCCTAACTCCTCTAACATTGATGGGATGTGGAAGTTTAGCAATTACATCTACTTTAGCTCTATCCACTTCAATTCCTTCTTTTGAAATTTTATGTCCAAGAACGATGCCTTCTTTAACCATGAAATGGCATTTCTCCCAATTAAGTACTAGATTTGATTTTTCGCATCTAATTAGCATTCGTTCCAGATTAACTAGACATGATTTAAATGTATCACCGAAGACTGAAAAGTCATCCATGAATACTTCCATGCATTCTTCTATCATGTCATGAAAAATCGCCATCATACACCTTTGAAAGGTTGCAGGGGCGTTACAAAGTCCAAATGGCATGCGTTTGTAAGCAAAAGTACCATAAGGGCACGTGAATGTGGTTTTCTCTTGATCTTCGGGTGCTATTGGAATTTGAAAATATCCGGAAAATCCATCTAGAAAACAATAGTAACTATTTCCGGCTAATCTTTCCAACATTTGATCTATGAAAGGTAAGGGAAAGTGATCTTTTCTGGTGGCGTCATTTAATTTTCTATAATCAATACATACACGCCATCCTGTTACAGTCCTAGTAGGAATAAGCTCATTTTTCTCATTTGTAATGACAGTCATGCCACCCTTCTTAGGCACGCATTGAACTGGGCTTACCCATGGACTATCAGAGATTGGATATATCAAACCTGCATCTAGCAGTTTAATAATCTCTTTCTTAACTACATCTTGCATATTAGGATTTAGTCTTCGTTGGCGTTGCACATACGTTTTATGACCTTCTTCCATAAGGATTTTATGTGTGCAATACGAAGGACTTATTCCTTTAATATCATGAATCTTCCATGCAATGGCTGGTTTATGAGCTTTCAACACAGAAATGAGTTGTGATTTCTCATTTTTAGTAAGAGAAGACGATATTATTACAGGTAATTCAGATTCACCATGTAAATAAGCGTATTCCAAATGGTTTGGAAGTGGCTTTAACTCTAATTTCGGAGGTTCTTCTATCGATGATTTATATCGATATCTGTCTTCTTCTTTTAGCATTTGAATTTCTTCTGTTGTTGGTTCATATCCATTAGCTATAAGTGTAGCTAACATTTCAGCTTCATCAATTGGTTCATTACTTTCTCCTAAAGAACATTCTCCTGTTCCTTGTAATTCTGGAAATTCTTCTAATAATTCTGCATGTGCATCTATAGTTTGAATATAATAACATGTATCATCTGCAGATTGTGGTTGTTGCATTGCTCTATCAACTGAAAAGGTAACACTCTCATCCTCTATACTTAGGGTCAGTTTCTTACCGAACACGTCTATCATTGCTTTAGCCGTGTTTAAGAATGGTCTTCCTAATATGAGAGGAACTTGAGAATCTTCTTCCATGTCCAAAACAACAAAATCTACTGGAAATACTAAAGTACCAACTTTAACTAGCATGTTCTCCATTATCCCTCTAGGATATTTTATTGATCTATCGGCTAGTTGTATGCTTATTCTGGTTGGTTTCAATTCTCCAAGGTCTAGTTTAGCGTATAGTGAATACGGCATTAGATTTATACTAGCACCTAAATCTGCTAATGCTTCTATTGAACTAAGACTACCCAGAAAACATGGAATTGTGAAACTTCCTGGATCAGATAGTTTTTCTGGTATCTTATTCAACAGCACTGCTGAACAATTTGCATTCATAGTAACAGCCGAGAGTTCTTCCATTTTCTTTCTATTCGTGATTAGATCTTTCAAGAATTTAGCATATCTTGGCATTCCTGAAATCACATCAATGAAAGGAAGATTTACATTTATCTGTTTAAACATATCCAAGAATTTGGATTGCTCGGCTTCAAGTTTTTCTTTCTTCATTTTACTCGGATAAGGAAGTGGTGGTTGGTACGGTTTAACATAAGGTTTATCCTTAACTGTGTTATCTTCATTAACCTTTTCAACTACCGGTTCTTTTTCCTTATCTTGATCAGGTTGTGGTTCTTGTGTAGTAGGAATAGTTTCATCAGAAGTTACAGGTATTTCAGGTGATTTAAGTGTTGTACCACTTCTTGTGGTAATGGCTTTAGCTGTTTCATTCCGGGGGTTAGCATTTGTATCACTAGGTAGACTTCCCGGTTTTCTTTCACCTATTAACCTTGCTAGGTTACTCACTTCTTGTTCCAGATTTTGAATAGAAGCTTGTTGATTTCTAAATGCTTGAGCATTTTGTTCATTGGTTTGTTTTTGAGATGTGAAAAACTGCGTTTGAGTTTCAACTAGCTTCGTCATCATATCTTCTAAATTCGGCTTTTTATCATCGGTTTGTTGTGGTGGTTTGTTTTGAAAATTCGGTCTTTGCTGATTATAAGTATTATTGGATACTTGTTGATTGCTAGGACCTTGTTGGTTGTTGTATGGAATATTTCGGTTATAATTCTGGTTTTGATTGTAAATTGGTCTTGGCGGTTGATAATTATTCTGATAATTATTTCCAGGCCTTTGGTTTATGTATGAAATATTCTCTCTTTGTTCCATTGTTAATTCAATACTGAGACAATCTTTTGTCAAATGTGGTCCTCCACACTGCTCACAACTAATTCGTATTGAGTGAATATCCTTAGTCATCTTTTCCATTCGTCTCTCGAAAGCATCTATCTTTGCGGAAATGGAATCTAAGTCATGGCTAGAATCGGCTCTAGCTGCTTTAGATGATCTAATGATATCTTTTTCTTGGTGCCACTCATGTGAGTGGGAAGCAGTATTATCAATAATTTTGTAAGCATCAGTTTCGGTTTTCTTCATAATAGAACCACCAGCTGCTATATCTATGTCTTTTCTTGTAGTGATGTCGCATCCTCGGTAAAATATTTGTACTATTTGACAGGTGTCTAAACCATGTTGCGGACATCCTCTTAATAACTTCCCATATCTTGTCCACGCCTCATATAGAGTTTCATTTGGCTTTTGTGTGAACGTAACAATTTCTGCTTGAAGTCTTACGGCTTTAGATGCAGGAAAGAATTGTTTAAGAAATTTATCAATTAAAACGTCCCATGTATCGATCGCCCCTTCAGGTAACGATTCCAACCAATCTTTGGCTTCTCCCTTTAAAGTCCAGGGAAATAACATGAGATATATCTGTTCATCCTCCACTTCTCGTATTTTAAATAGTGTGCAGATCCTATTAAAGGTACGTAGATGTTCATTTGGATCTTCCTTCGGCGCACCACTAAATTGGCATTGATTAGTCACCATGTGTAGAATTTGTCCTTTGATTTCATAATCTGGCGCATTAATGTCTGGATGAGTAATTGCGTGACCTTGGCCAGTGCGTTTAGCTCTCATTCGGTCTTCCATACTTAAAGGTTCCAGATTCTCCATAATTGAATTTGTTGAATCGGTATCACTAGATGATTCTGATTTAATAGTTCGTTCCTCAACAATCTCTGTTTGAATGATTGGTGGTTCCGGAGGAAAGTTTAATGGTTCAGGATCTATGAACCGTTCCTGAATATTTTCTGGATTCTCAATTGTGAGGTTTGTTTCAAAAACTGGATTATCGGAAATTTGAACTGAAGTACTTGGTCGACTGGATGACGATTCTAAAGAAAAATCAACGGCGGTTATATTTGTTAAACGATGTCTTGATCGAGTTACAGGTGGTGAACGTACAAAAGGTGGTGAACGTCTTGCTCGGTGCATTCACAGAATATCCTATTAGTTTTTAAAAGGAAAGAAAAATTATAATAAGTTATCCAATCAATAGACTTTTCTGATTTTGCCCACGTTTCGAATAGCCAAAAGATGCAGCAGAGGGGCAGGATTCGTTTGGTCTCAATATAATTGAGGACTGTTTGGCTCCAATAACCCGGTCCACGTACAAATCCAACTATTACTACGAACCAGAAAATTTTGATGTCTATCAATTTAACCACATAAAATAAATTTTCGTAATTTTAAGAAATTTAGATAAGAAGTAGAAAAAAATTCTATGTCCTAAAACTAGAATGGCGAGAAATAAGAAAGAAAAAGATTGCGCGTCGAAAAATGTCGAAAAAGAAAAAATATGGTTGAAAAATAAAAGGTGACGGAAAAATAAAAGAAACTTATAAAAACTTAAAAATACTTTACTAATTTAACCTTATTACTACAACTAACTTAAAATTATAATTGCAAATTGATATTACTAATTGGAATGATAATTGATACATAGTAAAAGGTCTAAAAATATTAAAGCTTACAAGAAAAACTAAATCCCAAATGGAAATAACTTAAAAAGAAACTAAAACTTAAAAAGGCGTCGCAAAATTCTAAAGCACCTAAATCTTAGTCTAAAGAAAAAGCACTTAAGGAATTCTACGGCAAAGCCTAAAATTCTAGGAGTAAAAATAACTATAGCAAAAACTAAGTTTAAAATTAATTATGAGCTAAAAAATACAAATATTACGCTACAACGATTAAAAAGTTACAAAATATAAAAATATACAAAAAGTTGTAAAAGGTACAATTTTTATAAAAATATTATTTTTATATTATTTATTTAATTAACTATTAATTTTACAATTTTAATAAAACTTAATTAATACTAAATACATAAATATAAAGTAAAAAGTAAAAATAAAACTAAAATTAATAATAATAATAATAATATTTAGGTTTTAATAATAATAATAATTAAAAATAACCCGTGATTAGGGTTTTGTCCGTGTGTCAGAAGACCTCCGCGAGTCGCGGCAAATAAAGAGGAAAACCCCGCAAGTCGCGGGGTTCAGGAATTCAGTTGACAGCTTTGTCTTTTTACGCGTTTTTCTTTTTATTTTTTTTTTCTTTTTATTTTGTTTTCTGTTTTTTTAAAATAATTAAAAGATATTAAAATTAAAACTTATATTTTTATAAACTAAAATAAAAATAAAGAAACTTATAAAACTTAAATATTTAACAAAATCTTAAAAATGCTTATATTTTTGTTTTTCTTTTTATATTTTTGAATAATTAAAACGTATTTTTACAAAAGCAAATTTTTAATAAAAGTAACTAAAAATCTTGTTTTTTTTTTTTTTTTTTATATTAGCGTTGCGCTTCCGGCTTTTAAGATGTCCCCGGCAGCGGCGCCAAAAATACTTGATGTCAAAGCAGAGGGGTATAAAATACTATTAATTTTTAGCAGAAAATACTATTAAATACGATACAATTTTACACAAGATATTTATTTATTTATAGAATGGATATACTTAAACCTTGCTACAACACTTATAGGCAGTGTACCTAATCGTACAGTAGTGTAGTTTTTAGTAAGTCCGGTTCGTTCCACAGGGAAATCTTTAAACAAAGCTCAACGCTATATTAGTTAACTTTTATAAAAATACAAATATATATATAGGTAATATTATTATTATAAAGGGGGGTTTTTACCGTTTAATGACCGGTTTGTCGATTTTAAAACTTTAGTCGCAGTTAAAACCTAATGTAAAATATAAAATAAATAAAAGACTTAAATTAAAGCGTAAAGTAAATAACGATAATGAAATTGCGAATAATAAAAATGCGATAAAATAAAATTGCGATAATTAAAAAGTACGATAATTAAAAGTGCGATAAAATTACAATAAATAAAAGTGCGATAATTAGAAGTGCAATTAAATATAAAATAAAGGAAATTAAATATGAAATAAAAGAATTATGCTTATTTAAACTTCCGTAATCATGATGTTTGACGTGTTGATTTTAGTTTTATGCCCTTGGGTTAATTGTCCTTTGTCCTGGATTATTCAATATGTCCGTCTGGTTTTTGTCCATAACAGTCCATCAGTCATAAATATAAATTGCAAGTGTCCCTGTCAAATTATTATTATACCCGAAGATAAATATTCCAACTAATTGGGGATTCGAATTGTAACAAGGTTTTAATACTTTGTTTAATGAATACACCAGGTTATCGACTGCGTGTAAACCAAGGTTTTACTACTTTGTTAACAATTACACCAATTACCCTTGAATGTAATTTCACCCCTGTTTTAATTATTCTAGTGGCTATTAATCCATTCCCGTGTCCGGTTAAATGAACGATTATTCGTACATATAAATACCCCGCCCATCGTGTCCGATCGAGTGTATATGGTAATTTATAGGGACGCCCAATTGTAAATCTTTATATTAACATTAACAAACTTTCATTTAGTTAAACAAATATAAAGCCCATTAATAGCCCATAGTCTAGTTTCCACAAGTGTCGTTCTTTTATCCAAACCCCAATTATGGTACAAAGCCCAATTACCCAATTTTAGTAATTAGCCCAACATCATGATTACTTCGTTTTAAATAAGCATAATAATAACTTAGCTACGAGACATTAATGTAAAAAGGTTGAACATAACTTACAATGATTAAAAATAGCGTAGCGTTACACGGACAGAATTTCGACTTACACCCTTACAACATTCGCTAACATACCCTTATTATTAGAATTATAATTAAAATTAAAATATAAATTATAAATATAAATATATTTACGTTGAAGAGGAAGAGAAAAAGGATGATGTTTTTGATCAGAATTCGGGTTGATTTATAGCCAGACTTGAAATTTGGGGCTCCGCGACTCGCGGCCAAATACCCTTAAAACTCCGCGAGTCGCGGAGAGGTATTTACAGTTTACACCCTTGGAGTTTCCTGCTGCCGACGGTTTTAAATATATATATATAATATATATATAATTAATATAATTAATTATATATTATATTATATTTATATACATAGTTAACTTGTAATTTTTAGTCCGTTGCGTCGAGCGTTAAGAGTTGACTCTGGTCCCGGTTCCGGATTTTCGAACGTCCTCGCGTACAATTTAATATCTTGTACTTTGCGTTTTGAATCTTGTACTCTTGTGATTTCGAGACGTTTCTTATCAATAATTGGAACCTTTTTGATTGTCTTTTGTACTTTTGAGCTTTTTGGTCGTTTGCGTCTTCAATTCGTCGAATCTGTCTTTTGTCTTCACCTTTTATTATTTAAACGAATATCACTTGTAAATAGAACAATTGCAACTAAAAGCTTGTCTTTCTTGAGGAATAATGCTATGAAATATATGTTCGTTTTTAGCATTATCACAGTCTCAGAAGGTTCAACAGGATCTAATGACCTTACAAAAGCATTGGTTAAAATCTTTTTGTCACCATCAAATTTTACAAATGTGTTTGGTAGAATGTCAGGTTTGAATACACTTGGATCAACTTCCACATTATTATCTAATATGTAGTTTTCACCTAGTATAGTTTGACATCATTTGGAATTTGTTTGGCAATAGCATCAGAATTCTTTTTGGAAGATACACACCAAGATTTACAAATTGATTCATAATGTTTTGACCTTTTAATTGATCTTCCTAATTCAATATTTAACCTTTTAGTTTCTTCTGTGTATGCCATTTTATATGTGTCAAGTTCTACCTCACATTTTTTCAAAACTTTAATTTCAGCATCTTTGTCTTTGATAGTGTTTTTAAGATAAAAAATTTGTGTTCTATCAAAATCATCTAAATACCATTGAAAGTCAAGCAGCAAGTACTGAAACATTCTCACTTTTTAGTTATCAAGATAGTTCACAAAGTTTTGTACCTTGTAAGCAGAAACTTTATTACAAGTAGAGTCTTTATCCATCTTCTCAATAGCTTTCAGATCTTCCTCAAACTTGCTAGAACCACCATCTATTATAGCCATAAGACACTTATCCTCCTCCTCATCAGATGATGAGTCTTCATCTTCCCATGCTTCTGTGTACAAAACTTTCTCTTGTTCTTTGTTCTTAGATCTTTCTGCTTCACTCTTTAACTTCATGTACTTAAGTTTGTACTTTCTTGCTTTGTCAACAGACTTGTTGGAGTTAGCACCTCCTTCACTCTTAGACCAGCAGTCAGCAGCTATGTGTCCTAACTTGCCACACTTAAAGCATTTAGCTTTCTTTGGATCAAAATACCCTTACCTTTACCTGAAAGGACCCGTTCATATACATTATAAATGATTCACAATAGTTGATTACATCGTGAGGTATTTGACCTCTATATGATACATTTTACAAACATTGCATTCGTTTTTAAAAGACAAACTTCCTTTACATCTAAGGTTGACGGCATGCATACCATTTCATAATACATCCAACTATAATTGACTTAATAATAATCTTGATGAACTCAATGACTCGAATGCAACGTCTTTCGAAATATGCCATGAATGACTCCAAGTAATATCTTTAAAATGAGCTAATGCACAGCGGGAGATTTCTTTAATACCTGAGAATAAACATGCTTTAAAGTGTCAACCAAAAGGCTGGTGAGTTCATTAGTTTATCATAATCCATCAATTCCATAATTTTAATAGACCACAAGATATCACTTTTCATAAATAATATTACACTCGCAAGTGTATAAAAATCATTCGTATGATGAACACCTGGTAACCGACATTAACATAATGCATATAGAATATCCCCCCCCCCCCCCGCATACTCGCAAGTATGCCATAATATTATCAATCCCAATCACCATTTAAATCGAAGTACTAAAGCATTTCAAATTCCAGAATGGAGTTTGTTAGGCCCATAGATCTATCTTTAGGATTCGCGTCAATTAGGGGCCATTTCCCTAATTCTTAGGTTACCAAACTTGAATGGGCGATATTCGGTATAGTAATCCAACCATACAATGTAGTTTCAAGTACTTGTGTCTATTTCGTCAAATATTTATAAAAGCAGTGCATGTATTCTCAGCCCAAAAATATATATTGCAAAAGCATTTAAAAAGGGAGCAAATGAAACTCACAATACTGTATTTTGTAGTAAAAATACATATGACGTCATTGAACAAGTGCAAGGTTGGCCTTGGATTCACGAACCTATATTAATTATATATATTTATATGTTTGATCAATATCTGTCTAACAATTTAGGTCAAGTCGTAGTATATCACAATCCTAATGCTCGAGACTAAATATGCAAAAGTCAACAAAAGTCATATTGACCAAAATGTCTTCCAAAATTTATACATAATTATTATATAGTTTAAATATAGTCGTTTTATATATTTAAATATTTTTAACAGATTTTATTAAAGTAAATAATATAGTTCTTTTATTAATAAATAGAATTTTATATTAAAATTTATATACTAAAAATATACTTTTAAATATCTTAAGTAATAAAATTTATAAAGTTCATTTAATACCATAAAAAATAATATGATAGGTATTATTAATGTAATTATATTATACGTAGTAAAATATCTTTGTATCACATATTTATTTGATAAAATAATATTGATAATAATAATAATAAGTAAAAGTTGTATTATTTTGTAATAATTATTATTATGCTACTAATAAAAATAACAATAATTATATTTTCTAAAAATGATAAAATGATAATTTTTATTAATAATAGTACTAAAATGATAATAATAATGATGTTTCATATTACCAATGATATTTTTATTAAAAATAATAATTATAGTAAAAATGATAGTTTTAATATTAATAATACTTTTAATAATAATATTAATGATAATACTAATAACTATTTAAATGATAATAATAATAATAATAATAATAATAATAATAATAATAATAATAATAATAATAATAATAATAATAATAATCTTAACGATAATAATGATAATAATAATAATAAAAATAACAATAATATCTTTTATTAATAACGACAATGATAATAATAATAATAATTAAATTATAACGACGATAATAATGACGATAATAATAATCATTTTTATAAAAATTCAATTGACTATAACTTTTAAACCGTTCATCGAAACCATTCGATATCTAAATGAAAAGTTCTCAATTTTTCGCTAGCTTTCCAACGACATGCATATCATATACCTTATCTTAATAACATATGTATTTAATTCAAGATTCGACATAACCTATCTAACGACAATAACGAACGTATAAGCATGCATAATCCTATATACTCGAGCACTAGTCAGGGATACACTAATAATATATAAAAGTTAAGTTATGAGGGCTCACGTATCAATATTGAGATTCAATATTGCAGGAAAAGTACGTAGAAGAAACGGGGATGATAAACACTAGTTTGACTCACGAGCAATACTCCCGAACCATACCCATAACCTCCATAGCTATAACCCATAATTTCCTTAGCTCTATCCCGCTCGAAAAATAATTTCGAAATCACTCGGACAGTACTCCGTCGTAATATTTTATGTATACTAATAATATATCTTGAAATAATACGGAGTAAATATATATATATAAATCGATTGAGAGAGTTTAGAGAAAAAAATATTTTCAAGTTTCTATGAAATAATGAAACCTATTGAATTCTATTTATAATAGATTTTTGAATTATTAAAGTGAATTATTAAAGTATGAATTATTAAAGTGAATTATTAAAGTATGAATTATTAAAGTAAATTATTAAAGTATGAATTATTAAAGTGAATTATTAAAGTATGAATTATTAAAGTAAATTATTAAAGTATGAATTATTAAAGTGAATTATTAAAGTTAAAGTAAAGTAAAAATAAAGTAAAGGTAAAGTTTAAGTATAGTAAAAGTATAAAACTACGTACGTATAATACGCGTATAAATATATATAATATTAATTTAAAACGTTATATATATTTAATAAAATAAAATATAAATATCATTATCTTTATCATACTGGTTAAGTAATGAGTTGTCAAAAGTGGTTCTAGATATTTATAAAAGTTATATAAGTTTTAATAATAAAGTTCTTTTTAAACTGAAAACGTTTTTGTATGTTTGAAACTAAATCAAATAAATATGATAATTTTATTTTTCAAAACTAAATATATTTAAGAATTATTTTGTTTAAAGGTTAAAATAATGGAAATCGTTATATCATAAAACGTTTTAGAAAAGTAGAATCATATATATTCATAATAGGTTTCAAGTTTTTAAATTACAGTCTGTTAGTTAAGCATGAGATAAAGTCCAAAGGTTAAATAAACATATGAAATCACCTTAATGAAAAATGTCGAGTTACTTAACTTGTCGATATCCAACATCTAAGTTATTTACACTCCACGTTCTTACTTATAAATCATTTTACCATTTTCCGAATGTTATAAAAAAGAATAGATTTCTTAAATCACAGTGGACCCATAATCATATCACAATGTATCCGATAAATTAATCATTGGATATTATCTTCTAATTCCATCGATAAATATATTGAAACAAATACGTTCATGTAAAGTATTATACGTTTAATACTTTATTAATATTCTCAAGTTATAATATATATACATATATATACATATCTATTTATATATAACGATTCGTGAATCGTCGAAATTTGGTCGAGGTTATAATGAATGTATGAACAAAGTTTAAAATTCTTGAGATTTAACTTAACAAACTTTGCTTATCGTGTCGGAATAATATAAAGATAAAGTTTAAATTTGGTTGAAAATTTCCGGGTTGTCACAGTACCTACCCGTTAAAGAAATTTCGTCCCCAAATTTGAATGGGATGGTCATGGCTGACAATAAGTATGTTTTCATGACGTATACGAGTTGGAAATTAGAGTTTTATTATCATCAAGTAATATAGATAATGCAATTTGATTTTTGTGAAGAGTACGAGTGAAGTTATCACAAAAGAGTGAAACGAGTATGCGTAGATTCGTCATATCTTTTGACGTAGATGGGTTGATTTTCGGATTTCAAGAGATTTGGAGAAAATCTTCGTAATAAGATTTGATTCTTCGGTAATTAAGGAAATTTAGGATCCGCTTTAAATGCGATCATCTGTTTTGATTGCTCTGTCGGATATTTTACTATAAATCCACCCTCTTCGTTTCTTTATTCTCATAGCTCACACCTTCTATTCTTCCTTCCTAAATTCATATTTTTAAAACATTCGTTAATATGCTCCATCCCGTTCTGATCCTTGATATACTCCTAATTTTCATATCTGTCATTCTTCTCTTTCATCTACCACCGGAAGATTTTATTTATTTTTACTATTACCTTAGGGTTATAGTAATTTTAATTCTCCCGTGTCTTTACGTGGCGATACGTATTGATATGCACGGTTTGTAATTTATGTGTTGTTGTCGAGCTTTATATTTTCTTTTATATTCAAGAGTTCTATACTTTTGTCTCCTCTTCCCGACTTCAAGTCAAGCGAATAATGGTCCGGAATTCGTAGGTATGGATTTTGAAATGAACATAGTTAATGTTCTAAGAAGGGAATTGTAATGGCACGATCTTGATTTGTCAAATTACCAGAATACCTCGAAAAAGGCTGAGTCATCAAGGAAAATATTTTCTTGATATATTTAGAGTTTAAGTAGAATACAAGAGTTGTGTAACATGGCACATGATGATGTTATGATCTGTGAATCATCACGTTTCATTTAGAAACTCAGCATGACTTACAGTAATATAATCACATTGATCAAGTGTCATTATATTATACTAACTCATACTTCAGTTCCCAAGAGTACTTCAAAAAAAAAACATTCATAATTTAAACTCGAAGGTTTACAGAATATAGAAACTAAAAGTTTCCTTTTTGATGTAATACAGATAGCGCAAAGAGATAAATGATTTCAGATAAGAATAGTTATGGAAATATCTTCAGAAATATGGAGGATATTTATAATGAAAGATTAGAATATCTAAGATCAGAGGATGATGAAGAATATTGTCAGCAAGAGTTTTAAAATAAGGAGTAAGATATTCGCTAAAGACTTCAGTAGACACTTAATCATTTGGATTCTTTGAAGGCAGGTTTAGTCTTTGTGATTTGTCTACAGCCTCCTTCATAGTTTGCTCAACCCGTTTTCCAGTTCCAAACCTTCTCTTTTTCTGAGCTTTTGCCAACACACTACTCTTTATCATCAACTTTTTACTGTTAAGGTCGTTTATAGTTTTTGCTGCTTCATCAGCATTTCGAGAACTAGTTCGCAGTTCATGGTGTTTTTCAGAAACTTCACATTCGCAGTATGTAAGTCCAGGAGATAGACGTCATATGTATAACTGTTGGCATCGACATGCTGCGAGATTTTAAAATACTGATTGCTATTTTCCAATGATTCGTATGGCAATTCACGTTATAAGATGCAGATAGGTAAATGATGGGGTTTTGATAATTATAATGATTTTTCGGAAAATTAAAAATCAGTGAAGTTGTTGGTAAGTTTATTGCTAATGTGATGGAACATAAATGGTTCCCCGGTAACGATGGCGAAAGGGCAACATATATATCAAGGTTATAATAAGGTTGTTTCGACTAAAAAGTCGAAGTTGACTTGCTGGAGCTGTGAGAAAACTGACTACTTTGGAAAGGAATTGAAAAGTTATTTTAGCTAATAAATGCCAAAGGGTCTGACACGGATACTTATTAAACTATGACTTTGGTTTTATAAGTTTTTCAGGTACATAACTGTGGGTAACATGTGGTTGGATCATCCTCTCGATTGTTCATTATTTGAAGTGTCTTCTGGAATTTCGGAGGGTTTGAACACAGATTGTAATCGTTAATATACATATGATGTTCTAGCACAGTTTTGAAGTCAAAGTATAACTTGGAAAAAATATAGGAATCTAAGAGTGATGATACTGGTTATATTTCGAATTGAATTCTGCGATTTCAAGATCAGCATATGTAATTAAATTTGAATGAGTATAGTTGTTTTGATTTTTATAAAAGAATGTGTATTGTTGAGAAAATAGTGTGTATAGTTGTTGATTGCTGAATCAGATTCGAAGAATGTACCATATTAATTGTGAATTTATATATCTCTCGAGTATTACCTACCCGTTAAAAAAAAATTTCACAATTAATATTTTGTACAAAACAATTTTATTACAGTCTTTACGAAAATATATATGTGTATATTTTCTTTAGATGTAACATAGATTTAATGAATTAATTTTAAATTAAACTCATCTGATTTATGGTTGAAACTAGAATTGAGTAATCCCTAAAACTTTAGAAATTACATAAGTATTTCTTCAATAATATTATGAATCAATACTTCATTATTTGTTGATACATGATGCTGGTTTTTGTGAAATTCTTGTGAACTTCGCCAGGTACGAATGATGTTATTTGGAAAGTTTCGAGTACATCGATGATGAAAGTGTAAAATCAAACATATATTTAAATAATACACTTGGTTTATTATGAGTTGGAATTTATTGAATTGAGACAGAAATTGTAGCTAATGATGGTTAAGTTGCGGACGAAGGACGTACCTTATTGCATATTAGTAATATGAATTAACCGAGTAGTTAAGATTCACACATAATAGCTTAGTATGGAAAGATTTATTTTGATCTCAAAATTTATATATATATATATATATATATATATAAAATATACATATAATTTCTTCAGAGGGAGTGAGTTAATACTTCATAACTCGTTGATATAATATACACGTTATTGATTCGTAATGATGTCCACAGTGATTCTTGAACTGACGGAGTTTGTGATGTTATAGGTGCTGCTGATTCTGATGATACTGACGGCACTGACTGTGATGGTGATGCTACGGTACTGTTGATGCTGTTGGTAAAACAAGTCTAGCTTATAAATCACACATCATGTAGCGACCCCGACAAATCGTCAAGTGACGGCGTCGTCTACGTGGGTCCCATTGCATGGTCATAAGTCTTTATGACAATGTTTGACCAAAATATGTCGCCTTCATTTCAAAATAAAGATTGTTTCCAAAGTTTACAAGAATTGTTCAACCAAAAGTTAAGTTACAAGGTTATAAGTACAAATGAAATCTAGGCGACACGGTTTAAAGTGAAGTCAAAAGACGCTCCATGAAATGCATGTATACTCGACATCCAATACAAGTATCAAATAGTGAGCGGAAGCATGTATCACATATCGTGCAAGACCTGAGAAAAACATAGAAATCTGTCAACGAAAACGTTGGTGAAATCATAGGTTTAAGTAAGTAAGTGAGTAAAAGTAAGTAAGTCGAACCACAAGGTTTGAAAAGTTGAAATAATAGTAATACATTCTAAAAGTTAATATTCACGAGCACCCAATTATCAAAGCTTAACATTCCGTCCGTTGAATACCCCATAAATTAGTGCTAGAACAACACTGTTTCCCGAAAATATATTTCATCCGTAGACGGTAGCGAACCGTCAAAGATGAGGGTTGTCAAACCCATATGGCCATATAACATAAGTTCTCGCTTACACCATCTGATGTAACTAATGATAATCGGATTGAGGATTTTCGTTCTAAACTCGTATGTAGAATGTTTGTTTTCCCGTTCTTGTGTTCACTTAGTTCAAAAGAATCGTTTATGTTTTCTCATCCCAAAAGTAAGTTCAAAAGAGTAAAAAGTGGGACTATGATCTCACCTTGAGTGCAAGAGTTAATAAAGTACTTCAACAAGTAGACGCGTGCAAAGACAAAGCTAGTCTTGACCTAAACATATAGGTTGTATCAATAACGGTAAACACAAACGATCAAATATGTTCAATTAGTCCTATGGCTCGTTATGACTCGATTAATATAGCATGTGAATCAATTTGTCAAGTTTCATGCACGATACAAGTAGTTAAGTATGTTAGAACGATTGTATAATCGTTTGGTTAAGTTTGACTAAAAGTCAAACTTGGTCAAAGTCAAAGTCAACGGAGTCGGGTCGGGTATCCGACAATTTTCCCAAGACGAGAAGTCATATAAGAGCCTAATAGTCAAGTTTCATGTTAAACGGAGTTTTAGTTAAGCGGAAACATTTTTGTGACATTTAAAAACAAAAGAGAGTGGCCTGGGGCTTTTGCGCGGCGCTGCAATTTCTGGTCAGAACTCAACCAAGAAGGCAAACATCTGGGATCTCTGATTCTGCGCGGCGCGCGGGTAAATGCGCGGCGCGCAATACCTGGGAATCATGCAGTTTGCAGAAAAATGGTCCAAGTCACGAACCAAAATACAATATAACACAATTCATGCACCGAAAACACTTAAAACGCATGACCTATATCATTAGAAAGGTAATTTGACAAGGAAAATAACTAAGCACATTTCATCAAGCAATTCATCACTAACAACAACCAAAAACCGCATTAAACGTTCATAATCAAAGTTTCAAGTTCTAAAACGCATTTTATGATTCGGGCAACCAATTTACATGTATGATATGCCGTTTCGAAGGTAATCATACACACATTGCAACAAAATTCTTATCTACAATATTTCATAGCATTTGGTGCATCAAAAGTTCATCTAAAGCTTATCAAACCCTAATCCAAGTTCACAAAATCACTAATCATGTTCTTGGAGTTTCCTTAATCAACCTATACATCAAAACGAAGCTAATGATACTAGTAACACTTTTAAAACATGCACTTTAACAATCTAACAAAATTTGATCATCCAAAATCAAGGATTTAGCAAGTAATTTTCATATTGAACTAGTTACACCAAAAACAACGAATCGAGCATACAAATTACATACACGACATCACAATGAGCCATAGACACTAATTAACAACTTTATAACTCAAAAATCTCAAGAACACATAAAATTAGTGATTTTAGAAAGTTACCCAAATGAGATGAAGTTGGTATCAAATTGAAGAGGATGAAGAGAGGATTCCAAATATGTATTTTGTTTTGGTTGGAGCTTCCAAATCCGAATTTAGATGATGATTCTTTGTAGTGGTGTTTGAGAGAAAATTGGAAAGTATAGAAAGAAAATGGAAATGAAAATGAAAAGGAAAATGGGGAGGTGGGTGTTGACTAGTCAAGCTAGTCACATCTTTGCTCCAATGGCGAAACTAGTCCCTCGCGTTCGGTTGCGGGTGCGTGAATTGACCAAACGAATTATTTTAAATTACATGGAAGTACGGGAGATATTAAAAATCCGATAACGAGAATATTTAAAATGTTACTTAACAAAGGATACGAATCTAGATATGAAGGGTATTATTTAAAAAGAAAAAGACGGGCGTTAAAATAATTTAACGGAAAAATGCGGGATGTTACACATCATTCTTGCCAGGGTTTCTACTCTTCCTTCTATCATTTCGATTCACTCATCTGATTTATGGTTAGGGTTAGAATAGATAATCTCTAAGACTTTAGAGATTACATAATCACCGCGGAGTGTTTCTCCAATGAAGTTATGAATCAACACTTCATCGTTTGTTGTTGTTGGTATTCCTTGGTATCTACAGGGAGTATGACATTGGTGCTCATGGGACAGATTGTAAAATTGAGGTTTAAGGAGCGGTTGTGGTTGGGGGTGGTAATGGTACTGTTGGCGTTGATGATGGTAGTACTGGTTATGCTGCTGGTGCTGCTGCTGGTGTTTGTAACCTTTGCACCATATTCTCCAAAGCCACTACCCAAGCGTGAAGCTCGTTGACTTCTTCTATTACACCGGGGTAATTGTCGGTTCGGACGAGCAGATAAATAAAACCTAGAATTTGATGTAGTATATAATCGTGACGAGATACTTTGGAAATGAGAGAGAAAATGGTGTTTCGGACAGGTTCGCCGGTAAGGGCTTCAATGTGGTGGATGGAAAGGATCGCCTTCTTCTTGTCTCCAATGATTGAGGAGGCTACGAACCCATCCACATTTCAACCAAAATAGATGATGGCTGATTGGTTGATCCATTCCAGTCACACTGCTTTCAGAGCTTGAGTGGGATTCCATATCGGAATTCGAGGGACTTGAACTAATGACGAATTCCATTTCGTACAATTGAATAAAGGATTTTTTTTCGATATGAAATGATTTTCGGCTATCGGATGATATTCTAATTACACAGAATATCTTCATATAGAGTAAAAGATTTTGTAGATTACGGAGGAATTTACGGAATATGTCAGGCAAAGTTTACAGTAACAGATATGCTAAGATATGAATTAGTAGATACTCTAAGATATGAATTTTCTCTATACACTATTCATGCAATCAATGCAATAAGATGTGTCTAGACTAAGAATGATAAGCAGGTAATTTTCGACAAAATTGATAAGCAAAATTTTTGACATGCAGACACGGTCGAAGTCCAGACTCACTAATGCATCCTAATGACTTATCAGTTAGACACACTAATGCAGACCTGGTTCGCTAAGACCACCGCTCTGATACCAACTGAAAGGACCCGTTCAGATACATTATAAATGATTCACAATAGTTGATTACATCGCGAGGTATTTGACCTCTATATGATACATTTTACAAACATTACATTCGTTTTTAAAAAGACAAACTTTCTTTACATCTAAGGTTGACGGCATGCATACTATTTCATAATACATCCAACTATAATTGACTTAATAATAATCTTGATGAACTCAATGACTCGAATGCAACGTCTTTCGAAATATGCCATGAATGACTCCAAGTAATATCTTTAAAATGAGCTAATGCACAACGGAAGATTTCTTTAATACCTGAGAATAAACATGCTTTAAAGTGTCAACCAAAAGGTTGGTGAGTTCATTAGTTTATCATAGTCCATCAATTCCATAATTTTAATAGACCACAAGATTTCACTTTTCATAAATAACATTACACTCGCAAGTGTATAAAAATCATTCGTATGATGAACACCTGGTAACCGACATTAACATAATGCATATAGAATATCCCCCCCGCATACTCGCAAGTATGCCATAATATTGGCAATCGTAATCACCATTTAAATCGAAGTACTAAAGCATTCCAAATTTCAGAATGGGGTTTGTTAGGCCCATAGATTTATCTTTAGGATTCGAGTCAATTAGGGGCCATTTCCCTAATTCTTAGGTTACCAGACTTGAAGGGGCGATATTCGGTATAGTAATCCAACCATACAATGTAGTTTCAAGTACTTGTGTCTATTTCGTCAAATATTTATAAAAGCAGTGCATGTATTCCCAGCCCAAAAATATATTTTGCAAAAGCATTTAAAAAGGGAGCAAATGAAACTCACAATACTGTATTTTGCAGTAAAAATACATATGACGTCATTGAATAAGTGCAAGGTTGGCCTTGGATTCACGAACCTATATTAAATATATATATTTATATGTTTGATCAATATCTGTCTAACAATTTAGGTCAAGTCGTAGTGTATCACAATCCTAATGCTCGAGACTAAATATGCAAAAGTCAACAAAAGTCATATTGACCAAAATGTCTTCCAAAATTTATACATAATTATTATATAGTTTAAATATAGTCGTTTTATATATTTAAATATTTTTAACAGATTTTATTAAAGTAAATAATATAGTTCTTTTATTAATAAATAAAATTTTATATTAAAATTTATATAATAAAAATATACTTTTATATATCTTAAGTAATAAAATTTATAAAGTTCATTTAATATCATAAAAAATAATATGATAGGTATTATTAATGTAATTATATTATACGTAGTAAAATATCTTTGTATCACATATTTATTTGATAAAATAATATTGATAATAATAATAATAAGCAAAAGTTGTATTATTTTGTAATAATTATTATTATTCTACTAATAAAAATAACAATAATTATGTTTTCTAAAAATGATAAAATAATAATTTTTATTAATAATAGTACTAAAATGATAATAATAATGATGTTTCATATTAACAATGATATTTTTATTACAAATAATAATTTTAGTAAAAATGATAGTTTTAATATTAATAATACTTTTAATAATAATAATAGTAAAATAATGAAAACGATATTTTTCCTTTAAATCAATATCTTACAATATCTTAATTTCATCATGATACTCATACTCATTATTTCCTAATCGCTTCGTTTAATAGCTTTTAGTCATCTTTTACATCGCGTTCATAATAATAATAATAATAATAGTAATCATAATAATTAGATGTTGCTAATATTAGTTTTAATTATAATAATACTAATAATAATAATATTAATGATAATACTAATAACTATTTGAATGATAATAATAATAATAATAATAATAATAATAATAATAATAATAATAATAATAATAATAATAATAATAATAATAATAATAATAATAATAATCTTAACGATAATAACGATAATAATAATAATAACAATAAAAATAACAATAATATCTTTTATTAATAAAGACAATGATAATAATAATAATAATAATAATAATAATAATAATAATAATAATAATAATAATAATAATAATAATAATAATAATAATAATAATAATAATAATAATAATAATAATAATAATAATAATAATAATAATTAAATTATAACGACGATAATAATAATCATTTTTACAAAAATTCAATTGACTATAACTTTTAAACCGTTCATCGAAACCATTCGATATCTAAATGAAAAATTCTCAATTTTTTACTAGCTTTCCAACGACATGCATATCATATACCTTATCTTAATAGCATATGTATTCAATTCAAGATTCGACATAACCTATCTAACGACAATAACGAACGTTTAAGCATGCATAATCCTATATACTCGAGCACTAGTCAGGGATACACTAATAATATATAAAAGTTAAGTTATGAGGGCTCACGTATCAATATTGAGATTCAATATTGCAGGAAAAGTACGTAGACGCAACGGGGATGATAAACACTAGTTTGACTCACGAGCAATACTCCCGAACCATACCCATAACCTCCATAGCTATAATCCATAATTTCCTTAGCTCTATCCCGCTCGAAAAACAATTTCGAAATCACTCGGACAGCACTCCGTCGTAATATTTTATGTATACTAATAATATATCTTCAAATAATACGGAGTAAATATATATATGTAAATCGATTGAGAGAGTTTAGAGAAAAAAATATTTTCAAGTTTCTATAAAATAATGAAACCTATTGAATTCTATTTATAATAGATTTTTGAATTATTAAAGTGAATTATTAAAGTATGAATTATTAAAGTGAATTATTAAAGTATGAATTATTAAAGTGAATTATTAAAGTATGAATTATTAAAGTGAATTATTAAAGTATGAATTATTAAAGTGAATTATTAAAGTATGAATTATTAAAGTGAATTATTAAAGTTAAAGTAAAGTAAAAATAAAGTAAAGGTAAAGTTTAAGTATAGTAAAAGTATAAAACTACGTACGTATAATACGCGTATAAATATATATAATATTAATTTAAATCGTTATATATATTTAATAAAATAAAATATAAATATCGTTATCTTTATCATACTGGTTAAGTAATGAGTTGTCAAAAGTGGTTCTAGATATTCATAAAAGTTATATACGTTTTAATAATAAAGTTCTTTTTAAACTGAAAACGTTTTTGTACGTTTGAAACTAAATCAAATAAATATGATAATTTTGTTTTTCAAAACTAAATATATTTAAGAATCATTTTGTTTAAAGGTTAAAATAATGGAAATCGTTATATCATAAAACGTTTTAGAAAAGTAGAATCACATATATTCATAATAGGTTTCAAGTTTTTAAATTACAGTCTGTTAGTGAAGCATGAGATAAAGTCAAAAGGTTAAATAAACGTATGAAATCATCTTAATGAAAAATGTCGAGTTACTTAACTTGTCGATATCCAACATGTAAGTTATTTACACTCCACGTTCTTACTTATAAATCATTTTACCATTTTCCGAATGTTGTCAAAAAAAAAAATAGATTTCTTAAATCACAGTAGACCCATAATCATATCACAATGTATCTGATAAATCAATCATTTGATATTATCTTCTAATTCCATCGATAAACATATTGAAACAAATACGTTCGTGTAAAGTATTATATGTTTAATACTTTATTAATATTCCAAGTTATAATATATATATATATATATATATATATATATATATATATATATATATATATATATATATATATATATATATATATATATATATATATATATATATATATATATATATATATATATATATATACATATCTATTTATATATAACGGTTCGTGAATAGTCGGAATTTGGTCGAGGTTATAATGAATGTATGAACACGGTTTAAAATTCTTGAGATTTAACTTAACAAACTTTGCTTATCGTGTCGGAATAATATAAAGATAAAGTTTAAATTTAGTTGGAAATTTCCGGGTTGTCACATTACCTTCTTATAACCAAACTTTTTCTGCTCAATCCTTTGAGTCAAAAGAGCCATCTGGACTTCCAGATCTTTAATCTCCTCATCGTCATCAGATTCACTATCATCATTAGAAGTTTCATCACTCTCAGATTCAACCTTGCTAGAGTAACTTGCGAATAACTGCTTATTCTTCTTTGTGGTAGCCACCAATGCAGCGTCGGGATCTTTAGCAGTTTTCTTAGCATTGATCTTATTCTTCAGTTGTTCCTCAAAGTTTGATAGTATACCAAACAATTCACTCAACTCATAGTCATCTATCTTTTCACTAATTATCATAGAGGTAATCACAGATTCAAAATTTGAAGGTAGCAGTTCAATGAACTTTTGACACAACACTTGTTGTGTTTTCTCTACACCAACACTTTCAAAATCATTTATCAGAACCTAAAATCTTGAAAGAAGATCACTTAAAGATTCTTTAGGCTCAGCAGCAAAATTTTCATAGCATCTAATCAGATTCTTCTTCTTCTTCTTCTGAGTCTTAACAACAGTGACTCCTTCATAGTCATTAAGCAACAGATCCCACATAGCTTTAGCAGTTTTGGCATGACTGATCTTTCTGAGAATTGGAACAGTAACATCATTCCCAATAATACTCCTTATCTTGCTATCCAGTTTAAACTTTATGGCTTCTGCTTCGGTTCACCTTTCTCTTGGTGTTTCACGAAAATAGGCAGGTTGTGCAGCAACAGTATCTGTGGCAGGAACATCAGCTATCGTTGAACCAGGAATAATGGGTCCTGTTGTAAGAACATGCTCAGCTTCTTCATGAATAGATCCTAAAAACCATAGGACTTTCAATTTCCAAGTTGTAAAGTCTGTGCCATCGAATATTGGCACACCTTTTCCAGCCTTAACTGGGGTAGGAATGGTACTGGTAGACATTTTGATAAAAATATGGATCGTTTGTAAAGATCACCGTAATAGGATTTACACCTTACCCGCTCTGATACCAGTTATTAGTTCACAGTAATACAACTATGAACGCCAGACTCTCAATTTATACAATAAATAAGAATTTAAGTGCAGAAAATGAGAGAACACGATATTGGAATAAAGGATTGATAATATTAATCGTGTCAAGTACATCTTTCAAATGAACCATACGTCCCTATTTATACAGATAAAAACCAAATCTGGAGATTTGGTTTCCAAAACTACTTAGCTATAAAAATGGAAAAGATAAACTAAAAACCAAACTAATTTGCTAATAAATCGAAAATCAACTCTGGAGATAAAACTGAATCTTCAAAACAAATCTTCTTAATCTGCAAACATATCTCCAGAATAATCTTTAGCTTTGGCTTCAAGAAATCTTTAAACGTTGACTTCAGCAAATCCAGAGTCTGCAACTTCAGACTCTAAATCTCCAGACTCTAAAATCTGCAAAATACTTTTGACTCATCAGATTATTATTTTCATTTTCCCAACACTAATCGATAAAAATACCGACCGTTAACTGATCGAAAGAAAGAAATTTTTTTCCCTTTCTTACAAACCGTCTTTTCCCCCTTTCCTTTACAACCTTTTATTCACTTCCTTTTTCATTTCGTTATATTTTAAACATCCAATTACCCGACCTTTAATGGACCAAAACCGCTGACCGTTAATCGACCGAAACTACCCGGCAGTGAAGCGCGAGTTTGTTTTCCTAAATTTAACACGATTTACTTGATTGATAAATTCCTTTATATCGCTAAGACAAAGTTAACCCTTTACAATGACGGAATAGCAATCCATTGCTCTGTACGAGTTTACCGAAAATTTAAAACACTCGATTACAATGAGGTGATCGATAGGAAACAAATGATCAATCAGTAGATCACAGGCTTAGGTGAATTACCTAGTCAAATACCACCTTCTTTAAGGTACTGCATATACCTTGAGAATTCGGGTTTAGCAGTCGCCTTCTTCTTATTTCTCCTCTCGCATAAACTGAATAGTGGATGCACTCTGCTCACCTTCTTCATTTGTTTCTTTTGCTCCGCTACAAACTGCACTGGGTTATCGACGTAGAAACTGGCAGGAAACATTGCAGACCTAAGCATCTTAGTGTCCACTAAAACGTTCTCTTCATTGGACTCGCTGATTAATTGTTCATATCCCAGGTGACCTTTCCTCGTGCTCATTGCTCTTATCATTGTACCTGATCAGCTATTGTAGCTAGAGATATAGTGTGTGAATTCACTCAATTGTGACTGTGAATAATATGGACATGAAAGATTGAAGACTTTATAGGCATGTAATGTTATTGGGTAATTACGGTCTCACTAATTCCCACCACCCAGCCCAACAATAATAGTAAAGAAATAAGAACAATACACAACACAAGATTTAACGTGGAAACTCCAAAACAGGAGAAAAACCACCGGCCCCTAAAGAGAGAAATACACTATATCACAAATTGTTACAATGATATAGACGACTCTCTTAAGCCAACTACACTCTCCAAAATATTTAACTATTACAACTCTCAAACAAGGGTAAGAAAGAAAGAAATAATCAAATACTTCAAGTGTATTGATTGGTGCAATTTGGAAGTGAGGTTTAACACTCCTTTTATAACCAAGTCACCCCCCTCCCACTTCTTCCTCCCACCTATGTGGGATAACATCCATTCACAAATACAAAGCAACCATATCCATTTCTTCTAACCAAAACTATAACCAACAAATCTCCACCATTTGGATAGAAGAAGATAACCATGCTTCCACTTTGCAAAAGAAACCGACATAGATGCTTCCTCAACGACAACTTCAAGATCCTCATCTTCATGCCGCTGAGATTACCTCTAACACAAGAAATAAAATTTGCATCTTCATCTAACATTGTCAAGACCCGACAATCATTGTCATAACAGACAATCATAACTCTAAACAGAATTATCATACTCCACTATAAAGAGTATAGCACTTAGAATATCACATTCCAAGCATTTTATATCGGCACATATTGTATACCCAGCTGAACTGTTATGGTGCAACTTCCTGTTTGGCTTTCCCTGGAAGTTTCATCAGCTACAACATCCGTTTCCACCACACAACCTGCATAAACCCCAAACCAATGCCCATGTACAACTGTGGAACCGCTAACGAACATCCCTTTCCACGGTGGTGCAGACACACCATTAGGATGGTGTGACTTCAGAGGAATTCGTCACTCTCTGTAACAACGGAGACATCATTAGCGCCTTTAGAGCCATTTACCGAATTAGCTCCACCTGGACAATTAACCCTTACATGCCCAGTCTTCCTGCACCTCCAGCATACCAGATTCTTCCCAGAGTTTGTCTTTCGCCTATCCGAACACAACACTATCATATCTCCTGATGATGAGACCCCGTTACCTTCTAGTCTTTTCTCCTCGGATAGGAGCTTGCTAGTAACGTCTTCAAACTTCAGAGTTTTCTTCCCATACATCAAAATAGGTTTCATGTGTTCATAAGAAGATGATAAAGATAATATCAACCTCAAAGCTTTATCTTCATCATCCGTTTTAACTCCAATAGCCTCCAGGTCTGAAACAATACCGTTAAGAATACTTAGATGATCTGAAATATTTGAACCCCCATCCATACGCAGAGTATGAAATTGTTCTTTAAGACACAACTGATTTGAGATGCCCTTGCCCTGGTACAACTGCTCTAGTTTAACCCACAACTCATTTGCCGTTGATAACCCGTGCACATTTGCAAGCACGTTCTTTGCAAGACACAAACGAATCGCACTTGCTGCCCTCAAATCCATATCATCCCATTCTTCTTCATCGAACTTACTGCTAGAATAACTGTCGGGAACAAAGGTGGGTTTACCTTTCAATGCCTTGTGTAACCCGGACTGAATCAACACATTCTTGACTTGAACCTGCCATAAGCCAAAATTGATCATCCCATCAAATTTCTCTACATCAAACCTCATTGGACTGAAATTCGACATCGTATCCGTATCCTATAAACAACACTTTCTCTGATTTTGCTCACGTTTCGAATAGCCAAAAGATGTAGCAGGTAGCCAGGACCCTTTAAATCGGAAATCCACAACTCGCCACTAACAAATCCAACTATTACAACGAATCAGAAAAAATATTGTCTAACCAGATACCCTATACGATCAATAGAACTCGTTTCTGATGTGGACGATCCACTCCCGTGGCAACCACATTGCATACTCCGACTCCTATAACCGAGACCCCCGTCAAACCTGACGCTCTGATACCAGTTGTTGGGAAATTACGGCCTCACTAATTCCCAACAAATGCCCAATGAAAAACATTAAAGTAATAAGAACAATACACAACACAAGATTTAACGTGGAAACTCCAAAACAGGAGAAAAACCACCGGCCCCCAAAGAGAGAAATACACTATATCACAAATTGTTACAATGATATAGACGACTCTCTTAAGCCAACTACACTCTCCAATATATTTAACTAATACAACTCTCAAACAAGGCTAAGAAAGAAAGAAATAATCAAATACTTCAAGTGTATTGATTGGTGCAATTTGGAAGTGAGGTTTAACACTCCTTTTATAACCAAGTCACCCCCTCCCACTTCTTCCTCCCACCTATGTGGGATAACATCCATTCATAAATACAAAGCAACCATATCCATTTCTTCTAACCAAAACTATAACCAAAAAATGTTGATGGCAACGGAGACAGAAGCCAGGACCACCACAGAATATTGTCCGCTTTGGAAACAGCGAGCCATCAGCGACTCAACTGCCCTCACGGGTTTAAAACGCGTCCTGTGAGGAAGAGGTATCAAGCCACATATATGGACCTTTGTTTTTGCCTCTCCAACCGATGTGGGAAAGGGGTGAAGGTCACCCCAACAATCCCCCCCAACATCGGTGTGGTAACCCCGACTCTGATACCATTTGATGGCAACTGAGACAGAAGCCAGGACCACCACAGAATATTGTCCGCTTTGGGAACAGCGAGCCACCAGCAACTCAACTGCCCTCACGGGTTTAAAACGCTTCCTGTGAGGAAGAGGTATCAAGCCATATATATGGGCCTTTGTTTTTGCCTCTCCAACCGATGTGGGAAAGGGGTGAAGGTCACCCCAAAATGTAATAGACACGTTTTTCAAAAGTGTGATTAATTAATACTATAAGGTCTTGTTTAGTTATCTGCCTTTGTGGTAGGCGGTAGGCGATGCAGCATTCTCAGAAATGTGTACATATCAACTTGTTAAGTATAAACTTAGTAGAAATAGTTAGTATAATAGTTAAGTATAAAAGATATATACAACCTCGTGAAAATGTAATAGATATATACAAAATGAAAATATAAAACACTTTTTTTAAACACATTCTTATTCGATATAGCCTAGCTACTATGTTCGAACATGATAGGAAATCGAGAAAGTATAATACTTTCAAAACACATAATGCGTAAATAGTAAGTAACTGATCATGAGTGCTTAATATTTGATTTGAATATTTTAATTGGATCCAAATCAATAAAATAAAATTTAAAGTTGATTAACGATTTTTGAGTTGATTTATACTGTTTTGTTTTATTCGTTTAACACTTGGAACATAAACCTAAACTAGGAGCCGATTTATATTGTTTTATCTTATTTGTTTAACAACACCCAGAACTTACACCCAAACTTTATGAAGAACATGAATTAAAGAAATAATTAAAGAAAAAATG
Organism: Rutidosis leptorrhynchoides; assembly: GCF_046630445.1. Lineage (NCBI taxonomy): Eukaryota > Viridiplantae > Streptophyta > Magnoliopsida > Asterales > Asteraceae > Rutidosis > Rutidosis leptorrhynchoides. Next base: position 133,132,390 of record NC_092340.1, on the reverse strand, counting down.
GAATAAAAACAAATTAAATACATGAATTAACAATTTAACAATTAAGAGAAATTAATACAAACGAGGTGATTGGTCCGCGCTTCGCTGCGGAGCACGTAATGAGGTAATTCTTTCTTAACTACTTTGTTGCGTAGTACGTAATGAGGTTGGTGGATGTCGTGTGTGTAACACCGTCCTTTTAAAAAAAAACACACGCATTGGAATATCATTTATTAAAACATGGTATATGTATATATTAAACATGGAATTAATATATACTACAATCCAACTGGTATTACGTTTCAAAACAGTTATACACATTTATTTTAGACATCGGGGTTCTTCAGAGTGTCAAACATAGCCAAAACATAACTATCTTCTCTCGTTCCTAGCATGCAAAACAATAACGTGTAGGGAAGAAATTGTGGGGGATTAGCACAACACTAAGTGAATGACATATCCTAACAAATATCACTATATAGTATCAAGTCTAGCTTTTAGGGATCATGCATCTGATCACAAACATAATGTAACAGCATTAAACAGCCATCACATAATATAGCATTGCACAACTATAACCTTCAGAGCTAGGCAGGGATGCACCTAACAGAGCAGCAATATCATCAACTAGGTATTCACTAAAGGTACCAACGACATTATACTACCATGGTCGTACACAACTATACGATAAAGGCTTTAATAGCTCTACAGATCTATTATACTCACATATCACTAACAACTATACATAACACTAAACAGCTATCAAATCAAGAGGATCGTTGACCCTGACAGGTCTACAACTACTAGCTCATCGGGCTAGAGGTGTACCAATAGCTCTTGTTATTGTCACATGTTATACTTTTCCTGACGCACACATGCGTCATTTGCAATATACTGCAAGTACAATAACAACTAAGCCCAACCCTTCTATACACGGTTGACCTTTTCTATCCCTACAATACACGAGCAATACTGTCCCTTCTATACATGGACAGTTCAATAATTGTGCACATAAATAACCTACAACCTAAAATTTGGTGTTACCACCTATAACATTAGGCAAATCTAATTAGACAGTCTACTCATTCAATCTACTCGAGCAACCTGACAACAGTAGTATAACCTACCACTTATCATTACCATAAAAATAAACATTCATACATTGATTATCATTTTATATACTAAGAATAACATCATGTAGTAACTACACTTATTACTAAATACCAATATCTATAAGGATGGTCTCACTCAACGATTACAGCACAACTCAGTGGTCTAATATTACCGAGTATTCACTTCCACTATATCACCCGATAATGACACAATCCAAGTCAGTATTCATATCTTAATTATACACTGAATCAAAGCATTGATTATGCATAATTACATCAAATGGGTCGAGACGACCACGACCCTATAACAAAGCCACCTTTTCAATCAATGGCATGATACAAACATACACACACCATGATTGGTAAAAATTACTTCCTAAAAGCATAAAATTTCATAACCACAACTAGTTTTAAGTCCACACAAAAGCAAAATAGATCAACACAACAAAAACACAAAATCATCAAAGTGTGACAGGTCATTCATGCAAGTGATCATTATTCGCACAAGTGAGCCACTTCATTCGTGCGGATGACAGATGGGTCTTAAGGATGGACAATATAAGACTAATAGCAAATAATAACATGGATCTTACGAACGAGAGTATGGTTCACACGAACCACCAAGTCATTCGTGCGGACGATATGTCCTTTATACAAGTCAACTTGATGAAACAGGTTTGGTCACACTGAGTGATTCGTGCGACCGGTCACTGGTTCGCACGAGTCACTTTATGGTTCGCACGAATGATCATTTCATATTATAACTCAGTTCATATAACTCTATATTCCATATTTGACAAGTTCACACAATTCTCCTTTCAATAGCAACCCTCGAACGCGTGTAAAACAAGTCATACATGCTATAATATCTTTTCGGCCCCAATTACAAAGTGATTTAAGGTTTTAAACTCTTACTATTGAAAAGTAGACCTTAGTTTATTTGTCAATAACGGAGTTAATTTTGATAGTTATGACAATTTCAAATTTTTGTAAAGACAAAATCTCATTCGCGCGAACGACCAGGAGGACAACATCTTATTTGCGCGAACCGGATCTCCTTTGTTCAAACGAAATTAGTAGCAAGCTGGTTTTGGGGGTTTTTACACCCAAGATCAATTCTAACTTGTTTTGGGTCAATTTAAGAGTTCCAAAACATCATATAACAATTATATATCATAAATCTGGTTGGGTTAAGAGTCTGTTGTTGAAAGAAAAACCAACCTTCGCTGCCTTCCATGAGACAAAACTTAATTTAGTCGATGTAAATTGGATCCACATAATATGGGGCTCCAATGATTATGACTTTTTACAAAAAGAAAAAATTGGTAAAAAGGGTGGTCAGCTTCTTTAGCTTTGAATGTGTAATTGGGATGTAAGGCATCCGGAAGAGTTCTGGTATTAATCTGAATACTATTGACGTGTATGGGCCACATGATGATAGTAGTAAATAGAAACTTTGGGACTCACTATCTAACATGCTTACGGGTTGTGATGAGGCTTTTCTTTTATGTGGAGATTTCAACGAAGTTAAAGATGGTTTAGAAAGATTTAACTGTGAGTTCATTGAATATAGAGCTAAGCATTTTAAGGAGTTTATTTCCAACAACAGTTTAGCAGAAATACCTTTGGGGGGTAGGACCTTTACCAGGTTATGCGATGATGGTCTCAAGTATAGCAAGTTGGATCGATTCCTTGGAACGAAAAAATTCTTTGATCTTCGGAAAGATTTATCGGCGGTGGTGATGGATAGATACCTCTCGGATCATTTCCCAATAATGATCAAAGACGAGGAAAGAAATTTTGGTCCGAAACCATTTAAAATTTTCGACGCGTGGCTAGGAGAGGAAGATGTTGATCGTGTCATCAAAGAAGCATGGGAAACTTCGGTTCAGGTTGGTAATAGGAAAGACTGTGTGCACTCTTAGTGATATTGAAAGGGAACTGTGGAAGAACTCTCGAAAATAGTGGTTGGAAAAGGAAAGGGTTAAAGCGAGTATGTTGAAGCAAAAAGCGTGTGTTAGATAGATGCTTGAGGGTGATGAAAACACAAAATACTTCCATTCGGTGCAAAAAAAGAAAAAATAATATATGTAATATTCGGGGCCTGAAGATTAATGGGGTATGGAATGATTCGCAAGAGGATATCAAATTAGAAGTTTTCAATCACTTCAAAAGTAGATTCGAGGAACCAAATATTGATTGACCTAGTATGGAAGACTTTGTATACCCGACAATAACAGCTACTGAAGCATCGCTTTTAGAAGAAAGGTTTGAAGAATAAGAAATTCATGACGCCATCTTCGAATGTAGTAGCACGAAGGCACCGGGACCCGACGGTTTTACTATGAGATTTTTTAAAAAGTGCTGGGAGGTTATCAAGGTTGAGCTCATGGATGCTATAGCTTAGTTCTGGGAGAAATATGAATTTGCTCGAGGTTGTAATTCGTCGTTTGTTACTTAGGTACCTAAGAAAACTGATCCTTCGGGATTGGGTGACTTCCGTCCCATTAGCCTAATTGGAAGTTACTATAAAATAATCGCCAAAATTCTTTTGAATCGGCTTAGAAAGACTTTACCATCATTAGTAGGGCCGGAACAAAATGCGTTTTTAAAAGGAAGATTCATTTTGGATGGTGCTCTGGTAGTCAATGAAAGTATAGATTTTCTCAAAAATAGTGGGCAAAAGGTCTACTTTTTAAGGATGACTTTGAAAAGGCATTCGACTGTTTAAATTAGAATTTTCTCATGAATGTGATGAAGTGTATGGGGTTCGGTCTCAAATGGAGGAAATGGATCCATGCGTGTCTGTGTTCGGCCTCTATTTCTATACTCGTAAACGGGTCTCCCCACGAGCGAATTTTCTCTCAGAAGAAGTGTCCGACAAGGCGCCCTACTGTCCCCATTTCTTTTTATCTTGGCAGCGGAAGGTCTAAACATACTATCGAAGGCGGCTACAGATAATGGATTATTTAAGGGTATCGAGGTTGGGCGAGATTAAATTTTAATTTTGCATCTCCAATATGCGGACGATACTATATTTCTTGGCAAATGGAGTCGATCGAATGCACATCTTGGCAAATGGAGTTGATCGAATGCACATAGTCTCCTAAATCTTCTTAGTGTTTAGAGTTGGCCTCTGATTTGAAAGTAAATTTTCAAAAAAGCTGTTTATTCGATATTGGTGTAAGTTATAATGAGGCTAGTTTAGTGGCAAATCGGATCGGATGTCAAGTAGGTAAACTTCCATTTACTTACCTAGGATTGCCTATTGGTGTGAAAATGAAAAAATTAAAAGAATGGGATCCGGTGATCGATAAAATTAAGAAGAGGCTTTTGGATTGGAAGTCACGAACGTTGTCTTTTGGAAGAAGATTGGTTTTAATCGAATCTGTTCTTACTAGTCTCTCATTGTATTACTTCTCGCTCTTTCGTGCCCCGCTATGTGTGTTAAAGCTAATTGACAGTGTGAGCCAATCTTTTTTTTTTTGGTGGGTCAAGTATGGGATTCAAAATTTCATGGGTAAAATGGGATAATGTCATTGCATCTTATGGGAATGGGGGGTTAAACATTGGATCACTAAAAAGTAAAAACCTTGCGCTCTTTGGGAATTGGTGATGGAGGTTTAAAATCGAACCCCATTCTCTTTGGGTAAAAGTTATACGTAGTATCCATGGTCCGAATGGTGGCTTGGAGTTGGGGAGTGATTCTCGTCATTCGCCATCTCTAAGCGTGTGGCATAATATTATTTTGGCAGGAGCTTCATTGGAGGAACTAAATATCAATTTCAGAAACTCGTTCATGAAAGCTGTTGGAGACGGATCTGAGACATTCTTTTGGAACTAACACTGGATTGGTGATAACAAAATTAGCATCTTATTTCCTAGATTATATAGGTCGAAAAGGTTGAATGAAGTACGAATCAGCAGCAGAATTTCGGTTAACAACACAGGTATGATTCTGAATTGGGACTTCATGAGCTGCTGTCCAACTTCAGTTTCGAATACGACAAGAAAGATACTTGGAGCTGGAATCTTGCTCTTGATGCTCGGTTCACAATAATACTCATGTCTTCAATCGTGGATGAGCATTTGTTGTCGATCGGGAATACAAATGAGGAAACAATTCGGAATAGTCTTGTACCCAAAAAACTAGAAATACTTGTGTGGCGTATCATCAAAAAAAGAATGCCGCTTGATATCGCTCCATTTATATATGTTTTATCTCGCGATATCTCCCTCACTTTGTTCGGTTTTTGACGATCTTGGAGCCTATTTTGTGTGCTATTGAACTAAATGGTAATTTGAGGGCTAAGACTTGATTTGGTGTAAAATTGACCAAATCTTGGGCAAAATTGGCTAAGGAATTGGCTAAGAGCGTCGCTCATGTGGAGCAAAAGCGCCGTACCAACTGCAAGAACGACGTTCTTATGCACATTTCAGCTCCATTTTTTATCAGTGAGCAAAATCGTCGTTCCTATTGCCAGAAGTGCCGCTCCTATCCAGCCAAAAGCGTCGCCCCTGATTTGAACCAAAATCGGTGTTCCTGATCAAAAGCGCCGCTCTTCATTAAAGCCAAAAGCGCCGCTCCTAAGCCAAAAGCGGCGCTCCTGTCGCTGTTTCAGCCCAGATTTTTAGCATTATAAAAGGGACGAGATTAGGTCATTTCTCATATGCATCTTTAGATACCAGCTGTCTTAGGTCCGAATTTCACATAAAAAACCATAATTTCATCATCCATTGGTGTTTAAGGGTGGATTGAAGGAAGCTAGCTCAAGATCCATCATTGTTTAGCTTAGATCTTCATCTTCTTTACATTTTGGGTTGTAATCTCCACTTTACTTTATATATTTTGAATCTATTTCTTGTAATAACTTTAAGATTATAATTATTTATGTTTCTTTGTTTATTATTAGTTTGATCTTAGCCATGATTGGCTAAATCTCTTATGTTTGCTAATCTATGAATCTTTAATGCTAGTGTTTGCCCCAAAATCAATTGAATAATGTTGTTTGAATGAATTACATGATCATGTGTTGTTGAGTTAGCTAAAGATCCATTGCTATGAGTTTGTTTTAGGCTTGACTTTGATTACATAAGTTGAGTAGCTCTCTTAGTGATTTGAGAAGTGAATCAATGTGTGCTTCAACACCTTAGGTGATCTAGACAACTAGCTTAGAAATTTCAAGTGATTGTGTTCTTGATCTAGGTTGGTTTTCAATTGGCCTTTAGTCAGCATAGTAGTGCCGATTATCTTAAGTGATTTCGATAGTTGGGGATTTTAAGTGATTTTAAACCAAGCTCAATCTCAATGACCAAATCATGCTTAACTCGATCTTAGAATACAATGCTATGTGAATTTGCAGAGTGTTATTTGATTTTTTTGGTTTTGTAGTGATACTAAATATTTAATAGTTCAACAACTAATGAGGTAGCAAAATAGGCAAAACGGGGCAAGCCAAGCATAAAGAGGATTAGATAAGTGAACACTTCTTAGTTAATTTGATTTAAGTCTTAATACTTCGTTACTTGTTTCTTGCTACTAGTTTACTTGTTAAGTTTAAGTTTGTTCAATTGTGCAAGTTTTAGTTGATAGTTAATATCAATCAAAACCCCCCAATCAAACAAACATCTAGGACAATCGATAGTTACAAATATTCGACTTACACCGCTCTCTTGGGACGAAATTGATAAGAATACTTACATTAAAGTGCTATAATAATCGGGTTCTAAGTGCTCGTTAGTTGTGTGTGCTTATTTGTAGTGTTTGAATCATATATAAATTTAGAGGGTAAAAGATGTATTGCACAACACCATCAAACTTTCTTGGCGCCGCTGCCGGGGAGCGGTTAGCTTAGTTGGGTATTTGGTTTAAACTTTTGATTGTTCGATCCTTTCGTAGGGGTTTACCCTTGCGAAAGTTACTGTTCGTGTTTTATATATTATTTTTTGTTTGGAAAACCGTTTGTGTTTGTGTTGTGATTGAAGGATAGGTGCCTTTGGTGTATGAAAACAAGGTCTCACAAGGATCAAGAGTTCACACATCCATTCTCCGATCCGGAAAAACACGTGCACGGAGTTTATAATCGTAGAGAAGAAAAGGTATTAAGGAAAAATTTCGAAGCTTTTCCATTTTGTTTAGAAGACATGGATTGTAACGACCCGACTTCTTCGACTTATATGATTACTTGTTACTTTTACGAAACTGCATATTTGTGCGTACTAAGTTAGATTAACTACTGGGATCATTAATTTTGTTAATTACTTTCGTTGATGCCTTATAACGTGTTTTTAAGTACTAGGTTACTTAACGTGATCCTTGATTTCAGTTACGACCATTAGTGTCACTTATTGATTAAAATGAGCTACGAACTTGGTACACGATAAACTTTTGCCATGATTGGGATATTATGGCTACGTAAACGTAATTGTTGCTTATTAATGTTAGTTTTATGGTTCCTTAATTATGCTTAGGTGTTTACTTGGGCTTACTAGTTACCTTATTGGACTTAACATCTTATTGGACTTCCATGGCCCAATCTACTCAACTTATGGACCACTTAATGGGTTAATTAGCCCATGAAATTAATAATTAAGTCCATGAAGTAATGGAACAATTATCATGCATGCTTGTGTACTAATACTAGTATTATGTCTCAAACCACCCAACATGTACAACCACCACCATATACCACCATCCAATACCAAGCCATGGTCCCCCCTTGCTCCCTTGGCCGTCAGCCACCCCACACACACACACACCCTCACTTTATTTTTTTTAAGGCTTATTACATTCTCATTCACTTCTTTTCAAACACACACACTTATCCTCTCAATTTTCTCTCTACTTTCTCTCATCATTTCTTGAAGAAAACTTGAAGGTTTGAATCTTTTTCTCTTCCTTTTTTCTTCCCAAAACCGTAAATCACCATCATCATTATCTATTTTTGGATTTTGGTTTTTATAACTTCAATCCTCATGTGATCTTGCATTCTTTGATCTCTTTTATGATAAAGAAGCAAGAACAAGGATCAAAGCTTTGTAGCTTTTGATTCTACATGAACTTATTACAACTTTTAAGATCAAGTTACTTTATGATCTTCTTTATATTCAAGTATTGGAACTTTAAAGTTCATTTCATGAAGATTCAAGTTTATGACTTGATACCTTTTTACATAAAGGATCCTTACTTGAACTTGTTTACTTTTAACTTTAAATCTATTATTATTGTTATGGAATTTGATTTGTTTGAGTTACTTTGTCAAAGATTACTTGTTAACTTTGATCTCATAAAACTTGTAACCAAAGTCTAACTTTGAAGGTTCAAGAACAAGAAAGTTTAGGCTTACTAGTTTATAATTTTCACACATGTAAGATTGATCTAAGATATATAACTTATGGTCATCTAACTTGTTAAAACAAGAATTTATTTATTTATGCTCACTTTACTTTACAAAATCTAAGTTTCATAGCTTATGGTTGTGTAAAGTAGAAAGTCTAAGTGTTTTGACTTAGGGTTTCACCAAGAACATAGGATCTAGACTTTCTAGTCTAAGATCTTTAATGACTAGTTAAGATCTAAGCTCTCTAGCTTATTTAGTTTAATTCAAAGTTTATAGCTTAATAAGACTTGTAATTGTGTTGAAACTAAGAAAAGTGATGCAACTTTGGTTCATCACCTTGCTCAAACTCTCACATGAGTTGTGTTTTGATTCTTAGTCTTGATCATTATGTGTTGATGGTAGAACCTTGGTCATAGTGATGCAAACACATCAACGAGTTGTACACTTGAAGCTATAAGCATCAAGGATGAGAACCGTGATGAGCATCATGCACCAAGAACCCTACCGGAGCATTGTTTACTGTTTTATGGATCTGATCAGTCACCTGGGCTACTGGAAAAGTTTATTTTCAGTTATTTCGGTTTGAGTAGATGATTTTCCGTTTAGGCCTCGTCTTAATCCGATATACGGTTTAGGATTTATAGCCTTCCGAAAGTCACTACGCCCTTGTAACGTTGTGCTGAAATTTGTGACCTACTCGCACTTAAACCGTCACCACGGTCAAACGAAGACGAGTTAGGTTCTAAAAATTGGTCAGAGGTTAGAGGACTCATATACGGAGCCTTGGCCACTGGTCTCATGTCATTTCAGTTTGTATAGAGGTCGTAGAAGCTGAACAAATTCAGCCTTTGTTTCGATCTCTATTCTTGATTTAAATCTTACTTTACATTTTACGTATGATGTTGATGATGATGACACTTATGATTTAACTTACGTACTTTTAAACCCTTTTGGGACAACTTACTGACTTAGTAACTTTTGACTTAGGTTGAGGACCTTTCGGACCGACTTACTTGCATACTTACCTTGTATCGACTTTTACCACAGTTTCACTGTGAGTTATAGCTCCCTTTTTACTTTAACTATTTTTTTGACTGAGAATACATGCGCTTTTTATGTTTTACTTACTTGGCACGAGTACTTAAACTTTATATATCTGTGGGTGATATAACGGCACAAAGATTCCTCTTAGCACGGTAACGTTTAATCATTGGTTTTTGAACCGGTGAATGCGAATATTAGATATGGATCCATAGGGTTTGACATCCCCACTCGGGCTAGTCACGCTAGCATTTAACGGGTGTTTAATACTTCGAGAATATATTCACTCGCCAAGTATACTATTAGGGGGTGATATTTACGTTATGTTAGTTACCAAGTGCCCACAGTTAAGCATATACTTTTCATATTGTTTTGAATACGAAATCTCGTAGCCTACATTACATTACTGTTACAATTAAACTATAGCTCACCAACATTCGTGTTGACTTTCTAAGCATGTTATTTCTCAGGTGCTTAGACGTTTGATGCTTCCGCTGTATTAGTCTCGCTGTTAGACTTGATGTGTAGACTCCCGCTGCTTTGATTAGAGATGTCTCTGCATGAAACTTTTACCTTGCATTCACAAACTATGTTACTTTTGAACAATGAATTTGTAATGACCCTTGGGTCTCGTACTTATGTTAATTCCTTTCTATTCGTAGAAGCACGCTATCTTTTGTAAAACGTTATCTTTCCATGAATGCAAACTTGTTTTAAAACAGCATATAGTATTGTAACCGTGTGATGATCCTGTTGATGATGATCCATACACGTTGATTTTATACGGGGCATCACATTTGGTATCAGAGCATTGGTTGTAGGGAATTAGATTGAATTAGTGAGTCTTGACCGAGCCGAGTAGGATTCGCTAATAGAACTAATCTACAACTTGCCTACTTACTTGTTTCTGCGGAACTTGCTGCATGCTACTGCTTACTTTTACTGTTATATGAACTCGCTGTATTCTACCATTTATTCTCGTTACTGCATGCTACTATCTGCTTTCAATTGCATGATACTTCTGTAGGATTTTGTAATTCTGGCATGCTCTGTATTGCTGTAGACGATCTAGGTTGCTGTAGTGCCTAATACATGCTTGCTATATGTCTTACTGACATGGAAAAATTTATTTTTCCTTGTTCAGATAACGGATATATCGCCCATTATCATCGACTTGGAGAGCGACTCAGATACATCTGCTACGTCGCCTCCTATTGTTACTGACTCACAGATCCCGTCGCCGCTACCCTCCGACGACTCCGACGATTCGTCTTCTGGGAACAGTAGCCACACGCATGACTTGATGGTCATCTCAGATGGAGACGAAGACCCAGAGGAGATTCCAGCTCCACCGAGCTCAGGACTTCCGGGGTCGCAGCACCATCCCGGTGGTACTGTGATTCCTGGTTGAAATGAGGACGGTCCTTTCCGTAATGAGCATGGAAATTAGGTTAGACGCCTTGCTGATGGACGTGTCGTGCCAATCCCACCCGGCAGATATCGACTTATGACCACCGAACGGGCAGATCCACCTTTAGATGATTCGGACGATTCCTCATCCGACGACTCCAGCGAAGAGGATTCCGAGGATGATCCTGAGGAAGAGCCCGTGCAGCCACCCTCTACCCTGTCGAAGAAGCGGTACCGCTTTGATGGTACTGTTATTCCAGGGGTTAATGGAGGTAAGCCATTCGTTAACGCACATGGACTAAGGGTTAGGGTCACCGCCCGCAAGCGAGTTGTGCCGTATCTCGTTGATCCATTCGTGCATAAAGTCGGCCATTTTGCACCATCTACTTCTGGTACTGCACCATCCGCTCCATCTGCACCACCTGCCCCAACAGCATCTCCTACGGTCTAGGAACTGACGATGAAAGTGCATACCCTCCGTGCTCAGGTGACTGAGCTCGAGGACCAGATGTCCCACATAATGGACATCATTTACCCACCATAGGGCTATTGTATTAGATTTCATTATGTAATTCCATTAGTAGTTTCATTTTTTATTCAAATATTGTACGAACCTTATAAAGATGTATGCAACTTCTTATTAATGAATGAAATTACTGTTGTTTGAATTACTGTACGGCGTTTTTACTTAAATTATAACATGATGATTTTCGTGCTATCTACAACTAGCTTACCATGCTTAGATGACGTGTAATGTGATGTTTCCAAATTGATTACCTTATACCATAGCATTATGAATTACTGAATGTTGGATTTTGACTTAAGTCAAAAATTTTGTTTAGAAGATCAATGACAAACGGAAGAGTTCCAAGGGACTTGCCCACACCAGCTCAGATTGAGGAGATGATAGCTGCTCGAGTAGCCGCGGCTATGGCAGATGCCAACCCCCAAGCTCCACCGGCTAACCAGAACATTCAGAACGGGTGTACTTAAAAGAAATTCCGGAGCTGCAAGCCCCATAATTTCAGCGGTACTGAAGGGCCAGTTGGGCTGACAAGATGGTTTGAGAAATTGGAAGCTGTGTTCCGTGTGAGTAACTGCTCCGAAGTGAACAAAACTAAGTACGCCTCTTGCACACTGTCGGATGGCGCTTTAACCTGGTGGAACATACTCGCCCAGGCTCAAGGAATTGATGAGGCTTATGCTACACCATGGGAGGAGTTTAAGAGTGCTATGATCGAGGAGTACTGCCCCAGAACCGAAATTCAGAAAATGGAAGCAGATTTTTTGGAACTGAAAGTTGTAGGAACTGACCTTGATGGCTATAACCGAAGGTACTTGGAGTTGGCTTTGATGTTCCCCACGATGGTTACTCCTGAATTTAAGAGAATGGAACGGTATTTGTGGGGACTTCCCAAGACCATTCACGGAAATGTCACTTCTTCGAAGCCAGTAAATGTCCCGGAAGCTATGCGCATGGTGCACACCCTAATGAACCAGATCACCCAACAAGAGCCAGAAAAGGCGAGATCAGAATCGGGAGCCAGTAATGGGAAACGTAAGTGGGATGGAAACAAGGGAAAAGTCTTTGATCAAAACCCAGCTAAGAGGTATGAAAATTTCAAGGGAAACAACGACTGGAGAAACCCTAACCCGAACCCTAGCTCAAACCCTAACTACAAAGGTACCCTTCCTCAGTGTAAGAGATGCTACAAGCATTACACTGGATACTGCAACGTGGTATGTGAAAAGTGTAAGGGAACTGGACACATCGGCAAAGACTGTAAGATCACCACCCCAGCTGTGAGAACAAATCCAAATGGGCCGAAGAAGTGTTTTGAATGCGGTCAGCAGGGTCACATTAAGAATGAATGTCCTAACAAAAAGAAGGATGGTGGGCCAGCACGTGGAAGAGTCTTCAACATGAATTCCAGAGATGCCTGTGAGGATCCTGACTTGGTTACAGGTACATTCACTGCCAATAAACTATTAGCTTATGTCTTGTTTGATACTGGTGCCAATAGGAGTTATGTATGTAGACACTTTTGCTCTAGGATAGATTGGTCATTAGTTCCTTTGGACGAGAGTATGCTTGTAGAGGTAGCCAATGGGAAACTTGAGAAAGTTGACCAAATTGGCCGAGGAGGTATAATAAACTTAGCTGGAGTGGATTTTGAGATTGATTTGATACCCATTAAGTTGGGAAGCTTTGATGTGATAGTTGGTATGAACTGCTGTCCAAAGTAAAAGCCGAAGTTATCTCTGGAGAGAAGATTCTTCGTATACCTCACGAAGACGGTGTACCATTGGTTGTTTACGGAGAGAGATGTAGCCCGATGATGAACCATATTAGTTGTATGAAAGCGCAGAAGTTCGTGAGAAAAGGGCGTTTTGCTATCTTAGCGCATGTGAAGAAGTTGGAGACCGAGGAGAAAAGCGTAGATGATGTGCGAATTGTGAACGAATTTCCAGACGTCTTTCCAGAAGAACTACCAGGATTAACCCCACCGAGAGTAGTAGAGTTTCAGATTGACCTAATGCCAGGAGCTGCACCTGTAGCTTGCGCACCTTATTGACTCGCACCTTTCGAAATGCAAGAGTTGCAGAGTCAACTGTAAGAACTATTAGACCGCAGATTCATCCAACCAAGCTCGTCACCTTGGGGCGCACCTGTCTTGTTTGTAAAGAAGAAGGATGGATCTTTCTGCATGTGTATTGATTACCGCGAACTCAACAAGTTGACGATCAAGAATCGGTATCCCTTTCCTAGGATTGACGATCTTTTCGATCAGCTGCAAGGATCAAGCGTTTACTCTAAGATCGATTTACGATCAGGTTATCACCAGTTGAGGGTGAAGGAGAGCGATGTACTTAAGACTGCATTCTGAACTCGTTATGGTCATTATGAGTTTCTTGTGATGCCATTCGGTTTAACCAATGCACCTGCCATGTTTATGGATCTCATGAATCGAGTATGCAAGCAGTACCTGGACAAATTTGTTATCGTCTTCATAGATGATATCCTCATCTATTCCAGAAGTGAAGAAGAACATGAAAAACATCTTCGACTAGTGTTGGATCTCTTGAGATAAGAGCAACTTTATGCCAAGTTCTCCAAGTGTGAATTTTGGTTGAAGGAAATCCAATTTCTTGGTCATATTGTGAGCGATATGGGTATCAAAGTCGATCCCGCAAAGATCGAAGATATCAAAAAGTGGGAAACCCCCACTACTCCGACTCATATCCGCCAATTTTTAGGTCTCGCCGGTTATTATCGAAGATTCATCGAAGGTTTCTCTCTGATTGCACGACCATTAACCTCATTGACTCATAAGGGAAAGAAGTTCATTTGGGCAACTAAACAAGAGTCAGCATTCCAAACTCTGAAGCAGAAATTAACCTCCGCACCTATATTATCCCTTCCCGAAGGCATGGACGACTTCGTCTTGTATTGCGACACCTCAAAACATGGTTTTGGTTGCGTGTTGATGCAGCGAACAAAGGTTATTGCTTACACCTCTCGACAACTGAAGATTCACGAGCGAAATTACACAACACACGATCTGGAACTTGGAGCTGTTGTTTTCGCACTCAAACTGTGGAGACATTATCTTTATGGAACAAAGAGTACTATCTTCACCGACCACAAAAGCCTCCAACACATCTTTGATCAGAGGCAACTGAATATGAGATAGCGTCGATGGATCGAGACTTTGAACGATTATGATTGTGAGCTCCGTTACCATCCTGGCAAATCGAATGTCGTAGCCGATGCCTTAAGCCGAAAGGAGAGAATGGTACCTCTTCGTGTCCGAGCCATGAACATCACCATTCATTCGAACCTCAATAACCAGATCTGCGTAGCTCAAGATGAGGCTCTCAAGGAGGAGAATATTTCTCATGAGCACTTGAACATTCTCGTCTCTTGATTCGAAGTCAAGGAGATTGGACTCCGATATTTCGCCGGAAGGATTTGGGTGCCTAGTTATGGGGATTTACGAAGCCTTATTCTAGATGAAGCCCACAAGTCAAGATATTCGATACATCTAGGAGCCGGTAAGATGTACCACGATCTCAAGGAACAGTATTGGTGGCCTAATCTTAAGAAGGATGTCGCTACTTACGTTGGGAAGTGTTTGACTTGTTCGAAGGTTAAGGCCGAACATCAAAGGCCATCTGGGTTACTTCAACAACCAGAAATCTCGCAATGGAAGTGGGAAAGGATAAAAATGGACTTCATTACGAAACTACCAAAGACGGTGGGCGGATATGATACCATCTGGGTTATCATTGACCGTCTTACCAAATCTGCACACTTCTTAGCCATGAAGGAAACTGATACGATGGACAAACTCACTCAACAATACATAAAGGAAATTGTATCTCGTCATGGTGTGCCCTTATTAATTATTTCAGACCGAGATACCCATTTTGCTTCTAGATTTTGGCGTTCTTTGCAAGAAGCCTTGGGAACGCGTCTCGACATGAGTACCGCATATCACTCGCAGACCGACGGATAAAGCGAACGTACGATTCAAACTTTGGAGGACATGATGCGTGCTTGTGTTATTAATTTTTGGCAAAGCTTGGGAGAAGCACTTACCGCTAGCCGAATTTTCTTACAACAACAGCTACCATTCGAGCATTAATGCCGCACCTTTCGAAGCATTGTATGGCCGCAAGTGCCATTCTCCTATTTTTTGGGCCGAAGTAGGCGAGAAGCAAATCACCAGACTCGAATTCGTTCATGAAACAACCGAGAAAATTGTTCAAATTCAAGCAAGGATCAGGACGGCCCGTGATCATCAAAAGAGTTATGCCGACCTTAAACGAAAAGACTTCGAATTCAACGTGGGTGACCGTGTTATGTTGAAAAGTCGCACCTTGGAAAGGTGTAATCCGTTTCGGAAAGCGTGGGAAGTTAAATCCGTGATATATTGGTCCTTTTGAAATCTTGGAGCGTATTGGACCAGTTGCTTACCGTTGGGATCTTCCGATACAATTGAGCTCCGTTCATCCTACTTTCCACGTGTCGAATCTGAAGAAGTGTCTTGCTGAGCCAGAACTTGTCATACCACTAGAAGAGCTTTCGATTGATGTCAAACTCCACTTCGTGGAAGAACCCGCCGAAATTATGGACCGTGAGGTCAAAACCTTGAAATGCAACAAGATTCCTATCGTTCGAGTCCGATGGAATGCAAAACGAGGACCCGAGTTTACTTGGGAACGAGAGGATCAAATGATGCAGAAGTATCCTCACCTATTTCTGACTCCACCACCTACCTCAGCTTAAATTTTGGGACGAAATTTTCATTAACAGGTGGGTAATGTAACGACCCGACTTCTTCGACTTATATGATTACTTGTTACTTTTACGAAACTGCGTATTTGTGCGTACTAAGTTAGATTAACTACTGGGATCATTAATTTTGTTAATTACTTTCGTTGATGCCTTATAACATGTTTTTAAGTACTAGGTTACTTAACGTGATCCTTGATTTCATTTACGACCATTAGTGTCACTTATTGATTAAAACGAGCTACGAACTTGGTATACGATAAACTTTTGCCATGATTGGGATACTATGGCTACGTAAACGTAATTGTTGCTTATTAATGTTAGTTTTATGGTTCTTTAATTATGCTTAGGTGTTTACTTGGGCTTACTAGTTACCTTATTGGACTTAACATCTTATTGGACTTCCATGGCCCAACCTACTCAACTTAGTGGACCACTTAATGGGTTAATTAGCCCATGAAATTAATAATTAAGTCCATGAAGTAATGGAACAATTATCATGCATGCTTGTGTACTAATACTAGTATTATATCTCAAACCACCCAACATGTACAACCACCACCATATACCACCATCCAATAGCAAGCCATGGCCCCCCTTGCTCCCTTGGCCGTCAGCCACCCCACACACACACCCTCACTTTATTTTTTTTAAGGCTTATTACATTCTCATTCACTTAATTTCAAACACACACACTTATCCTCTCAATTTTCTCTCTACTTTCTCTCATCATTTCTTGAAGAAAACTTGAAGGTTTGAATCTTTTTCTCTTCCTTTTTTCTTCCCAAAATCGTAAATCACCATCATCATTATCTATTTTTGGATTTTGGTTTTTATAACTTCAATCCTCATGTGATCTTGCATTCTTTGATCTCTTTTATGATAAAGAAGCAAGAACAAGGATCAAAGCTTTGTAGCTTTTGATTCTACATGAACTTATTACAACTTTTAAGATCAAGTTACTTTATGATCTTCTTTATATTCAAGTATTGGAGCTTTGAAATTCATTTCATGAAGATTCAAGTTTATGACTTGATATCTTTTTACATAAAGGATCCTTACTTGAACTTGTTTACTTTTAACTTTAAATCTATTATTATTGTTACAAAATTTGATTTGTTTGAGTTACTTGGTCAAAGATTACTTGTTAACTTTGATCTCATAAATCTTGTAACCAAAGTCTAACTTTGAAGGTTCAAGAATAAGAAAGTTTAGGCTTACTAGTTTATAACTTTCACACATGTAAGAATGATCTAAGATATATAACTTATGGTCATCAAACTTGTTAAAACAAGAATTTATTTATTTATGCTCACTTTACTTTACAAAATCTAAGTTTCATAGCTTATGGTTGTGTAAAGTGGAAAGTCTAAGTGTTTTGACTTAGGGTTTCACCAAGAACATGGGATCTAGACTTTTTAGTCTAAGATCTTTAATGACTAGTTAAGATCTAAGCTCTCTAGCTTAGGGTCTTGCTTATTTAGTTTAATTCAAAGTTTATAGCTTAATAAGACTTGTAATTGTGTTGAAACTAAGAAGAGTGATGCAACTTTGGTTCATCACCTTGCTCAAACTCTCACATGAGTTATGTTTTGATTCTTAGTCTTGATCATTGTGTGTTGATGGTAGAACCTTGGTCATAGTGATGCAAACACATCAACGAGTTGTACACTTGAAGCTATAAGCATCAAGGATGAGAACCGTGATGAGCATCAAGCACCAAGAACCCTCCCGGAGCATTGTTTACTATTTTCTGGATCTGATCAATCACCTGGGCTACTGGAAAAGATTATTTTCAGTTATTTTGGTTCGAGTAGATGATTTTCCGTTTAGGCCTCCTCTTAATCCGATATACGGTTTAGGATTTATAGCCTTCCGAAAGTCACTACGCCCTTGTAACGTTGTGCTGAAATTTGTGACCTACTCGCACTTAAACCGTCGCCACGGTCAAACGAAGACGAGTTAGGTTCTGAAAATTGGTCAGAGGTTAGAGGACTCATATACGGAGCCTTGGCCACTGGTCTCATATCATTTCAGTTTGTATAGAGGTCGTAGAAGCTGAACAAATTCAGCCTTTGTTTCGATCTCTATTCTTGATTTAAATCTTACTTTACTTTTTACGTATGATGTTGATGATGATGACACTTATGATTTAACTTACTACTTTTAAACCCTTTTGGGACAACTTACTGACTTAGTAACTTTTGACTTAGGTTGAGGACCTTTCGGACCGACTTACTTGCTTACTTACCTTGTATCGACTTTTACCACAGTTTCACTGTGAGTTATAGCTCCATTTCTACTTTAACTATTTTTTTGACTGAGAATACATGCGCTTTTTATGTTTTACTTACTAGGCACGAGTACTTAAACTTTATATATGTGTGGGTGATTAATAGTGCTCCAAATGAACATATATTTAGTATCAATATCTTTCCAATATGAAAAAGATTTTAGTTGCAATTGTTCTATTTTTATGTAATATTCGTTTAAATATATAAGTGCGAAGACAAAATAAGAAAACGAAGATTTAAATACGCAAATGACCAAAAAGCTCAAATGGACAAGATATAATTCAAGTGGTTCTATTTATTGATGAGAAACGTCTAAAAATTACAAGAGTGCAAGGCGCGAAACGCAAAGTACAAGATATCTACGTGTACGAAAAGACGTTCGAAAATCCGGAACTGAGACATAGACTGGGCGTAAACAAGCGAGACATCGAAGCTAAAATTACATGTCTACTATGCACAAGAATATAATAAAATTATATAAAATTATATATATTATATTATATATTAAATTAAAACAGCCGCCCACGTTTTAAAAACTAAATGTGAGCTGGAACAGCTGGCCATACGATCGCATGGCCAGGAAGGGGAAGAAGCATGCGATCGCATGGCTGGAAATCTCAGGTCAGGTCCTATAAATTGCAACGTTTTCAGCGAATGTAAAACACATCTTTTTCTTTTCCTTCTCTGTAACGAAAACATATATATATATATATATATATATATATATATATATATATATATATATATATATATATATATATATATATATAATATTAAGTTTAAATTAAGTTTAATAATAATTGGGTTAATGTAAGAAATGTTTTAAGGTTTTGTAAGTCGAAATTCTGTCCGTGCAACGATACGCAATTAATCACCACTGTAAGCTATGTTCTTCCTTTTTAATTTAATGTCTCGTAACTAAGTTATTATTATGCTTAATTGAGCCAAAGTAATCGTGATGTTAGACTAAATATTAAGACGGGGTTATTAGATTTTGTACCATAATTAATGTTTGGACAAAAGACCGATACTTGTGGACATTGAACTATTGACTATTAATAGAGAGGGGGTATTGTCTAATCGAATGACAACTCATTAGAATCTGTCGAACCTATCTTCAAATTAGTTAATCTAATAATTATTAAAATGATTATGTATGTTCTATTTAGTGACGTTTATACGACATCTTTTACGATCATTTAATTAATTATTCGGGTTGGGTAATTGATTATTCATTCTGATCAAGTGGGTAAATTAATATTCATATCTCATTAAAACAGGGGTGGATTACATACAAGGATAATTTGTGTAATTGTTAACAAAGTATTAAAACCTTGGATTACACGCAGTCGATAACCTGGTGTAATTATTAACAAAGTATTAAAACCTTGTTACAGTTCGAATCCCTAATTAGTTAGAATATTTGACTTCGGGAATAAGGTTAATTTGACGAGAATTTTATAATTATGACCGATGGACTATTATGGACAAAAACCAGATAGGTATCAAATAAACCAGGACAAAGGACAATTAACCCGGGTAACAATTAATTAAAATCAAAACGTCAAACATCATGATTACAGAAGTTTAAATAAGCATAATACTTTTATTTCATATTTCATCGTACCTTTATTTACTGTCATTTTAATTACTGCAATTTACTTTATCACAATTTAAATTCTATCATTTATATTATCGTCATTTATCTTTACGCTTTATTTAAAATCGACAAACCGGTCATTAAACGGTAAAAACCCCCTTTTATAATAATATTACTGTATATAATTATATATATTTTATATAAATATAGTTGTTAAAAATATAGCGTTAAACTCAGCTAGCTCCCTGTGGAACGAACCGGACTTACTAAAAACTACACTACTCTACGATTAGGTACACTGCCTATAAGTGTTGTAGCAAGGTTTAAGTATATCCCATCTATATAAATAAATAAAACTTGTGTAAATTGTATCGTATTTTATAATAAAAATAATAGTATATTTCGTACCCCATCTCGCACACACCAAGTTTTTGGCGCCGCTGCCGGGGATCCCGGCGAAAACGCTATTTTTTACGCTATATTTCTTATTCTCTAATTTTGTAAAAATATTTTGTATTTTTATAAAAACATATAAAAAATACTATGTATATATATATATATATATATATATATATATATATATATATATATATATATATATATATATATATATTGGTAGGATCAAGAGGGAAGTAACCAATCGGGGGGAAGCGGGGGGAAGCAAAAACGTTTTTTTTTCGTTTTTTGAAAAAACTTTGTTCACGAACATTATAGATGAGATGAAAATATGAACATTTAGTAGAGACACTTTGTGATAAATGTTTTTATTTTGGCAGGAAAACGCTCGAAGAAGTAATATATAACAATTATCGTGTTTTTCGAGCGTATGTTGAGGTTTTAGCTATTGGGGCTTAGATATTAGGGTTTAGATATTAGGGTTTATAAGGTTTAGATATTAGGGTTTAGAAATTTAGGGTTTAGGGTTTAGATTTAGGATTTAGATTGAGTTTTTAACACGAACGGTTTAGAGTTTAGGTTTAGGACTTACGGTTTGGTGTTTTGGGTTTATGGAATAAACCCAAAACACCAAACCCTAAACCCTAAACCATAAACTCTAAATCGGGCTAAATTTTACTTCACATAACATGAAAAAAAACATTCATATTCTTCAAGAACAATATTATCTTGAATGTTATTTTTGTTGATCATTTTCCCACCTAAATAATAACATTCATCACGAAGTGTCTCTTCTAAATGTTCATATTTTCGTGTGATCTTGATGCCGGAAAAAAAATTCTAAAAAAAAACGAAAAAAAGAAAAAAATTTTGCTTCCCCCCGCTTCCCCCCGATTGGTTACTTCCCCATTGATCATGCCCCTATATATATATATATATATATATATATATATATATATATATATATATATATATATATATATATATATATATATATATATATATATATATATATATATATATATATATATATATATATATATATATATATATATAAGATATATAAATATTTTATTTTTAGAATTTTAAATATAAGTTTTTTTTATATAAATACTTTATATAATTTAAAAAAAGAAAGAAAAGAAACTGGGCCGAACTTGAATTAAAGCCCAATCCTTTTTGGACTTACAGGCCATGCGACCACATGGCAATATAACGTTATACTCATGCGATCGCATGAGAGGATCTGACACGCCAGAATCCTGCATTTAATACGGAACTAGGGTTAATTATAATTATTATTTATTATATTATTTAGGGTTTTAATTGTTTAATATTTTAGTTTTTAGTTTTTAGTTTTAATATTCTTAAGTTTATTATTTTAAATACTTTTATAAATAATAATATAAAAATAATATTTTTTTTAAATAAAAAAATTGTTTTTTTATAACTTTGGTTCCTTTTTATATTTATATCGTTTTTATCGTTTAATTCGTAATTTGTATATTTTTTGTTCGTATTTAGTTTAAACTTAGTTTTTGCCATAGTATTTTATATTTTTAGATTTGTAGTCATTGCCGTAAAATCCCTTAAGTGCTTTTTCATTAGATTAAGATTTAGGTGCTTTAGAATTTTATGATGTCGCTTATCGCTTTAATTTTAAATAAATTTTAGTGCCTTTTTAAGTTATTGCCGTTTTGGATATAGAATTCCTTTTAAGCTTTAATACCTTTAGGCGCAACTTTTTAGTCTTAAGTTTTTAAACTTTTAAGTTTCGACGCTTTTCTTTCTTCTTATTGTTTTTCGACTTTTTATTTTTCGACGTGCTTTTCTTTTTCATTTCAACGCTCTAGTTTTTAGGACATAGATTATATCTTCTTCAAAATTTTGACGAAAAATTATTTTAAGCGGTTAAATTAATAGACATCCAAATTTTCTGGTTCGTAGTAATAGTTGGATTTGTTAGTGGAGAGTTGTGGACTTCTGATTTAAAGGGTCCTGGTTACCTGCTGCATCTATTGGCTATTCGAAACGTGGGCAAAATCAGAAAAGTCTATTAATTTGATAGCTTATGTAACTTTTATCTTTTATAACTAATAGGATATTCAGTGAATGCACCGAGCAAAACGTTCACCACTTGTAACTCGATCAAGACATCTAGCCAACATTGTCGCCGTTGATTTTTCTTTAGAATCATCATCTAGACGACCAAGTACTCCAATTCAAATTTCCGATAATCCATTTTTTGAAGCCGACCTCACAATTGAGAATCCGGAGGATATTCAAGGACAATTCAGAGATCCTGAACCACTAATCATTCTTCCTGAACCACAAATCACTCATCCAGAGATTGTCGAGGAAGAAACCATTACAAATTCAATCATGGAAAATCCGGAACCTCTAAGTATGAAAGACCGAATGAGGGCTAAACGCACTGGTTACGGACACGCCATTATTAAGCCAGACATTAATGTGCCAGATTATGAAATCAAAGGACAAATCCTACACTTGGTAACTAATCAATACCAATATAGTGGTACGCCAAAAGAAACCCCAAACGAACATCTTTGAACCTTTAATAGGATCTGTACTCTATTTAAAATCAGAGAAGTTGAGGATGAACAGATCTATCTCATGTTGTTTCCCTGGACTTTAAAGGGAGAAGCCAAAGATTGGTTAGAATCGTTACCTGAAGGAGCGATTGACACATGGGATGTCTTAGTTGAAAATTTTCTTAAAAGATTCTTTCCGGCATCTAAAGCCGTGAGACTTCAAGGAGAAATTGTTACGTTCACGCAAAAGCCAAATGAAACTTTATATGAAGCATGGACAAGATTCAGAAAGTTGTTGAGAGGATGTCCTAAACACGGTTTAGATACTTATCAAATAGTACAAATATTCTACCAAGGATGCGACATTACTACACGAAAAGACATCGACATAGCAGTTGGTGGTTCCATTATGAAGAAAACTGCAACTGAAGCTTACAAAATCATTGATAACACAGCCTCTCACTCTCATGAGTGGCATCAGGAAAAAGATTTTTTTCGTTCATCTAAAGCGGCTAGAGCCGATTCTAGCCATGACTTTGATTCCGTTTCCGCAAAAATAGATGCTTTCGAGAGACGAATGGAAAAGATGACTAAAGATATTCACGCAATACGAATCAGTTATGAGCAATGCGGTGGACCACACTTAACGAAAGATTGTAATGTTGAACAAACGATGGAACAACGAGAGAATGTTTTCTACATGAACCAAAGGCCGGGAAATAATTATCAAAATAATTATCAACCGCCAAGGCTAAACTTTAATCAAAATCAAAACATTCTTTACAATCCAAATAGACCCAACAATAACTCATACAACCAACAAGGTCCGAATAACCAACCAACTCAAAACAACACTTTCAATCAACAAAAATCTAGCTTGTATAAATCACCACAACAAATCGAAGAGAAAAAGTCAAATCTGGAAGAAATGATGGCAAAGCTAGTGGAATCTCAAACACAATTTATTACATCTCAAACCCAAACAAATGAGAGGTTTGATCAGTCATTACGAACTCAACAAGCTTCCATTTTGAATCTAGAAAAACACGTAGGTACTCTTGCTAGCATGATAAGTGAGAGGGAACAAGGAAAGCTACCGAGTGATACTAAAGTAAATCCTCGAAATGAGAATGTTAATATGGTGTCAACAAATTCTGAAAAACCAGCACCAGAAGATGGGAAGGTTTTATATGTGAGTAACAATGAAGAACTTACAACACCACCACCACCCGATTATGTAAAGCCAGTGGTGGCACCATACAGACCACCCATCCCGTTTCTAAGAAAATGAGTTGACTATGAGCAAGTGATAGGTAATAAAGTTTGTGATACCTTTGGAAAGAAGAAGAAGAAGAATAAGAAAGTGCAAGAAACAAAAACAGTAGAAGTAAACCCGGTGAAGACAGTTCCACAAAAAGTTCCACCCAGGTTGGGTGATTCGGGTGAATTTATTATTCCTTGTCTACTTAGTGATTGTGTCATGTATGATGCACTAGCAGATTTAGGTGCAAGTGTGAGTGTTATGCCTCTTTCATTATATAAGAGATTAGGAGTAGGTGAGTTAAGTCCAACGGAAATGAGTGTTCGACTCTTTGATCAAACCATTAAGCACCCAGTTGGAATTGTTGACGACCTACCCGTTCAAGTGGGTAATTTAACCTTTTTAGTCGAATTTATTGTCATTGACAATGAAGAGAACCCAAACATTCCTCTAATTTTAGGTTGACCATTCTTAGCGTCCACCGGGACGTTATTTGATGTAAGAAAAGGAAGAATGACACTTAGTGATGGTGACAAATCGGTCACCTTTGTGATTCGGAAGTCTAAATCTCCACAAACTAAAACCGTTGAACCAACAAAAACGATTGGTAAGAACCACATTGTTTTACCAATTCCAATGGTAGTGCTTAACAATAATAAAATGCCTAACTGTGGGGAAAATGAAGTAACACCTAATGCTGACCTGATAACAAAGAACCCCGTTGTTGATACGAAATTAAATGATCCCGTTGTTAATAGTTCAATGAAGAAACTTATTAAACGGATTTGCGATGCTAGAACCAAGGGGAACTTTAAGTTATGTAACCGGTTAATATCCAATCTATCGCCTAAAGAAAATGCAAAACTAGTTGAATTTATGAATATTACACAGGAATCCGACCAATGGCTTAAAGCAAAAGTCACAGATATGCAAGTTGATTATGGTCCAAAAGAAATTGACAATGAAGTTAATCACAAATTTGACACCACAGCTACCTAAGTGTGGGGAGATTCAAATGTTCTAAGAAATAATGCTGTCTAGGGTTAGTTGTTCTGTTCTCGTGTAGTTCTGAGAATTGAATCCGATTGGTCTTTTCCACTAACAGACACTAAAGAACTAGTTTTCTCCCCTCATTCTGAATTTTTGTTTTGTAGGTTTTGTATGAAATTAATATGTATTTTTAAATTTAAGTTTTGTGTGAATTTAAAAAAAAAATTACTTTATTTCATTAAGTTTAAAAAAAGATTTCTAAAATTCATCGTAAGTTGAAGACTAGGTTATGGAACCGAAATTGCTTTACCCGAGGGCGGGACGAAAAATTTTGTTATCATTATTTTTAATTTTATTGATCTAAAGTATACCAAAAAAATTAAAAACCCCAAAAATCTTTGCTTTTAAAACAATCGCTTTAAAAACGACAAATTTTAAATTTTGTCGAGGGACGGACTAGGTAAACATACTGAAACTACCTAAAGTAAAAGGAAACAAAATTTTAAAAAATTATTCATTTAAATTGTTTTAATAACTAAAGGTTTTATAATATATATATATATATATATATATATATATATATATATATATATATATATATATATATATATATATATATATATATATATATATATACATATATATACATATATATATATATATATATATACACATATATATACATATATATATATATATATATATATATATATATATATATATATATATATATGTATCTATGTAAAAGTATGTATATATTTGTAGTTTATCTCATGTACAAAACAGGGTAAAACGGCGCACTTTCAAAGATTAAGTTCAGCAAAAGCTACTAATTTTGACGATAAGACGCAAAACATATGTGAAATTACAACAAAAGAAATGAACGATGATGCGCGCCATCTATCATTCAACGAGCTTAGAAATTTCAAACTGGGTATTTTTAATCACTTTTCTACACTAATCACCCTCATGAATTTATAATTATAGTCCGATTTCATGCAAATGAGGGCATTGCATGATCTCATGTGTGGGGAAGGGTTATAAATTCTCTCGAGTTTACACTTAGTTTAATTGCCAAATTTTGTGAAAATTTGAAAAATTTTCAACTAAATGAATTTAAAATCATGTTTATACATATTTATGAACGATAAAACTAGGTGTTAATGGCGAAATTATTGTTACCTCGGAGAGAACAAAAATGGAGAAACAACCCAAAACGCTTGAATTCATTTAAAATGGAATAGAAGAGAATAAAAAGGCAAAGAAAAGAATATATAAAAGCTAAGTGTGGGAAGAATTTATCAAGTTCTTTAAAACACATATCACATATTTTGTACAAGATTATTGCAGGTACTTTTGCATTGGATTAAACTAATCAGTTTTACCCGAATTACTGTAATATATTTGAAAGAAAGATGGATCTACACGATGAATCAATTCCATCATTAAAAGGAATTAAGTCATTCGAAAAAGACACACGCTTCTTGATTTAGGTCAGGAAGTTGTCGTCCAGACCAGCTGTAGGTTGACGAAAAATCTAGAAAAGTCATCTCTAAAATCAGCAGGAAATCCACGAACCTCAGCATCAAACAGGGTCGCCAAGTGGTCAGACTTATCCTAACCATGAGAGGATCTGTCTCGTAAAATGGGGAGGGCGCCGTGAAAATTAGCTTGATAAGACTAATGAATCAGACCCCCAGAAAGGATAATCTCCTTAAAGATTAAAAATCAGCCCATGTTTTAAAAACCAAATGTGAGCTGGAACAGCTGGCCATGCGATCGTATGGCCAGGAAGGGGAAGAAGCATACGATCGCAAGGCTGGGAATCTCAGGTCAAGTCCTATAAATTGCAACGTTTTCAGCGAATGTAAAACACATCTTTTTCTTTTCCTTCTTAGTAACGAAAATATATATATATATATATATATATATATATATATATATATATATATATATATATATATATATATATATATATATATATATATATATATATATATATATATATATATATATATATATATATATATATATATATATATTTATAATATTAATTTTAAATTAAGTATAATAATAATTGGGTTAATGTAAGAAATGTTTTAAGGTTTTGTAAGTCGAAATTCTGTCCGTGCAACGCTACGCAATTAATCACCACTGTAAGCTATGTTCTTCCTTTTTAATTTAATGTCTCGTAACTAAGTTATTATTATGCTTATTTGAGCCAAAGTAATCGTGATGTTAGACTAAATATTAAGACGGGGTTATTAGATTTTGTACCATAATTAAGGTTTGGACAAAAGACCGACACTTGTGGACATTGGACTATTGACTATTAATAGATAGGGGGTATTGTCTAATCGAATGACAACTCATTAGAATCTGTCGAACCTATCTTCAAATTAGTTAATCTAATAATTATTAAAATGATTATGTATGTTCTATTTAGTGACATTTATACGACACATTTTACGATCATTTAATTAATTATTCGGGTTGGGTAATTGATTATTCTTTCTGATCAAGTGGGTAAATTAATATTCATATCTCATTAAAACAGGGGTGGATTACAAACAAGGATAATTGGTGTAATTGTTCAAAAAGTATTAAAACCTTGGATTACACGCAGTCGATAACCTGGTGTAATTATTAACAAAGTATTAAAACCTTGTTACAGTTCGAATCCCTAATTAGTTGGAATATTTGGCTTCGGGAATAAGGTTAATTTGACGAGCATTTTATAATTATGACCGATGGACTATTATGGACAAAAACCAGATAGGTATCAAATAAACCAGGACAAAGGATAATTAACCCGGGTAACAATTAATTAAAATCAAAACGTCAAACATCATGATTACGGAAGTTTAAATAAGCATAATAATTTTATTTCATATTTCATCGTAACTTTACTTACTGTCATTTTAATTACTGCAATTTACTTTATCGCAATTTAAATTCTATCATTTATATTATCGTCATTTATCTTTACGCTTTATTTAAAATCGACAAACCGGTCATTAAACTGTAAAAACCCCCTTTTATAATAATATTACTATATATAATTATATATATTTTATATAAATATAGTTGTTAAAAAATATAGCGTTAAACTCAGCTAGCTCCCTGTGGAATGAACCGGACTTGCTAAAAACTACACTACTCTACGATTAGGTACACTGCCTATAAGTGTTGTAGCAAGGTTTAAGTATATCCCATTTATATAAATAAATAAAACTTGTGTAAATTGTATCGTATTTCGTAATAAAAATAATAGTATATTTTGTACCCCACCTCGCACACATCAGTGATATAACGGCACAAAGATTCCCCTTAGCACGGTAACGTTTAATCATTGGTTTTTGAACCGGTGAACGCGAATATTAGATATGGATCCATAGGGTTTGACATCCCCACTCGGGCTAGTCGCGCTAGCATTTAACGGGAGTTTAATACTTCGAGAACATACGTACTCGCCAAGTGTACTATTAGGGGGTGATATTTACGTTAAGTTATTTACCAAGTGCCCACAGTTAAGCATATACTTTTCATACTGTTTTGAATACGAAATCTAGTGGCCTACATTACATTACTGTTACAATTAAACTATAGCTCACCAACATTCGTGTTGACTTTCTAAGCATGTTATTTCTCAGGTGCTTAGACGTTTGATGCTTCCGCTGTATTAGTCTCGCTGTTAGACTTGCTGTGTAGACTCCCGCTGCTTTGATTAGAGATGTCTCTGCATGAAACTTTTACCTTGCATTCACAAACTATGTTACTTTTGAACAATGAATTTGTAATGACCCTTGGGTCTCGTACTTATGTTAATTGCTTTCTATTCGTAGAAGCACGCTATCTTTTGTAAAACATTATCTTTCCATGAATGCAAACTTGTTTTAAAACAACATATAGTATTGTAACCGTGTGATGATCCTGTTGATGATGATCCGTACACGTTGATTTTGTACGGGGCGTCACATGGATCATAACAGTCAACCGATTCTCAATGAGGAGGGTAATCCAATCAACCATGATCCACCGGTTAATCAAGAGTTATTGAATGATCCGAACGACATGCCGATGTGGAACGCTAGATTAGTTGCACCAAAAATGATAGCACCGGCTATTACAAAGCCACCAATCGAGGCGGAAATTTAGAAGATTGAGGGTAACTTTTTCACGTTGATCAAAGATACATATTTTCAAGGGATGATAGACGAAAATCCGTTCGAACACATCCAACACTTTAATGATCTTTGTGATATCTACAAATACAAGGATGTCACCGATGACGCTTTTAAGTTAAGGGTATTCCCCTTTACACTTCAGGGGGAAGCGAAGATTGGGTTAAAGAGCTTACCATCCGATTCCATAAGAACCTTTCAAGATTTAACCAATGAGTTTATCAATCACTTCTTTCCACCATCAAAAGTAGAATGACTTTGAATGGAGATTAATGGGTTCACCCAACGGGGTGATGAATCTTTGTATGATGCGTGGGTACGATTCAAGAAAATGATAAGAGCTTGCCCACCGCACGGTTTAACAAAAAAGGAGTACATCAACACATTTTACCGGGTTGTAATGCTTTGACGAAGCAATATCTTGATTCTTCATCTGGTGGGGTATTAATGTATAAATCACCAAATGCGGCCGAAATCTTATTGGAAGACATCTCGGTTAACACATACGAATGGGCACCTTCACCACAAGATTTGACAAGGAAAAGTGTAGCAAAAATCGAGAGTGATAATGGGCAAGTGACGCTTGCAAGCTTGAACAATCAATTTCAAATGTATGGGAAAGAGTTGAAAAAGATTCAACAAATGATAGTCACAATGCAAGTAGGTTGTCAACGATGCGAGGGTCCGCATCTCACAAAGAGTTATCCTCAAATTACTCAATGCAATCATGTTGATATAGATGACATTCCCATGAATTTGGATGCTCATGTAAACTACGTGAGTAATCAAAACTATCATTGGAGAGGAACATCGAACCAAGGCTACTACAATCCTAATAAAAAACAAGTGTCATTCAACAACCAAACCAATACACCACCCGGATTTACAAACCAAAACCGCAACCAAGGTTACAACAACAACTATAATTAAACCGGAACAACAACTTTCAGTATCAAAACCAACAACCTTACAACCACCAACCTTATAACAACCAAGCCAATTCGAATTATCAAAACAACCAAGGTTATATTCAACCACAAAATAACCAAGGTTACAATCAACAACCTCAACAAAACATTCAACAATCCCAACCTTCAAAAAGTTTAGAAGAAGTCATGCAAAACTACATCAAGAAGGTAGAATCAACTGAAGCTTTCCTAATGAAAGAGAACGAGCTCTTGAAGCAACAAATACGAAACCAACAAGCTTTATTTCAAAACCTTGAGAGTGTCGTTGGAAGACTTTCAAATCAAGTTGCCGAAAGACCACAAGGAACTTTACCTTCAAACACTCAAGTTAACCCAATCAACAATAACCGTCACCACAACCAAAACCAACAAAACAACAACACAAGAGTGATGCACCAACCAAAACCCTAACCACCCAAACCGAAATGAAAATTTAAACGCCATAACTACTCGAAGCTTTTTAACCACACAAGGGATTAAAGATCTCCATCCATAACCCTTTATAACCCATGAACCACTACCAAGTTTTGTTGAAGAGGAAACCGGGGTTAGCAAGGAGGAGGGTAAAGAAAAGGTTAACTCAATCGAGGGCACGAGTAATGATGAATCGGGTAAGAAAAAAGGTGATGAGTCTTCAAGGGTTACGAGACCGGTGCCATATCTAAAAGCTTTAAAGAAGGAAAAGTAGGCTGAAAGTTTTAAGAAATGATGAAAAACATCTCGGTTAACTTTCCCATAACCGATGTGCTTAAAGGAATGCCAAACTACGGTCGGTTCATCAAGGAGCTAATATCTCAAAGGGGTAAATACCATGACGAAACTTCATTCTTTATTGAAGAGGAGTGTAACAAGATTCTTAAATGAGGCCAAGGATTCCTAAGAAGTTAGGAGATCCGAGAAAATTTGTTTTCCCTTGTAAGTTTGGTGAATCGGAAGTGTTCAATGCACTAGCCAACTTGGGTGCAAGCATTAACCTAATGCCCCATTCACTTTAAGAGAGACTCAGTCTTGGGCCTCTTAAACCGACTCGAATTAGGATAATATTGTCCAACCATTCATTTGATACCGCTATTGGCATCGCCGAGGACATCTTGGTTAGTATTGACACCTTGGTGTTCCCGGTTGATTTTGTTATCATGGAGATGAAGGAGGACCTTCAAGTCCCCTCATATTAGGTAGACCATTTTTGGCGACCGCCGACACCATCACCTTAGTGCAATGCAACCAATTCAACATTGGAGTTGGTGAAGAGCGTGTGGCCATCAATATCTGGGAAGCTATGAAGCAACCGAGTAACACCGATGATGATGAGTGCTATGCGTTTGACCACATTGACCTTTATGTGCATAACGAACTTGAAAAACTCATAAATGTTGATACCACGGGGTTCGACCAAACTTGTGATAATGGAATTATGGATTTAGAGGCCGATTTTAGGGAATTGATGAATGTTAATGTTGATGAATTTGAAAGTGAAAATGAGATCATTCAGGAAGAACCATATGATTCTATCCCTCATGAAGATAGATTTTGAATCAAGTCTTCATGGGAGGAGCCTCCTACTCTTGAGCTTAAAGAGCTCCCTGAACATCTTGAATATGCTTATCTTAAGGAAGAAAATCAACTTTCGGTGATTATTTCTTCAAAACTCACCCAAGACCAAAAGACCCGACTTGTCTCATTACTTAAGTCTTACCATAAGGCCATAGTATGGAAGACCACGGATATCCCGGGGATCAATCCATCATATTGCACGCACAAAATCCTCTTGGAGGAGAACTATAAAATGGTTGTCTAAAGACAACGAAGACTTAACCCAAACATGAAAGAGGTTGTCAAAAAGGAAGTGATCAAACTATTGGACGCGAGGCTTATTTATCCAATATCCGACTCGCCATGGGTGAGTCTCGTCCAAGTGGTGCCCAAAAAGGGTGGGACCACGGTGATCTTAAACGACCAAAATGAACTTGTCCCGACCCGAACCATCACGGGATGGTGCGTATGCATTGGCTATAGAAGATTATATGATGCCACACGGAAAGACCATTTCCCACTCCCTTACATCAATCAAATGATCGAAAGTTTGAGCGGGAGAGAATTTTATTGCTTTCTTGATGGGTTTTCGAGATACTTTCAAATCCCGATAGACCCCGAGGATCAAGAAAAGACGAACTTTACATGTCCCTATGGTACATTTGCATATCGACGGATGCCTTTTGGGCTATGCAATGCCCCGGGAACATTTCAATGATGCATGCTTGCTATTTTCTCGGATATGGTTGAGGATACTATGGAGGTATTCATGGATGACTTTTTAGTATTTGGAGATTCATTCGATCATTGTCTTAAAAATCTTGATAAAATGTTAACACGTTGTGAAAGTGGAAATTTGGTTCTTAATTGGGAAAAATGCCACTTCATGGTCAATGAAGGGGTAGTTTTGGGATATAAAATTTCTAAGGTGGGAATCGAGGTAGACAAAGCTAAAATTAGTGTGATAAAAGACTTACCAATACCATCAGATGTGAAAGCGATCCGAAGTTTTCTTGGGCACGCGGGATTTTAAAGACGATTCATAAAAGATTTTTCGAAAATTGCTCGCCCTATGACCAAGTTGTTAGAAGAAGACCAAACTTTCTTGTTTGATGAGGAACGCACCAAAGCTTTTAACTTGTTGAAGGAAAAGCTCATTAACCCACCGATTCTTGTTTCTCCCGATTATGATAAAGACTTTGAATTGATGTGCGATGCGAGTGATTATGCGCTTGGCGCGGTGCTTGGTCAAAGAGTTGACTAACACTTTAGACCGATTTACTATGCAAGCAAGACCTTAATCGGGGCACAATTGAATTACACCACTACCGAGAAGGAGCTTCTCGCGGTAGTATTTGCATTTGATAAGTTTCTATCTTATCTTGTACTTTCCAAAACAATCGTATACACGGACCACTCTGCGTTACGATATCTTTTTCAAAAACAAGATTCAAAACATCGTTTAATTAGGTGGGTCCTTTTTTTACAAGAGTTTGATATAGAAATAAGGTATAAAAATGGAGCCGAGAATGTGGCGGCCGACCATTTATCAAGGTTAGACAACCCCGGGCTTCAACTTTTAGACGAATCAAAGATTCGAGACACTTTCCCGGATGAACATTTAATAAGAATTGACCTAGTCAATGAAGTCCCATGGTTCGCCAATTTTGCAAACTACTTGGCCTCAAACGTTTTACAAAAAGGTTTGTCATACCAACAAAAGAAAAAGTTTTTCAACGATCTACGGTATTATTTTTAGGATGACCCACACTTGTTCTGCATCAGGGCGGATCAAGTAATTCAGAGATGTGTTTATGGGCAAGAAGCCCGCGAGATTTTAAGGAGTTGTCATAGTGGACCTACAGGAGGGCACTTTGGTCCGAATCACACCGCGAAAAAGGTATCCGATTCCGGGTTCTATTGGCCTACTATCTTTAAGGACGCACACGAATTTGTTAAGCGATGTGACTCTTGCCAAAGGTCAGGATCTATCTCCAAAAGAGATGAGATGCCCAAACCGGCATTCAAATATGCGAGGTATTCGACGTATGGGGTTTAGATTTCATGGGTCCATTCCCGAACTCAAATAAGTGCATTTATATTTTAGTGGTGGTAGATTATGTTTCGAAATGGGCCGAGGCCAAAGCCTTGCCAACCAATGATGCGAGAGTAGTTGTTAAGTTTTTGAAAGGGTTGTTTGCTATGTTTGGTGTACCAAAAGCGTTGATCTTGGATCGAGGGACACATTTTGCTAATAGTCTTATGGAGAGAGTCATGGAAAAATATGGTGCAACACATCATTTTTTAACCCCTTACCATCCCTAAACTAGTGGTCAAGTCAAGAATACAAATCGTGCTTTGAAAAGGATTTTAGAAAAGACGGTTAGTAATAACCCTAAGATTTGGTCAACCAAGCTAGATGAGGCATTATGGGCATTTAGAACCGCTTACAAGACACCCATAGGAACCACACCGTTTTGGCTAGTGTATGGGAAGGCATGTCACATCCCGTTTGAGGTTGAACATAAGGCATTTTGGGCAATTAAGGAGATAAACCTAGACCTAGAAAGAGCTAAGAAAAAACGGGCGACGCAATTGCACGAATTAGAGGAGCTTAGGTTAGAGGCATACGATAACTCTTTGGCATATAAAGAGAAAACTAAGCGTTGGCACGATGCCCGACTCAAAGGTCCTAAAGAATTTCACCCAAACGATAAGGTCTTAGTTTTCAACTCTCGCTTTAAGTTCTCACCCGGTAAGTTGAAGTCTAGATGGACGGGCCCATACATTGTTAAAAAAGCTATCCTACGGGTTATGTGGAGTTATATGGGAATGGGAACAATTTCAAGGTAAACGAACATAGATTGAAGGTTTATAGAGATGACATCAATGCTATTGAGCTTGGTGACATCAAGCTCTACCTAAAGTAATACCTTTGCGCTAAACGGGTCAAGTGATAGATCCGTGATCAAAACAATCACACTTATATATGTTTGTGCATTTAGGATTGCATTTCATATAAACTTGTATGATATTGTGTTTTTATAGTTTGCATTTGCATGTAGTTGCATTTCATGCATTTGGGTAAATTGGAAAACTGTAAAAATAGCTTTTGAATGAGTTGAAATGGATTTTAAAATTGCAAAACTGCTTCAGGTACAAAAGCGGCGCTTTTGTCCTATGAACGGCGCTTTTGGGTCTACAAGAGCGACGCTTCTGCTTCAACAGCGATGCTTTAACCTGTGATTTTGGATCAAAAATGGATAGTAGCCAAGAACGACGCTTTTCCATTGAAAAGTGGCGCTTTTGATTCCTCAAGAGCGACGCTTCTATTTGAAAAGCGGCGCTTTTTCTTCTTCAGGAACTACTGGACCTGGGCTGTCAAGTTTTAAATACGACTCAAACACTTCATTTTCTCCACCCCCTTCATTTATTCTCTCATATTGCGACTAAATCTCAGCTACTTTGACCCCTAGCACCAAATTAACATCTTTTGTGAAGATTTCTTGCCTTATTATCATCATCTAACATGAGTAATGTAATGACCCTGGATTTTCCGACTTATATTATTAATATTTATTATTAATACTTGCGTTATACTAAATGTATTCTTATACATTTTACTTGTTACCGTATTTGACTTTAATTGTCCCGACTCGTCTTTTCGACACGTGCTTTTCTCGAATAAAATTTCGAATATTATTTACGTAAATAATTAATTATTATTAATTATTTCTAATTAACTAATGCAAGTAGTTAATTACTTGGGCTTTTATTAATTTATTGCTTACTTATACTGTAACATCCCGTTTTTCCCGTACATATTGAAAGGTACATACTTAATCAATTGTAAGTTTATAACTCGTTAGCTTATGTGTAAATGTATGAATATACGTACAGATATATATAAATGTATACTTGATAATGTGTGCTATATGTGGGTTTAGTTAGCGTTAAGTCTTGTGATACTATTGTTGAAGGCTAGGTGAAAATAGGAAGCGGGTTTGGAATGTACAAATTAAATTAAGTCGAAACTTGTTTATGATGGTCGAACTGTTCAGATGCAGTCTTATGCCGCGCCGCGACAAATGGGTCCGCGCCGCGGCATTGCAAGCAAACCATGATCAGAAAGTGAGTTAAGGAGGGTTGATTTTCCCGTTGTATGTCGCGCCGCGACGAATTGGGCCGCACCGCGGCAGTCCTGCTGGACAGAATCCGGTTTTAGCTCAAATTAAATGACTTTAAGGGGAAAATTGGTAATTTGGCTTATAAATCTGATGGGAGCATTAAATTCCAGCCACTTATCCATTTCATATAATTTCTTTTCTCTTTTCTTTCCAATTTCTCTCCCAAAACTTAAAACCCATTTGGATTAAAAGTGAGATTTGAGAGTGAAGGATTAAGGGTTGATCTTTGGAGCAAGAATTAAAGTTGTTCCTCTTGTCTCTAGCTACCCGTTGATAGTCTCGGTAAGTTCTAACTCTAAGTTTTGAGTTTTAATTGGTTAATGGCTAGGGTTTTGGTTACTAAAGACTTGTATGACCCATTTGGGGTTAAAATGGGTGAACTTAGGTTATGTGGGTGAAAGGAAATCTTAAATAGCTATAACCTAGGGTTTGGCCTTATGATTTAAGATTTGTAAGTATTAATGGTGTTGTTAAGCTTTAAAACACTTGTTTAATGTTGAAAGAGTGTTAAAATGGGTCAAAAGGGGTAATGTTGACCTAGTTTGGGTGAAATGGGTATGAATTATCCTAAGTTGCAATTAATTAATGTTAGTAGACTTAAATCACTAGCTTTAGTGATTTAATATGAGTCTTGGCCATTTATGGGCGGTTTTGAGGTAGTTGAGCAATTTAATGCAAATGGGTCATTAAATGCTCAAGTGATATGTAGTGTGGTAAGTTCCACTAGTTGTGTAATTAACTGTGAACTTATGTATTAGGTACGTTGCCTTGAAGTTTCGGAAGT
Source organism: Rutidosis leptorrhynchoides (assembly GCF_046630445.1). Classification (NCBI taxonomy): domain Eukaryota; kingdom Viridiplantae; phylum Streptophyta; class Magnoliopsida; order Asterales; family Asteraceae; genus Rutidosis; species Rutidosis leptorrhynchoides. Next base: position 133,095,460 of record NC_092340.1, on the reverse strand, counting down.
GCATAATCGTCACCGAAGTGTTAAGGTGAGTGGAATAATTATATGCGTGCATATATGATGTATTTATTTGTGTAGTTGAGTTGTGAAGTGTCGACGTGTTAAGAAACCACTCCTCATGTGGTGAGTGAAGTGTCGATGTGTTAAAACACCACTCGGGAGTGAAGTATCGATGTGTTAAGATGCCACTCTGAGAGATGTAACGAGTAAGTGTCGATGTGCTAAGACACCACTCGGGGTGAAGTGTCGAAGTGTTAAGGCACCACCCAGGGTGAAGTATCGACGTGTTAAGATGCCACCCGTGGGGTTAGTGTACGAAGTGTTAAGTGCACTAATGGTTGTTATGAACTCCGACGTTCTTTAAACACCGTTCCCTCGTTCGTTTGGTTAACCATGGTTGTGTGTGTGTGGATTGTAGCATATTATATTGTTTAAACTATATGCTATTGTTATGCTAGCTAGTATGGTGAAAGGTTTAGTGTTATACTTGTGATGGTATGATTACTTATAATGCTAGCATGTATGCGGTAAATGCGTAAGTGATTGCAAGTAAGTAGGTTGTATATGTAAACGTATAATTGTTGCACTCACTAAGCATTAGCTTACCCCTCTCGTTGTTTATCTTTTTAGATGCAGGTGTGGACAAGGGCAAGGGGGTTGTTGGGCACTAGGTGTCCCCTGATGATGTTATGTTGGAGCTTTTGGAAGTTGGCCTTGCGTTTTGGGTAGTTTAGTCCCAAACCATGCTCGATGTGTTGTTTGGTTTAAAACTATCATTTTTGTATTGGTCAAACTTGTATCACATTCGTTAATGGCCTTTGTGCCTTTTGTAAACACTAAACTTGTTGTATGTTTTAACGAAACGTGTGGAATGGTTACATATTTAATTGGCGCGTAAATGCGTATTATTTAAAAAAAAAATTTATCGTATGGAATACGGGTTGGGTTGTTTCATATACTTGGGCTTATATTATTGGACTTGGAAGCCCACCCTACATTACTTAATCGACTACTAGTAAGCCCACTATTATGCTAGTGATTTATTAAGTTTAAACATGGATTAATTAGTTAATGAGGAGAAAAAAATGTTCAAGCATGCATGACCACCTCTTTCCCATGTTTTTGACTTATACCTCTTCCTAGCATACAACATCTTCCCACACATGAAAGCATCAACTTGACTTCCCCATTTGGAACCCCTTTGGCCGTCGGCCTTCTTGGCTTGGGAGGGTGTTCAAATTTTTTTTTTTTTTTTTGTTACTTATTTACTAGCTTTACTTCATTTCACGCACGCTTTCTTACACCACTTCTTTCTCTCATCTTTTTTTCTCTCTAAATTGTAAGTAATACATTTTCTTTTCTTTCTTCTTTTTCCTTTAAAAATCACCAAGTATCATCATCAATTTACTTGTTACTTGTTTGTTGTTAAAGATCAAACTTTCTAGTTTGTATCTTCATGTAATCTTGCTTCTTCCATCCTTTGTTTGATGAGAAGTCAAGAACAAGGATCTAAGCTTGTTAGCTTATGGTTCTACACTTGAAATATTATAAAGATCTAACGTTCATAAGCTTTAAGATCTTACTTATGTTCTTGTTTTGTAAACTTAAGGTTTATTTCCTTAAAGATCCAAGTTTTGGCTTGAATCTTCTTAAGTTTGAAACAAACATGAACTTGTTACTTGTAACTTTAGGTTATTTCTTTCTTTTGTAAGTATTTCAATTAGTGATTTATTTAATTTTGGTCAAGTATTACTAGTTAAACTTGATATCATTTTTCTTGAAACTAAAGTTTAAACTTTGTAAGTTCAAGAACATGGAAGTTTAACTTTCTAGTTATAACTTCATACACTTAGGTTGTATCTAAGTTTCTATAGCTTATGGTCTTCCAATTTTGTCTAAAACAAGAGCTTATAAGCTTATATATACATTCTACAAGATTAAAATCTAAGTTTCATAAGTTATGGTTTTATTAAAGTGAAGATCCAAATTCTATAACTTAGGATTTAACTTAAGAACACTAGATCTAGACTTTTATTCTAGGATCTTCAAGATCTAACTAAGATCTAAGTTCTACAACTTAAGATCTTGTTTAGTTAGTTTACATTCAATTTTATAGCTTAATATTACTACTAGAACTCATGTATGTGTCGGATCTAAGATCTTGATGTAACTTTGGTTCATCAACCTACTTGCAACCCTTAAATGAGTTGTGCTACATTTCTTAGACATACACTAGTGTCATGATGGTCAAAATTGGTAAATATGATGCAAACACATCAACGAGTTGTACACTTGAAGCTATAAGCATCAAGGATGAGAACCGTGATGAGCATCAAGCACCAAGAACCCACTGGAACACTTTGCTTACTGTTTTTGGGATCTGATCAGTAACCTGGGCTACTGTAAAAAGCTTATTTCCAGATTTTTCGGTTCGAGTAGATGACTTTTTGTTTAAGACTCGTCTTAATCCGATTTACGGTTTAGGATTTATAGCCTTCCGAAAGTCACTACACCTTTGTAACGTTGTGCTGAAATTTCTGACCTATTCGCACTTAAACCGTTGCCACGGTCAAACGAAGACGAGTTTGGTTCTGAAAATTGGTTAGTAGTAAAGGACTCACATACGGAGCGATAGCCACTGACTACACATCTTTTCGATTTGTATAGAGGTCGTAGCAGTTGAACGAAGTCAGCCTTTGTTTTGATCTCTATTCTTGATTGAAAACTTACTTTACTCTTTACTTATGTTGTTGATGATGATGATACTTAAGACCTAATTTACATACTTTTAAACCTTTGGGAACGATTTACTGACTTAGTAACTTTTGACTTAGGTTGAGGACCTTTCGGACCAACTACTTGCTTACTTATCTCGTACCGACTTTACTACTTTTCACTGTAAGTTATAGCATCCCTTTTTACTTTAACTATTTTGGGAACTGAGAATACATGCATGTTTTATGTTTTACATACTAGACACGAGTACTTAAAATTTATATATGTGTGGGTTATACAACGGCATAAACTTTCCCCTTAGCTCGGTAACGTTTAGTCATTGGTCTTTGAACCGGTGAACGCGAATCTTAGATATGGATCCATAGGGTTTGACATCCCCAATCGAGCTAGTAGCGCTAGCATTTAACGGGTGTTTAATACTTAGTAAACTTACGCACTTTCCAAGTGTACTTTTAAGGGGTGATATTATGTTAAGTTAGTTACCAAGTGCCCACGGTTGAACATATACTTTTCATACTATTTTGAAATACTGAAATCTCGTGGCCTACCTTACATTAATGTTATACTTAAAGTATATCTCGCCAACATTCTTGTTGATATTTTTAAGCATGTTTTTTCAGGTGCTTAGAGGTTTGATGCTTCCGCTGTAGTAGTCTTGCTGTGTAGACTCCCACTGCTTTTGTTAGAGATGTCTCTGCATGAAACGTTTACCTTGCATTCACAACTATGTTACTTTTGAAACAATGAATTTGTAATGACCTACGGGTCTCGTACTTATGTTAATTGCTTCTATTTGTAGAAGCCTACTTTCGTTCTAAAACTTTTGATGTTGGTTATGATGTCACCCTTTTTATGAATGCAAACTTATTTTAAAACAGCATATAGTGTTTGACCTTGTAATGATCCTGTTGTTGATGATCCGTACATGTTAATTTTGTACGGGGCATCACAAGTAATGTACGATTCATGCTTCATTAACACTTATCTTCAATTAGTTGCATGATTCTTGCTATGTTCTTGTTTCTTCTTATTTCTAGATCTCTAAACAATTGATGATGATTATGCTAAATTGGTGATGAAACCTTGTTATTATCATGATTCCTAACATGATTTGCATGTTTGATTTTGGAAATTTACACTTTGAATTTTTAGGGTTCTTCCCAATTTGGGGGTTTTTGAAGGATGTTGTCTAATTGAGAATGTAATGACACAATTGGTCATTTTATGCTTCTATGTTATGTCTAGATCAAGAAAACAAACCAACTTTCATGCTTGTATGCGATTATATTGAATTTAGAGTTTTTGATTCTTTGACTTTTGACTAAGTTTGACCAATTGGTGTGTGATTGCAATTGAACCTTACTTGTTGATGATTATACTTGTTAATTTGGCTAATTGCTACACTAAAAGGCATGCTCCTAGTTCTAAGCTTAAATTGACCTTTGACTTTGACTAGATTTGACTTTTTACAATTAAGCTATATTGTTCATGTTTGCATATTGTGAAGCCCTTGTCCTGAAATTAAATGTAGGGGGAGCATGTTGCCATTTTATTCATCAATTGTTGAATGTGATATATTTAATTAATGCTAATGTCATAGAAACGTTTTTGCGTGTATTGTTTGTTGAATCTATTGCAGGGAAGTACTTCTAAAGGACAGGGATACATAAGATCCACCGATGCTCATGAATGGTTGCAAGTGCTTCTACCGGATGAATCAATTCATGATAAAGTGGTTAATAGGCTTCACATGTCGGTGTGCTCGGCCAAGTACATCAATTGGACCGACTTTGATTTGGCGAGGTTAGGTCATCAGATTAGGAAAGTGTTCACGGTTGAAGAGAGTAATAAGGTTATGTACCCATGGGAGATGCTCCTTTACATGAAAGAAAGTGTCTACCCATTGCTAACCCGTGAGTTCTTAGCAACTCTGAGGGTAGATTTCAGGGTCGCCTCACCATGGATCCGTAACTACCTCACTACCTCACATTTCAGGATCACCTCACATTCATAGCATGCCTAGGTCTCTACACAGATTCTAATCCGGATTCAACCTTCTCATACTTGGCAAAATGTGAAACCTACAACCCAAACGAGTTTGATCCCAAACAAGAGTGGAAAGAAATTAGTCATGTCAAGTTAATCCCCGCTAACCAAGTTCCTAGTGCGCTCAAAAGCCCAATACTTAGGTGCATCCAACGGTTCTTCGCCCAATCGATCTTCCACCGAATGGAGGATGTTGATAAGATGACAATGTTCGATATTTGGTTGATTCATAGCATTCACAAGAAAAAGCACATTCACAACCTTATCGCAAGCTATCTTTTCGATGCAAGTGGCGAGAAATCGGAATTCCCAAGTGTTGGTGGTCATTACATGACTCGAAGCGCGAAATTTTTCTAAGTCAATTTCAATGAGTCGGAGGAGATGCCCATGGAGCATTTGGGGTATCATGAGTGCATTTAGAGGCGCGTCTAGATGTCAAGCTGACACTCTATGGTTATTTGGTAATAAATCTTCATCATGGTTTTTGAACAATTTATCTTATGATTTGGCATGTAACTTAACTTAACTTGGTAATTGTGTGTGTGAAACTTGGAATTATCGATTCAGTGTGAGGTAGTATACCTATATTGCTACTCTCACACATGAACATCTCTATGTTTGTTATAATTTAACAATGGGCGTGCCTGAATACTCTTGTGGTTGTTTGTATTTCTCTTGCTTTTTGTGATTCTTAGTGGCAGGATACACTTATTGATGATTGATCCAAGCCTGGCATTAAGTTCAGGTGTCAAGCTCATCAACTTGCATTCCTTGATGATTAAGTTTCTTGAATGGTAACAACAAAGATCGTGTGATCTTAGCCGGTTTTTACTTTCTCGTCTCTCATGTTTTCTATTTCAAAATCTCCCTCATTTTCACTTATTCTATCGTTTTAATGCAATGAGGGCATTCATACACTAAATGTAGGGGGAGAGTTAAAATATCGAGACATTTTGAAATTTTTTGGGTAAACGTATCACATATAATATAAAGTTTGAATCTTGCATTGTCTAACAATTTTTGGAAAAAAAATTTAACCATCACACTAATTCATATCATAAACACTAAAATGGTTAAAACTTGTAAAATTTTGAAAGTTTTTAGGAAAAGTAAAGTCTTTTCCTTGTTTTTCAAAACTTAAGGAAATAAAGTCTTCCTTTTGTTTCATACTTGCAATTCACAAAGTGAAAGTAAAATCTTTCACTTTTCATATGATTTTGTTCGAAAATGATAAAATCTTGAGAAAAAAAATCAAACTTATGCTTGAAAGTTAAAGTCTTTCATGCATGTGCAACAAAACCAAGTGTTTAAAGCTTCGTGCTTTAACTCTTCTGGACGAATCGAGTCCATCCATTGTAGGGAGTCAAATCTCCCAAATTTCATTTTACTTGGTGTAGGAGACTTCCTAATCTACACCATTTCATATTAACATTGGTTGTCTCATCATTTCATGATGTTTCAACTATTGTATCATACCGTGGGAAGAGGAGCCACCGAGCATCACAAAGTGATATCCTTTTTAGGAGCAATGGCTTCGTGCTGGTGTTGCTAGATAACACAACCCATAGCCAAAAGCTATGGCACCCTTGTTCAATCAACTAACGGAAAGGTAGTAACTACTTCCTACCTTTTCTTAAAATAAGCATAAAAACTTGTTATGTAGGAAGTAAATGAGTGAATACAAGCTTCAAGCTTTAACACTCCCAATGTTTCATTTTGGAAGTAAAGTCTTCCAAATGTGAAAGTAATGTCTTCCAAGTTATGTTTGTTCCAAGCTTGGGAGTAAAGTCTCCCAAGTCAAGCTCAATCCTCTTAAAGGAAGTTAAAGTCTTCCTTGTGCTTCAAAATTTGGAATTGGCGGGCTCTCTTATTTAGCCACGTGGGGACCTAATTCCATGAATCTCTGTAAATGCTTTCGCCCTACTATGAGAGAAACCATAGAGTTGTGATAGAAATCTTGATGAGTGTCGGTTACCCCGTGCCCGGGTGACCAAATAAAGGTGGGGTACTCAGTCCCTTACCTTTGGCACACCCACCTTAACCCTATACTTGGAATTAATGATTATCATTAGGAATTGACGGCATAAATTTGGAATTGGCGACCATTATTGGAATTGACAAAAATATGTGTTTTGGGGGCATGGAGATGAAAGAGGGATAGCCATCGCGTGTTAATGAGGTGAGCATATCTTTTTGGAGGCATATTTTTTACACAATGCATTTCTTGACAATTGGTGATGTGTGCGATATTCATGGCCCTTATTCATTTTGGGGTGCATTTTACATCTTTTGAGTACACCTCGAGTATATTTGAGTAGGTTTGTGTTAGACTTTGATTGATTTGGAGATTTGATGTGATTGATTAGTTTGATGAGTTTATGGCTATCCCGTGAATCCTACATATTTAGTCAAGGTCAAGGAGGTCAAGTTCGAGTTTGTGACGAATTGATACTTTGTGATTGTTGTTTGATGACCTTCTTGAAGAGGAAGTTGACTTTGGCCGGGGGAATGATTGGTTCGAGTAGACTTAGGCTTGAAATGTTTTTGTGATAGTGATCGAGGATTGAAGATTTGAAGTCATGATTATTTGAAGAGGTTATTTGGAGCTTGAGATAAGCTTATGTTAGTAGCAGAAGATGATGTTTGTGCTTGGTCCTAAGCAAGTGCAAGTTTTTGGAGAACACTCTAGCTATCAAGCGCATGTTCATGGAAGGTATCACTTTGAGCCCAAAACTTTTCGCGATTTGGCATTGTTCACTTATTTGTTCTCTATCTCCAAAGCTTGTTTTGTCGATTGTATGCTTGAGGACAAGTAAAGATTCAAATGTAGGGGGTTTGATATCGCTCCATTTATATATGTTTTATCTCGAGATATCTCCCTCACTTTGTTCGGTTTTTGACGACCTTGGAGCCTATTTTGTGTGCTATTGAGCTAAATGGTAATTTGAGGGCTAAAGACTTGATTTGGTGTAAAATTGACCAAATCTTGGGCAAAATTGGCCAAGGAATTGGAAACTGCAGAATCAGCTCAAAAAGCGCCGCTCCTCAACTAAGAGTGCCGCTCCTGTGGAGCAAAAGGGTCGCACCAACTACAAAAGAGACGTTCTTATGCACATTTCAGCTCCATTTTTCATGAGTGAGCAAAAGCGTCGTTCATAATGCCAGAAGCGCCGCTCCTATCCAGCCAAAAGCGTCGCTCCTACAACAAAAGTGTCGCCCCTGATTTGAACCATAGGCGGCGTTCCTGATCAAAAGCGCCGCTCTTCATTAAAGCCAAAAGCGCCGCTCCTAAGCTAAAAGCGGCACTCCTGTCGCTGTTTCTGCCCAGATTTTCAGCACTATAAAAGGGACGAGATTAGGTCATTTCTCATATGCATCTTTAGAGAGCAGCTGTCTTAGGTCCGAATTTCATATACAAAACCCTAATTTCATCATCCATTGGTGTTTAAGGGTGGATTGAAGGAAGCTACCTCAAGATCCATCATTGTTTAGCTTAGATCTTCATATTCTTTACATTTTGGGTTGTAATCTCCACTTTAATTTACATATTTTGAATCTATTTCTTGTAATAACTTTAAGATGATGATTATTTATGTTTCTTTGCTTATTATTAGTTTGATCTTAGCCATGATTGGCTAAATCTCTCGTGTTTGCTTATCTATGAATCTTTAATGCTATTTGCCCCAAAATCAATTGAATAATGTTGTTTGAATGAATTACAAGATCATGTGTTGTTGAGTTAGCTGAAGATCCATTGCTATGAGTTTGTTTTAGGCTTGACTTTGATTACAAATGTTGAGTAACTCTCTTAGTGATTTGAGAAGTGAATCAATGTGTGCCTTAACACCTTAGGTGATCTAGACAACTAGCTTAGGAATTGCAAGTGATTGTGTTCTTGACCTAGGTTGGTTTTCAATTGGCATTTAGTCAACATAGTAGTGCCGATTATCTTAAGTGATTTCGATAGTTGGGGGTTTTATGTGATTTTAACCCAAGCTCAATCTCAATGAACAAATCATGCTTAACTCGATCTTAGAATACAATGCTTATGTGAATTCGCGGAGTGTTATTTGATTTGAGGTTTAGTAGTGATGCTAAACATTTAGTAGTTCAACAACTAATGAGATAGCAAAATAGGCAAAACGGGGCAAGCCAAGCATAGAGAGTATTAGATAAGTGAACACTTCTTAGTTAATTTGATTTAAGTTTAAAACTTCATTACTTGTTTCTTGCTACTAGTTTACTTGTTAAGTTTAAGTTTGTTTAATTGTGCAAGTTTTATTTGTTAGTTAATATCAATCAAAACCCCCCAATCAAACAAACATCTAGGACAATCGATAGTTTCAAATATACGACTTACACCGCTCTCTTGGGACGAACTTGATAAGAATAATTACATTAAAGTGCTATAATAACCGGATTCTAAGTGCTCATTAGTTGTGTGCTTATTTGTAGTGTTTGAATCATATATAAATTTAGAGGGTAAAAGATGTATTGCACAACACCATCAACGCTTAGGATTGAGCTTGACAAAAGGGGCATTGACTTGCACTCCGTTCGATGTCCTCTTTGCGATGATGCTTTGGAGTCAATGGATCAAAGCCTCATTTTTTGCAAGCACTCTATGAAAGTTTGGAATAGTATATTTGGATGGTGGGGTCTTGACGGATTCACAAATCTCAGTTCGAATGAAATTCTTCGAGGAAATGCAACTACGCTAATGTCGAGTTTTGGAAAGAAGGTTTGGCAAGCGGTAGAATGGGTTTGTGTATATTTCATTTGGAAAAACCGAAACAACATGATATTTCGAGGTAATAAATGGAATGCCCCAGTGGTTCTAAACGAAATTCAAATCTAATCCTGCGAATGGATATCTCAAAGTTCAAGAGGAAGGAAATTCGATTGGCTTACTTGGTTGAATGACCCAAAAATTTATCTTACGATATAATTGTTCATATGGTTCTTCGTGTCGGGTCTGCAAGCTTTGCAACCCATATGTTGTTGAGTTATTTAGTTATCTGTTAGTGTGTATGCGTGATACAACTCCCTTGTTGTTCTTGTAATAATTTTGAGATATATGAAATTCTTCTTGATTTTCAAAAAAAATAAATCTAACATCAAACAAGTTTCACAAACACATTTTATACAAGAATCAAACCAAAAACCCATTTGATACACTTTTTGACCAAAACCCAAAATTCAAAATTAATCATAACTTAGATCGTAATATGGATATACAATTGCATTGTTAGATTACTGAAATAATAAAGCTTCGAATTACACACTCAATTTAATCACAAGTCTTAGGATTAGATGAGCTAGGTTTATGTATGTGAAAGTGTATATGCGTGTTCATGTTTTTCTAAAAATGAATATAAAACAAAAAGCAAAGTACATTATATAACATAAAGTATGTTTCATTCTCACACACCACTTTTTGATCCATATACATATTTGTCTCATAAAATCACAGTTATGCCCTTAAAAAGTTGAACTTATATTATTATTATAAATATAATTAAGGGTAAAATGGGTAATTTGGTGTACATGGATCAAAAAGTGGTGTGTGAGAATCATCACCCTTCTTTAAAGGGAGGAAACTCACTTCCCATGTCATAAGGGTATTTACCAGTTTTATGTAACGGCACGTACCTCGTTAAACGGTCCTAACGTAGTCCGATTCAAATAAAGAAATAAACTTTGTGACCCTTGTCAAAAAACGCACTCAATCAAATATCCAATAAATTTTAACACAAATAAATTTTCACAAATGTTAATAAATTAATATTAAGTAAGGGTAAAAAAGGTCATTTACCGTTGGTCTCAAATTCAGGTTGTCACAACGTGTTGCCAAGGGAGTTTTTTTGCGTTTATGATGTTGGTAAGCGTTGCTTTAGTTTATATCATATGTACATTACAATCCGAAATAGACATATCAATACTTGATATAAAACTAAACGTTTGTTATTACTTATAATATTTTATGAATTTTTTTTTTAAATTGATTATAAGCAGCGGCGGAGCTAGTAGGGAGGCGGAGAGGTGTTCAGCATCCCCTAACTCTAGTCGTAATTTGATATTAAATTGTAATTTAATGGAATTTTTAGTAGCAAATATTTAAATGCTAAATTAGGTTATGGGTATGTTGCAGGTCAATTTGGGGGAGGAGAAGAAGACCTTCTCTCAATATTTAACTTTAGTCCCTCAACTAGTTTATTAGATTTCTTTAGAGCACTAGGAGTCGTTAAGTGTTCAATCTCAGTATTAAATTTAACACTGGATTTAACACTGAGGCCAAAACAGGGAAAATCGTTCAGTGTTAAATCTCAGTGTTAAATTTATTATTTAATTCATTTTAGTACTTTTATTTATAATTATTTAATTCATTTTTAATACTTGTTATTATTTATTAATATTTATATAACTCAAAAAATAAAAATATATAAATTTTTAACCATTTAGCCCATAAAATTGATTCATGTATTTTTTAGTTGTATGGCCCAATGTCTTTTAGCCCACTATAAAATTAAAGTTAAAATTCTATTAAAAATAAAAATAAAACCGAAATTTACAGCCACCTTTTTTTTCTTCCTTCTCTTTCTACCTCATCTTCCCTAAACTTCAGCCCTAAAATCTACAGCAACAATGGTGATAGGCTGGAAAAAAAATGAAAAAATAGGAAGGGAGAAGGAAACGAAAACAAAGAAAACAAAAAAAAATCAACAAAACATAAAAACTCACCGTCGCCAGAGCAACGGTGGTGCCCAACTTTGAGATAAACCCACTTTAGAGAGAGAGATAGAGCTTGGTTTGAGGTGGAAGAAGGTGAAATCACTCCAAGGTCCAAGTGTTAAAGTTGTTCATCTCGTTCTTGGCTACGTTGTGGTAGTGTTGGTAGGTTCTAACTCCGAATTTCATTATTTGATTTGATATTCAAAGTTAGGGTTTGAACTTGATTTGTTGAGAAACCCATTTGAACTCATGGAGTGAGTTTATTGATGTTAGTAATCGGGTTTTACTTTGTTGTTGGTGGGTTTTGGGTTGGAAACCAACTTGGCCATGTTTAGGGCTTGTAAATCGGGTTTAATCACTAGGTTTAGTGATTATGGAAGTATTGAAATCCATTTGGGTGTATTTGGCTGACTAATTTTAAAATGGGTCAAAATTAGGGTTAATGTGTCAAATTGGGTAAGACAAGTGTTTAACACTTATGATTTGGTTTAAATGGTGTATTAGGATCATTTTCACTTGTGTTAGTGATTATTGGTTAGTTTGGGCACGATTTGTGCTTGAAAGTGCATTTGGGTCGAAATTGCACTAAGTGTCAATTTGGGTTGATTTGTAATCCACCCTAATTGTGTTGTGTGTTATGTGATAAATGGAATAGGTACATTCCATTGGCGAGTTGCGGATTATTCGGTTGCATTCATCGAGGCGCTAAGGTGAGTAGAATATTTATACATGTATGTATGTAGTTTATTTACTCGTATGCGATGTGGGTCTTTGGTGCCACATCGTGAGTATTGTGCATGTTACGATCACAAGTCGGTGACTCAATGTTAGTTTGTGTGACGAGAACTACAAGGCGGTAGTGTCTTAGGAAGTGACTCACAAGTCGGTGACACTTCATAGTGTTTCACAAGTCGGTGACACTACATGGTATTTCACAAGTCGGTGACACCTCTTGGTGGTTCACAAGTCGGTGACACCCTATGGTGATTCACAAGTCGGTGACACCTCTCGGTGGTTCACAAGTCGGGGACCCCTTATGTTGCGGTGGGTGATTCACAAGTCGGTGACACCCCATGGTGATTCACAAGTCGGTGACACCTTATGATGATGCACAAGTTGGTGACATCTTTGCGAGTTGGACTCGACTCTATTAGTCAACTACAAGCCGGTAGTACCATAGCGGGGGAATGGTTAAGCATGTTTATGCCTTGTTATGTTTAGTTTATATTCGTGGTGATGTATATACTAATGTTGTTACTAGTTGTATGTTTGGTGATGCTATCTCGTTTATGCGTTGTTTTCATAGTAATTGTAAGTGGATGCGTGTAGGTAAACTCTATATGTATATGTATAAGTATTGCATTCACTAAGCAATTAGCTTACCCTCTCGTTGTTTATATTTTTATTGGTTACAAGTGGCGGCTTGGGTTTGTTTGGGGACTAGTGCTTTACGGATTGCTTTAGACTTTTGACTAGGATTGGGTAGCGTTTCCAATCACCATGCTCGGTTTTGGTTGTAAAGTAAACTAGTCGGGTTATGATCTATCTTTTGGATATGTCAAACGGGTCCCGGGTTGTATTCCCGTTTTGTAAACTTAATTCATGAATTGTATGTTTTAAAGATGTTTAAACTTAATATTGTAGTGATGATGCTTTCGAAAACATAAATGGACTAATGTCATATATATTATTAAGTTAAAAAGGAAAATTTGTATTGGCCGAAAATACGACGGGTTGGGTCGTTACAAGTGGTATCAGAGCATGGTCTAAGGGATTTAGGTGACTTGAGATAGGCGCCTAGACTTAGACTTTTTGTGTGTGCTTAATTGTTGCGGGACTTGTAGGATTACGGGTCGGTTCGGGTTTTAGTTAGTGCCTTAGAGAATAGGTGAACTAGCTAGGCGTTGTTTATGTTGTTTTGTGTTGAACATCTAGCGAGACGGTTGTTGTATTTATGAGCTCGGCATGGCATGTGAGCATAATAATGATCCGCGACCATTATTACGGTTGCAAACCAAGTCAAGTAAGTGATGTACAACAAGTATTGAACTAGATGGGGTGTACAGATGGTTATATATATGTGATTGTGAATATAGATCGTGGCGATGTATCTAATTTATTCGTGTTGCGTTCCTAACCGAGTTCATTTCTTATAATGAAGACAAGGAACGGACATGATAACGATGATCAAAGCGAAGACTCCGAGTTCAAGGCCAAGGTTGAGGCCATTAAACAAAGGCATCATGCGGCCTTTCTAGAGTACGTTAAGAAGATGTTCCTAGAGTCGGTTGACGAGCAAGTAACCAATCTAATCAATGAACAAGTTAAGGCTATTGTTCACGACGATAATTGTGGAAGACGAGACTTCCATTATAAGAATTTCAAGGATGTTCAACCTCCCACCTTCGATGGTGAACGAGACCCACTCAAGAGTGCTCGTTGGGTCTCCGATATAGAGGGGGCCTTAAGTACTAGTGAATGCCCTCTCGATAAGAAAACGAGGTACGGAAGCAGCATGTTGAGAGGTGATGCAAAGTTGTGGTGGGACGCAAAAATTCAAATTTACGGTGAGGAGCAAAGTATGAGTTTGACTTGGGATGAGTTCAAGTCATAATTCTTCAAGGATTACCTAACTCCGGCCGATATTTCGAGACTCAAGGATGAGTTGCGTGCTTTGAAACAAGGGTCGATGGATTTGAACACTCTCAAGTCCACTTTCTTATCGAAAATCCAATTTTTCCCGGAGTATGTCGGGAATGATCATATGTTAATGGAAGATTTTTATTGAGCTTTGAATGAAGATTTGAAGAACAAAATTAGTAGAGGGTCGGTGGACTCTTTTGAGAAGTTTTTTGAAGTGGCGAAGGGTTTTGAGACCCTTGTTCCAAAAGGAAGTGGTTCCGATGTTAGTAAGCGGAAGTTCAAAGCTACGTTGCATTCGAACAAGAAAAGTAAAAGCGCTACCGAAGGTGTCGGAAGTGTGAAGATGAGTGGCATGGGTGGCTTTACATTCACGTGTTATAACTGTGGGCAAACGGGACATAAGTCTCGTGAATGTCCGTTGGGTAAGGTCACATGTTTTAAGTGCCGGAAGGAGGGACACCGAAAGTCAGAGCGTCCCGAGTTGATTAGTGATGGAGCGCGGAGGTCTAAGGACGCTTGATTCAGGTACTATCTTTATGTGGGTGACTTCTTGGGTAATAAGTGGGTTTATCCATGTGATGTGGTGACTAGCTAGGCCGAGTTAGTCCATTGAGCTTTGACTAATCGAGTCAGGTTAATCAATTGTCGTTAGGGGTTTGACCGAGTCGGGTTGATCGAGTGTGTTTGACTTAACCGAGTCGGGTTAATCAATTAGGTGTTAGGTGTTGACTGAGTCGGGTTGACCTAGTGTGTTTGACTTAACCGAGTCGGGTTAATCAATTAGATGTTAGGTGTTGACCGAGTCGGGTTGACATAGTGTATTTGACTTAACCAAGTCGGGTTAATCAATTAGATGTTAGGTATTGACCGAGTCGGGTTGACCGAGTGTATTTGACTTAACCGAGTCGGGTTAATCAATTGTTGTTAGAGGTTTGATCGAGGCGGGTTGACCTAGTGCATTTGGCTTAACCAAGTCGGGTTAATCAATTAGATGTTAGGGGTTGGCCGAGGTAGGTTGACCGGACGTGTTTGACTAACTGAGTCGGGTTAATCATATGGTGTTGGGGGCTAAACCGAGTCGGGTGTAACCTTGATGTGATTAGATGGTTACTTTGTTTTAGATGAATTTGACCGAGCTTTCGAAGAACAGTTTCCAAAAATGCCACACGCCCGTTATGGTTATGAAATTTTCATTTTATTGCTCTTCTTTAAGTGTTAGCGTAGAAGTGGTATGCCGTTCGAGAGGCATTTACGTTAACCACGTATGTGTGTGAGTAGAGTCACGGGAGTTGACCGTGTGTGTTGATAACCGTGCTAACGGTTGCGACGGTGTGCGGGAGGGTGTAAGTCTTGGTGTTTCCAAGCGTCTCCTTAGTGATGAGTTGAAAGGTAATAAGCTAGCTATGCGGCCTAGGTGGATAATGACTAGCGGGAGTCGCTAGGAAGTTGTAGGCTTTGAGTCGTAAGGTTCGTTGGTTTTGTGTGACTTCGAGTAGTCAGGTGATGTGTGACACCGAGGATAGACCCCGTAAGGGTCGAGCTCTTGAGACTCGGTGGTAGTTGAAAGGACCCGTCCTAATCCATCCGGACGAAGTCCATATCGATTTATAAACGATTCACATCAGTTGATTACATCGCGAGGTACTTGACCTTTATATGATACATTTTACAAACATTGCATTCGTTTTTGAAAAGACAATCTTTCATTACATCTGAAGTTGACAGACATGCATACCATTTCATAATATATCCAACTATAATTGACTTAATAATGATCTTGATAAACTCAACGACTCGAATGCATGTCTTTTGAAATATGTCATGAATGACTCCAAGTAATATCTTTAAAATGATCAAATGCACAGCGGAAGATTTCTTTCATACCTGAGAATAAACATGCTTTCAAGTGTCAACCAAAAGGTTTGTGAGTTCATTAGTTTAGCATAAATAATCATTTCATAATTTTAATAGACCACGAGATTTCATATTTCTATTTCTCATAAACATACGTCCCATGCATAGAGACAAAAATATCATTCATATGGATTGAACACCTGGTAACCGACATTCACAATATGTATATAAGAATATCCCCATCATTCCGGGATCCTCCTTCGGACATGATATAAATTTCGAAGTACTAAAGCATCCGGTACTTTGGATGGGGCTTGTTGGGCCCAATAGATCTATCTTTAGGATTCGCGTCAATTAGGGTGTCTGTTCCCTAATTCTTAGATTACCAGACTATAAAGGGGCATATTCAGTTTAATAATCCAACCATAGAATGTAGTTTCATTTACTCGTGTCTATTTCGTAAAACAGTTATAAAAGCAGCGCATGTATTCTCAGTCCCAAAAATGTAAAGAGTAAAAGGGAATCAAATAAACTCACGCATATAAATATTGTAAAATAGTTAATAAAGCATTTGCATGTATTCTCAGCCCAAAAATGTAATGAGTAAAAAGGGAGCAAATGAAACTCACCTATTGTATTTTGTAGTAAAAATACATACGACAACATTGAACAAGTATGGGGTTGGCCTCGGATTCACGAACCTATATCATTTGTATATATATTAAAATATATAATGGAAACCACATAATTTTATTTATTAATATATATTATTTATATATATTGGTAGTTATATAGGGTTTATATTAAATTCCATTTAAAACATATATTTATATTATATCTCAAATTATATGTTATATATATTTTAAAATAATTACTATCTATTCATTTAATTATATTTATATATATCCATATATATATATATATATATATATATATATATATATATATATATATATATATATATATATATATATATATATATATATGTGTGTGTGTGTGTGTGTGTGTGTGTGTGTGTGTGTGTGTGTGTGTGTATACTTATTTATTATTATGTTTGAAAATCAATAGTTTGTTACATGTAAATATTTTTCTATATAATGTTAAATGTAGTTATATGAGGTATTAATATAGTTATAGTGTATGTACTAAATACATTTTTTATACACAATATTTATTTGTTAAAAATGATAATTTTGATATTAATGAATTACTAATAATAATAACTTTATTAATAATGATAATACAAATAATAGTAATGATATTGTTAATAATGATAATAATACTAATAATTATAAAATGGATACTAATTAAAGAAAATAATAATAGTTTTATTGTTTTCATATTAATGATAATAATAATAATCCTAAACATGTTAGTAATAATAATACATGTATTAGTAATGATATTAATTTTAGTAATAACAATATATATCATTATTGTAATTATAATTACAATAAAAATCATAAATGGTAACCATACTTTTATTAGTGAAAATAATAATACTAACAATTAATACACTAGTAGCAATAACAATAACAATAATCATAACAATAACAACAATAATAATAATAATAATAATAATAATAATAATAATAATAATAATAATAATAATAATAATAATAATAATAATAATAATAATAATAATAATAATAATAATAATAATAATAATAATAACAAAGAACATGAGACTACCTTAAAGGAGGCTTAAAAGAGAAAAATGCTAGAGTCAGGACTCGAACCCGCGACCTCTCGTATACCCGAACACACCTTAACCATTCAGGCCGTGGCCTCTTTCCTGTTTTATAATCCCAATTAAATTAATATAACCCGTAACTGGTATGTTCTTCTTCTTCCTCACATATAATCGAATTCAAATCACAAGTCCATTTAATCTTAATAGCTAATGCCCGAATCGATTTTAGGAGTTAATATACAACACCTATACACCTATTAGTGATTAATTCGAAAAAAAAAAAAAGGCAGCAGCATCTCGTCGCTGTTATAAGTAAAAAAAAATTGCTTTTGAATTTCTAGAATGTTTTAGCTAAATCTTCCTATACGAAAAATGTTTTAAAATCTTTATGTAATCTTTATCAAACTTCAATTTCACGTAAGTCGTAATACAAAATTCAAATTTAAATGAAGAACATAGTTTGACTTTTTTTATTTTCAAGCTTTGACTTCAAAATTAATAATCAATACGTTGAATTGAGACTTGAAAATTTATATATAGTTTCTTTATAAGGTTACTAACCATTCTGTATTTTCAGTTTTTGAAAAACAACTCGATTTCAAGTTTTGGCGAAAAAGAAGAACGTACAGGGTAATGAGCTGAAGAAAAAAAAAATCAATTAATTGAAACAGATAGGAATGGATACATACTGTTAAAATCGATATAGCTGATGGAGAGATCGGATGTATATGTATAAGAAAAAAATGATTGATATATCAGTGTGTTTTAATCACGCAAAGAATATGAAGGAAGAAAAAATAAACAGACAAGTAAATCTATTATGGAATCAAACAAAATTTAAAAGAAAAAGTAGAAGCAGATGGCTAACGAATTTGCTGTATATGATTCCCTTTAGTGTGTACAAATATTAAAAGACAAGAAATCAAAAGGATGATAGCTACATAAAACAAATTTAGATTTTTTTTTTTAAATTCATTTATATATAATATTAATAATTAATAATTATAATTTTATTACCAATAATATAAATACAAATAGTAATAATGTTAATAATAATAACACTATGAGTAATAATAATAATAAGTCATAATACTAATCATTTTTAGAGTAATTGATAATAATAATAATAATAATAATATTAATGGTAATAATAGTACTTAATAATAATTATATTAGTATTGATAATAATATTTATATATCAATCTCATATTTATATTTTTAACATAATAATGTTAATAATATTTAATGATAGTAATGATAAACATAATCATAAAGATTAAAAATTTTAGTGATAATAATAACTAATAATTTATGTAATTCATAATTAGTTTGAATTTACAATCTTTCTCATAATATAATCATATTTATAATAAGGATCTTTATTATGATAACCCTACAATTATTAGAATTTATTAATTACAATTATAACAATAACAATAATAATAAAATAATTATTACTAACATTGATATTAGTATTAATAATAATAATATTATGATACTATATCTTTAAAACTTGTAATTACATTTACTCTCTTTAATATTATAATTTATTAATCATGTATCATATTATAACATTTATTGAATATTTATTATTTATTTTTGTATATTACATTAATTATGAATTTAGATCATACATATAGATTCATAACAACTTTTTATCATCTATATGTATTTTTACATAATTAACTCTGATAATCAATTTGTATTTCATTATTTAAATTTAATATATAAACTTATATATCTACATATATATTTACACATATTTATTTATAACTATTGTTCGTGAATCGTCGAGAATAGTCGAAGGTCAAATGAATTCATGAATATAATTTCAAAGTTTTTGAAACTCAACAATACAGACTTTGCTTATCGTGTCGGAAAACATATAAAGATTGAGTTTAAATTTGATCAGAAATTCCCGGGTCACTACAGTACCTACCCGTTAAAGAAATTTCGTCCCGAAATTTTAGTGAGGTCGTCATGGCTAACTATAAAAATATTTTCATGACGAATATGAGTTGATAAATAGAGTTTTATCATCATTGAGTAATATGGATAAAACAATTTGATTATTCGAAGAGCACGAGTGAAGCTATTCACAAAAGAATGAAATGAGAAACAAAGATTTGTTTTTAACTTTTGACGTAGTCAGGTTTGAATTTAGAAAATAAGGCGCGTCTTAACTTTTGACATTGCCTTGGTCGAATTCCGGAATTCAAGGGATTTAAAGAAAATCTTGAAGATCTATAAGATCTGATTCTTCGAGATTTATGGAAATTAAGATCTCTTTAATTAAATACGGTGGTCTACCCCGATTACTACGTCTGATATTTCCTTTATAAATTTACCTTTTTCGTTCCATTTATTTTCACCACTTCTATACTCAATTTCTAAATTCAAAAGATTTATGAAAATGCTTAACCCTGTTCTGATCCTTGTTCTTATTCTAACTATCGCAATGATCGTTCTTCTTTTCCAACTCCCACCTGAAGAATCTGTTTATTTCTATTATGCTCTAGGGATTATTGTATTTATAATCCTCCCGTGTCTTTATATTGCTATACGTACTGATATCCACGGTTTGTAATTTCGGTGTTGTCATTGGGCTTTATATTTTCTCTTATATTTTGGATCTCTTTGCCTTTTTATTATCCTCCCGACCTCTAGTAAAGCGAGTAATGGTCCAGAATTTGTAAGTATGGAATTTCGGATAAACATCATGTTCTAAATAAGAAAGAAGGTATTAGCACGATTTGATTTGTCAAATTATCAGAATCACTGATTATAGAACTATCAAGAATATATATTTTTGATATGTTCAGAAGTTACGCAGAATGAAAGAGTTATGTAACATGGCACGTGATGACGTTATGATCTGTGAATCATCACGTCTCATTAGAAACTCAGCATGACTTACTGTAATATAATCGTGTTGATCAAGTGTCATTATATTATACTAACTCATGCATCAGTTCCCAACATTACTTCAATAACATTCATATTTTAAGCTTGAAAGTTTACAGAATATAGAAACTAACAGTTTCTATATGATGTAACACTGATAGCACGAAGAGATTAATGATTTCAGATAAGAATAGATATGAAAATATCTTCAGAAATATGGAGGATATTTATAATGAAAGATACGATAATATCTCGGAATATCTAAGATCAGAGGATGATAGAGACTATTGTCTGCAAGGGTTTAGAGTAA
This sequence comes from Rutidosis leptorrhynchoides, assembly GCF_046630445.1. Classification (NCBI taxonomy): domain Eukaryota; kingdom Viridiplantae; phylum Streptophyta; class Magnoliopsida; order Asterales; family Asteraceae; genus Rutidosis; species Rutidosis leptorrhynchoides. Next base: position 133,074,545 of record NC_092340.1, on the reverse strand, counting down.
GGAGCAAGATATTCACTAAAGACTTTAGCAGACATTGAATCATTTGGATTCTTTGAAGTCAATCTTATTCATTGTGATTTGACCACGGCTTTCTTCATAGTTTTGCATAATCTGCTTTTCAGTACTAAATTTTCTATTGAATGTTTCCAATATAATAATACACAGGAAGCACGAGGAGGTATATAATTTCGGAAGAGAATATTTATGAAAATATCCTCAGAAATATCGAAAATATTGATGATGATATTTTGGAATTTCTAAGTTCGATGGTTGATAAGGAAAAATTTTCCACAAGATTTTAACATGACTTCGGAGCAAGATATTCTCTAAAGATTTCAACAGATCCATAATTACCTGGATTCTTTGAATATAGGGTATGGCCCTTGTATTTGTCCTTGGTCTCCTTTATGGTTAGCTCAATCCGTTTTCCAGTTCCAACTTTTCTGAGCTTTTCCAACATTCTATTCTTTATCATCGAACTTCCGATGATTAAGGTCGTTTACAGTTATTGTTGCTTCATTCAACTTTTCAAAATTTAGAGTATTAGTTCGTAGACTGGGTGCTTTTCAGAATTTCAGAATAGAAGATAATTATTCTAAGAGATAAATGTTATACATATAACTGTTGATGTAGATATATTGTGAGTTTTCAAAGTACTGACTGCCGATTCCTCTACATTTATTGCTACCATATCTGAATCATTGGTTATCGATCTGAGGTGATTTCAAGAGAATTGTGTTTTTAGATGATTAAATGCTGACGATAATATGGTGGAATATAAAAGGTTCCCCGATAACAATAAAAGGGCATACATATAAATCAAGGTGATAATAAGGTTGTTTCGAACGAAAAGTCGAAGTTGACTTGCTGGAGCTGTGACAAAATTTGCTACTTTGAAAGGAATTACCAAATTATTTTGGGTAATAATAACACTAAGGAATTAGCACAACTACGTGTTAAACGTTTATTCAGTTTCCGAGAGTTTTTCAGATGCATAACTATATGCATAAATCTTTCCTTCCGTAGATGAAGTGCGGTTGATTCATCCTATCGATTGAGGTGTTTTCAAGATTCATGAAAGGTTTGAACGCAGATTGTAATTGTGATGATACGAATGGGGTTTAAAATGAAATCAAGTGGCAAACTTGAAGAATTGTTTAGTTTCATATGTTATAATCAATATTTTAATTCATTTTAATTGTCCAGTGTTGGTAGTCCACAGTTGATAGTCCACAGTAACAGTCCAGTAATTCATATATAGTTTAATATATAATATTCGAATTAATTAATAAATATCGTGACCCGTGTACATGTCTCAGACTCGATCACAACTCAAAGTATATATATTATTTGAGAATCAACCTCAACCCTGTATAGAGAACTCGATCATTACTGCATATAGAGTGTCTATGGTGATTCCAAATAATATATATAGATGCGTCGATATGATATGTCAAAACCTTGTATACGTGTCCCGATATTTAAAGTGCGTAAAATAAATAACAGAAATTAAATGACGATAAATAAAGTGCGTAAAGTAAATAACAGAAATTAAATGACGATAAATAAAATTGCGAGAATGTAAGTTGCGATAAATAAACTGCGATAAATAAATTGCGATAATTAAATGGTAATACGGAATTAACGGTTAGCTAGGAACAGTTAGCTAGGATTTTGTTAGCGTGGATTCTTAATAGAATTTCATATTGTTAATTAATCTGTTTCTAATCACTTTTTATTGTGTCCATTATGTAACAACCCAACATTGATTTACCAAAAACACGACACAAAAAAAATTTCTGTGACTGCCCATCTGGACGGCGTCCAGAAATCGGGACGGCGTCCAGCCTTTACAACTGGGACGGCGTCCAAGGATTTGGGACGGCGTCCCAATGAACTAAAAAGTACTGATCATTTTTTGTTTACACGCGAGCGAAAAACTCGCTCCCCGACACTTTTCAACGAAACCATTTTCACAATATGACATATTAAGTAAAACTAAGATATTGCCACCATAAAAACAAGTTTTACAACCCCGGGCTCACAATGACCCGTTTTACAAATAAATTAGCAGTTTCGACCCATTTATCTCTTTAGACGGATTAGAACTCTACAACCCAATCCGATACCAAGAGCATAATCCCGGGGACTACCAAAACCCCCATCCGCGTCCAATTATCCGAAAGCTACCCCATCAAGCCCAACCGCTCCTGCACGTCTAGTCTAACAACTAGCTAGCATCAATAACACAATACCTGTAAAAAGGTAAACAACGAGAGGGGTAAGCCGAGGCTTAGTGAATGCAATAATTATACACATACATATATAATATACCTACTTGCAAACACTTACTCACATACCGCATACATGCTAGCAACACAATTAGCTTATCATCACAATTACAAGCTATAACCTTCCATAATCAAGCTAGCATAACAAAAGCATATATAATATGAACAAATATAATATGCTTACGCTACAACACAAATAACCATGGTTAACCAATAGTACAAGGGAACGGCGCTCGCGAAAACGCCATCGGTGTTCATAACATCCGTTAGGGCACTTAACACCTCGCACCACTAACCCCTAGGGTGGCACCTTAACACCTCGGCACATCACCCCGAGTGGCATCTTAACACCTCGATGCAACACTCAATATTTTACGGAGTGGTGTCTTAACACCTCGACACTACACTCCTAGGTGGCATCTTAACACCTCGATGCTACACCCGAGTGGCATCTTAACACCTCGATGCTACACTCTTCACGTGAAACATGGTGTCTTAGCACCTCGACACTACACATTTCACGCTACAACAAATAGATACATTATATACCTACACATATAATTATTCCACTCACCTTATCACATCGGTGGTGATTTAGCACTTCCGTATGTTTCGAGCAAGGTACCTAATACACAAGTACACATTCAATACACAACTTGTGGAATTAACCACAATACTCACTCACACCCAAAACCGCCCATAAAATGGCCAAGACTGATCTTTAATTACTAAAACTAGTGATGTAAGTCTACTAACACCAATTAGCACAAACTTAGGGTGTTTCATATCCATTTCACCCAATTAGGTCAACCTTAACTCATTTGACCCATTTCAACACTTATACATACCATTTTAGTCAAACATGACCCATTTACAATTCTTCCATCATTTACAAGTGTATTAATGACTAATCAACACAATTTAACACTTACGACTTCAATTCACATGGCCAAACCCTAGATCATAGCTATTAGGGTTTTCCTTATCTCAACATAACCCAAATTCACCCATTTTACCCCCAAATGGGTCTTACAAGTTCCAACACTCCTAAAATCACTAATACTAGTGATTATACCCCACTTACAAACCTTAAACATGCTTAAAACATTAACCAACCCAAAACCCGCAAAATATCAAAATAGTAGGTTTCCATAAACTCTCTTCATCATCTAAAAGGGTTTTACAAATAACAAGCTCAAACCCTAAATGTACACAAGAATCTTAACAATGAAATTCGGAGTTGAGACTTACCAATACTATCAAAATGTAGCCGTGAATGAAAGGAACAACTTTAACTCTCGAGCTTTGACCCGAAACGCTCATCTTCTTCACCAAACCAAGCTTTCTCACTCTAAATTAACCCTCTCTCTCTAAAATAAGATGAGAGTGTTTTGTGTGGGTGAGAATGAGCTCCAAATGGAGTTCTAGATCATTTTTGATGATCCCAAACCGACCCCAAGTGAAAAGACCCAAATACCCCTTTTAATTTGAGTAAAATAGAGCTGCTGGCCCGTCAGGCCTTCTGGACGGCGTCCAAAAAGCTTGGACGGCGTCCTAACCTTCATTGTTGGACGGCGTCCCAAAGTCTGGACGGAGTCCCAATGAACTGAGTCTGAAACTGAACATGTTTTGGTTGTAACTTTCAAACCGTAACTCCGTTTTCGACGAATCAAATATCGTTGGAAACGTAATGAGATTTACTATCCAATGGTAAGGTTTTAGAACATCAACTCCAACTTTATTTGGGATCCAAATATACACTTACATGCCTCGTATTTCGAATGTCGTTCAAAATAACTCGTAACTGAAAAACGGGTGTTACAACTCTCCCCCACTTAAATTGGATCACGTCCTCGTGATCCGCACAAACACTAGAAATTAAGCACTTTTCTCACGAACATTTCCGCTTCCAACGCGGAGTCACACAAGTAGTAAACTCATCCGAATCCTCGCTTCGTGCACTAACGCATCATAATACAACAACCGTACTTCACAATCGTCCTAAAAGAAGGACAATTCACCGGCAACCATCGTCGTCACACCTCACGATTCCTACAAAACACAACAAAGCCCGTCATCCATAACATCATCCGTGAATTCTAAGATTCCACCACACGCTAATGATCACTAGCGTGCACTACCGCAATAAACGATAACTCATACACTCAACGTCCAGAATTTCCATTTAGGAAATACGAAAAAATACCACATTTTCCTCCAAGTTTTCACGGCTGCAACGCGCAACAAGCGTCATCCATAACTATATCGCCCTATGCGATCTTCTAAATTCACTACGCCGCGAACCAAGTCTTACATTAATCCAAATCGAGAAGGATTCATGCTTCCTTAAAATTTCGTACTCATTCGGTTCATAACCGTACTACTCGACCGATCATTCCTGAATATTCTTTAGGCCAAGAACCAAACTCCCTCCGGCTCTACACCGGATCATTCCTTCAACGAAAAAATTTTAATAACCCCGCAATAACACTTAAGAAGCACCACTTTCCCGCCGATCGATCCACACACGACTATACGTCACTGGATTAATCCAGGACGACAATAATACACCACGAATTAGACGAAACATCAACACATCGTCATAGGGTTTCTCCTCTGAACCATACAATACGGCTTCCTAGTACTAGCATAGAAGCTATTCGTATACCAAAATCCCGTCAACGGCGAATCTACATCACAAAATTTCCACAATTCGCCACACGACTCACAAAAATATTCACCACGCCGGGTGAACTTTCCTACCTAGACCGTCCGTTAAGGATGGTCTCAACATTTCAATGCAACTAACAGTCGCATCACTAGGGAGCACACTCTCGCAAACAAACAACATCTGCGTGTCTCGATGTGAGACAGTCAAAATCGACACTCTCCACCTCACATTCGTCCATAAAGTGGAATAATCCACTGACAATCTTCACGATTGCGTTTCCCGACAGGGAAAATACGATATTCACCACGATATCGAACTCGTTCTCATTCAATTATACTGTCCGGGTTTCACGACAACCCAGATTTTTCACTACGGGAGCACCCGCAACGACAACTTCATTCTCTCACTCCGGGATCTCAAACTTCACATTTGGTCTCATACCGCACATTGGTACTACACGACCACCTTACATAGGAAGTCTTACACTTCCTTCGATCCCATCATCACAATCTTCACGCATAACATTCTCGAGTTGTAACTCACAATCGTAAAGCACGATCTCGAGTCGACATTAGCAACCCATCACTCTTCCTCGTTAGGAGCTCCGAATACCTATTGAGGCTTAGCACGGTATGCTCCGACATTTCACTATACATAACACCACTGGAGTGTTCCTCGGGCGACAGTAAAAACTCCCCCACTTAGGATTTATCTCCCTATTCTCACCGCTAAGATGATAACATCCCGCGGAATTGAAATTCCACGTCACACCTGACCATTGTCACCGTTGGTCATAAACATCAATTCACCGCAAATTCGCTTTAGGCTCTCAGAGCCGACATGCACAATCACTTGAGACGTCGTACACGCGATGAAATCGCACCTTCATACCACAATTCACAACTAACTACCTTAATCGTTCGAAAAGAAAACTCCACCAAAGTCTTACATATGCCTCTAAGCTTAGGCATATGTCACGCCGCTTACTTAGTCGTGATTCTCAGTCGAGATCACCCGACCTTCCACTTGACGAATCGTTATCAACAATTGCTCACTCTCATGGAGAAGAGTGACCAATTCTGACACCATAATTGCGTCCACCACAATATCAACACTTCATCAAAACCCTTCGGACTAACCGACCATTAAGTCCGTCACCGGCTCACCGATCATCTTTACCCGTCTATCACTTAAGAGCAACAAGATTTGCTCACCCGTCACTTCATAAGAAGTATTCATCACAATGCTCTCAAAATTCGACTTTCGCAACCGTCGAGTTACTATCACCCTTCGATCACTATTATAACCTCCGCTGCTTCCAAGGGCATCTCAAGGACACCCTCCGGAGTTGAACATTACACTAGCAGGTATAAAAAGGTACCTGACGCAATGTCATGCAGACTCCCACCACAATCAACCGAATTTTAGAAACTCGATCTTTAGGTTCCGTACACTCGTTGTCACCCATCTCTCTATAATAATGACCCGAAGTCATACCTACCCGACAACCTTACAGTTTATTGTCTTATCGAAAGTTCCTAGCGATCGCACGCTACCCACAGTTTCCACAAGGCCAAACGATATAGCCTAATGAGGCCCTTCATCTAACACAAGGAGATGCTCGGGGATACCAAGTCTTACACCCTTCTACATCTCGATAAAACCACTACTACAAGGGATATTCCATTAGGAATGTTGCCCTATAATCTACAACACACTAACGCAATCAACATTACACGGGTCCCACTCCCATGAGTTTAACGACCCGAAGACTCCTCGATTCGCCAATTCCAAGGCGACTCACAATTAGAATCCTAACACGATTCTCTACCCACACACTCTACCGAGTGTAACTCAAAACTACAATCATTAGACTTGTCGCATTCCATTACGGAATTCAAGTCCTCGTCGCACACACGCAAGCGTAAATTGGTCATCCTAGTTACGATGGGTAACTAAAACCAATTACAATCTCAATAATGCACCCACTACTTAGGGTAGCTAAACACGCACCAAACTCGTGAGTTAGCTCGCTCACTTAACTAACCGATTCCATCGTACACTTCACGACTCGCAACGAACCCGATGCGACTACAAGCACATCACCCGAGACAACTATCACTTAGGAACCAATAAAGATTCCTCATTTATCCCGAATCTACCCCAACCATGCCACGTTTCCTCCGTTCGGTTCTCATCATGTCATGCTTGATGTCAAGATACACTTTCATAATAATGGTGATCGGTCACTATTACAATTGCGTACCTTACCATTTTCACATGGTCACGCAAAGTACTTTATCCGGACTGACGCAACATTCACACAAAATAACACGCGATATTTCCTAGTACCCGAATGACCAAAGTCCTTACCGCAAACTTGATCACTCAAACCGCCAAGTATTCGAATCTCTCCAATAGATTCGTCCCTAGGACACCGCACGAAATAGATACCTGTATATATATATACACCTATATACAATATAATAATAAATGTACACAAGTACACCGCAACAACAAGTCAACCTACAACCTAGGTGACTATCACTAAAACAACGTCCAAGTTCGACTACTTACATTAGGCACTAGCAATCTAAGGCACTAATTTACTCACGAAATAAGGCCCCACATCATCACACTTTGGACAAAAACAAGTCCTAGTTAGTCACCTACTCTAAGGCACTAACAAATCTCAATCCGACCCGTAATCCTACAAGTCCCGCAAATAACGCACAACCGCCAATAAGTCTAAGACTAGGCACCTATTCCAAGGTCACCTAATTCCCTTAGACTATGCTCTGATACCACTTGTAACAACCCAACATTGATTTACCAAAAACACGACACAAAAAAAATTTCTGTGACTGCCCATCTGCACGGCGTCCAGAAATCGGGACGACGTCCAGCCTTTACAACTGGGATGGCGTCCAAGGATTTGGGACGGCGTCCCAATGAACTAAAAAGTACTGATCAGTTTTTGTTTACACGTGAGCGAAAAACTCGCTCCCCGACACTTTTCAACGAAACCATTTTCACAATATGACATATTAAGTAAAACTAAGATATTGCCACCATAAAAACAAGTTTTACAACCCCGGGCTCACAATCACCCGTTTTACAAATAAAGTAGCAGTTTCGACCCATTTATCTCTTTAGACGGATTAGAACTCTACAACCCAACCCGATACCAAGAGCATAATCCCGGGGACTACCAAAACCCCCATCCGCGTCCAATTATCCGAAAGCTACCCCATCAAGCCCAACCGCTCCTGCACGTCTAGTCTAACAACTAGCTAGCATCAATAACACAATACCTGTAAAAAGGTAAACAACGAGAGGGGTAAGCCATGGCTTAGTGAATGCAATAATTATACACATACATATATAATATACCTACTTGCAAACACTTACTCACATACCGCATACATGCTAGTAACACAATTAGCTTATCATCACAATTACAAGCTATAACCTCCAATAATCAAGCTAGCATAACAAAAGCATATATAATATGAACAAATATAATATGCTTACGCTACAACACAAATAACCATGGTTAACCAATAGTACAAGGGAACGGCGCTCGCGAAAACGCCATCGGTGTTCATAACATCCGTTAGGGCACTTAACACCTCGCACCACTAACCCCTAGGGTGGCACCTTAACACCTCGGCACATCACCCCGAGTGGCATCTTAACACCTCGATGCAACACTCATTATTTTACGGAGTGGTGTCTTAACACCTCGACACTACACTCCTAGGTGGCATCTTAACACCTCGATGCTACACCCGAGTGGCATCTTAACACCTCGATGCTACACTCTTCACGTGAAACATGGTGTCTTAACACCTCGACACTACACATTTCACGCTACAACAAATAGATACATTATATACCTACACATATAATTATTCCACTCACCTTATCACGTCGGTGGTGATTTAGCACTTCCGTATGCTTCGAGCAAGGTACCTAATACACAAGTACACATTCAATACACAACTTGTGGAATTAACCACAATACTCACTCACACCCAAAACCGCCCATAAAATGGCCAAGACTGATCTTTAATTACTAAAACTAGTGATGTAAGTCTACTAACACCAATTAGCACAAACTTAGGGTGTTTCATACCCATTTCACCCAATTAGGTCAACCTTAACTCATTTGACCCATTTCAACACTTATACATACCATTTTAGTCAAACATGACCCATTTACAATTCTTCCATCATTTACAAGTGTATTAATGACTAATCAACACAATTTAACACTTACGACTTCAATTCACATGGCCAAACCCTAGATCATAGCTATTAGGGTTTTCCTTATCTCAACATAACCCAAATTCACCCATTTTACCCCCAAATGGGTCTTACAAGTTCCAACACTCCTAAAATCACTAATACTAGTGATTATACCCCACTTACAAACCTTAAACATGCTTAAAACATTAACCAACCCAAAACCCGCAAAATATCAAAATAGTAGGTTTCCATAAACTCTCTTCATCATCTAAAAGGGTTTTACAAATAACAAGCTCAAACCCTAAATGTACACAAGAATCTTAACAATGAAATTCGGAGTTGAGACTTACCAATACTATCAAAATGTAGCCGTGAATGAAAGGAACAACTTTAACTCTCGAGCTTTGACCCGAAACGCTCATCTTCTTCACCAAACCAAGCTTTCTCACTCTAAATTAACCCTCTCTCTCTAAAATAAGATGAGAGTGTTTTGTGTGGGTAAGAATGAGCTCCAAATGGAGTTCTAGATCATTTTTGATGATCCCAAACCGACCCCAAGTGAAAAGACCCAAATACCCCTTTTAATTTGAGTAAAATAGAGCTGCTGGCCCGTCAGGCCTTCTGGACGGCGTCCAAAAAGCTTGGACGGCGTCCTAACCTTCATTGTTGGATGGCGTCCCAAAGTCTGGACGGAGTCCCAATGAACTGAGTCTGAAACTGAACTTATTTTGGTCGTAACTTTCAAACCGTAACTCCGTTTTCGACGAATCAAATATCGTTGGAAACGTAATGAGATTTACTATCCAATGGTAAGGTTTTAGAACATCAACTCCAACTTTATTTGGGATCCAAATATACACTTACATGCCTCGTATTTCGAATGTCGATCGAAATAACTCGTAACTGAAAAACGGGTGTTACACATTATTTCTTCATTATGCCACTTGTTGGATTCTGATAGGTCAAAATCCAAATATGTAATTGGATGAATATGGTTATTCTGTGGTGAACAGATTTGTATATCGGTGGATGTAAGTAGGATAGTATATGACTGTTGAAACAGATTCGAAGAACGTACAATGTAACTTATTAATGTGAAATTTAAATAGTCCTCGGGTATTACCTACTCGTTAATATATTTTCACCATTAACAGTTTGTACAAGAGAATTTTTAATTACAGTCTTTATGAAAACATATATACATATATATTTTCTTCAGATGTATTCATGGATTTAATGAGTTAATATGATATTAAACTCATTTGCTTTTCGGTTGGAACTAGAATAAATAATCTCTAAAACTTTAGAGATTACATATTCGCCATGTCGAACGAAGATAAATGAGGTAGAACGATACGTAGAACGAAGATCATACTCAAAGTACATATGATGATATTGAAGCATGGATTGTTGATGGTACTGGTGCTGTTATTGATTGTACTGTTGGTGCCGGTGATTTTGCTGAAGCTGGTACATTTTGCACCATATTCTCCGAATTGATTATTCGAGCGCGAAGTTCGTTGACTTATTACTCCAGGATGATTGTCGGTCAGAATGAGCGGATGAATAAGGTTCAGAATTGTGGATAAAATATGATCTTGTCGAGTTACCCTGGAAATGGGACTGAAAATGGTGTCTCGAACAGGTTCGCCGGTAAATGCTTCTGGTTCTTCGCCAAAAGGTGAATTCGGTTAGTGGATGGGATTGCCTTCTGCGCGTTTCCATTAATTAAGTTGACTACGAACCGATCAGATGAATTGATAATGGCTGATTGGTTAATTCATGCCGATGACTCTGTTTTCGGAGCTTAGGTGAACATTTATGTCGGAATAGCTGTCGGAATAGCTATCGGAATCTGAGGGACTCGAACAAGTTGAAGAATTCATCTCGTATGATCAGATGAAGGATTTTCGATAAGAAATAGATTATAGGATGTAGATTAGTATCCTGCAATACATAATTTACATATACATATGTAATACTAAAATCTCATAAGTTACGGAGGAATTTACGGAAGCTGTCAGGTAACGATAACAATAACAGATATGCTAAGATATGAATTAGCAGATACGCTAAGATATGAATTTTGTCTATACACTATTCATGCAGTCAATGCAATAAGATGTGTCTAGACTAAGAATAATAAGCAGGTAATTTACTAAGGATGATAAACAAATGATTTCTGACAAAAATGATAAGCAAAACTTTTGACATGCAGACACGATCGAAGTCCAGACTCACTAATGCATCCTAACGACTTATCAATTAGACACACTAATGCAGACCCGGTTCACTAAGACCACCGCTCTGATACCAACTGAAAGGACCCGTCCTAATCCATCCGGATGAAGTCCATATCGATTATAAACGATTCACATCAGTTGATTACATCGCGAGGTACTTGACCTCTATATGATACATTTTACAAACATTGCATTCGTTTTTGAAAAAGACAATCTTTCATTACATCTGAAGTTGACAGACATGCATACCATTTCATAATATATCCAACTATAATTGACTTAATAATGATCTTGATAAACTCAACGACTCGAATGCAACGTCTTTTGAAATATGTCATGAATGACTCCAAGTAATATCTTTAAAATGATCAAATGCACAGCGGAAGATTTCTTTCGTACCTGAGAATAAACATGCTTTCAAGTGTCAACCAAAAGGTTGGTGAGTTCATTAGTTTAGCATAAATAATCATTTCATAATTTTAATAGACCACAAGATTTCATATTTCTATTTCTCATAAACATACGTCCCATGCATAGAGACAAAAATATCATTCATATGGATTGAACACCTGGTAACCGACATTCACAATATGTATATAAGAATATCCCCATCATTCCGGGATCCTCCTTCGGACATGATATAAATTTCGAAGTACTAAAGCATCCGGTACTTTGGATGGGGCTTGTTGGGCCCAATAGATCTATCTTTAGGATTCGCGTCAATTAGGGTGTCTATTCCATAATTCTTAGATTACCAGAATATAAAGGGGCATATTCAGTTTAATAATCCAACCATAGAATGTAGTTTCATTTACTCGTGTCTATTTCGTAAAACAGTTATAAAAGAAGCGCATGTATTCTCAGTCCCAAAAATGTAAAGAGTAAAAGGGAATCAAATAAACTCATGCATATAAATATTGTAAAATAGTTAATAAAGCATTTGCATGTATTCTCAGCCCAAAAATGTAATGAGTAAAAAGAGAGCAAATGAAACTCACCTATTGTATTTTGTAGAAAAAATACATACGACAACATTGAACAAGTATGGGGTTGGCCTCAGATTCACGAACCTATATCATTTGTATATATATTAAAATATATAATGGAAACCACATAATTTTATTTATTAATATATATTATTTATATATATTGCTAGTTATATAGGGTTTATATTAAATTCCATTTAAAACATATATTTATATTATATCTCAAATTATATGTTATATATATTTTAAAATAATTACTATCTATTCATTTAATTATATTAATATATATATATATATATATATATATATATATATATATATATATATATATATATATATATATATATATATATATATATATATATATATATATATATATATATATATATATATATATATATATATATGTGTGTGTGTGTGTGTGTGTGTGTGTGTGTGTGTGTGTGTGTGTATACTTATTTATTATTATGTTTGAAAATCAATAGTTTGTTACATGTAAATATTTGTCTATATAATGTTAAATGTAGTTATATGAGGTATTAATATAGTTATAGTGTATGTACTAAATACATTTTGTAGACACAATATTTATTTGTTAAAAATGATAATTTTGATATTAATGAATTACTAATAATAATAACTTTATTAATAATGATAATACAAATAATAGTAATGATATTGTTAATAATGATAATAATACTAATAATTATAAAATGGATACTAATTAAAGAAAATAATAATAGTTTTATTGTTTTCATATTAATGATAATAATAATAATCGTAAACATGTTAGTAATAATAATACATGTATTAGTAATGATATTAATTTTAGTAATAACAATATATATCATTATTGTAATTATAATTACAATAAAAATCATAAATGGTAACCATACTTTTATTAGTGAAAATAATAATACTAACAATTAATACACTAGTAGCAATAACAATAACAATAACAATAATCATAACAATAACAATAATAATAATAATAATAATAATAATAATAATAATAATAATAATAATAATAATAATAATAATAATAATAATAATAATAATAATAATAATAATAATAACAAAGAACATGAGACTACCTTAAAGGAGGCTTAAAAGAGAAAAATGCTAGAGTCAGGACTCGAACCCGCGACCTCTCGTATACCCGAACACACCTTAACCATTCAGGCCGTGGCCTCTTTCCTGTTTTATAATCCCAATTAAATTAATATAACCCGTAACTGGTATGTTCTTCTTCTTCCTCACATATAATCGAATTCAAATCACAAGTCCATTTAATCTTAATAGCTAATGCCCGAATCGAGTTTAGGAGTTAATATACAACACCTATACACCTATTAGTGATTAATTCGGAAAAAAAAGGCAGCAGCATCTCGTCGCTGTTATAAGTAAAAAAAAAATTGCTTTTGAATTTCTAGAATGTTTTAGCTAAATCTTCCTATACGAAAAATGTTTTAAAACCTTTATGTAATCTTTATCAAACTTCAATTTCACTTAAGTCGTAATACAAAATTCAAATTTAAATGAAGAACATAGTTTGACTTTTTTTATTTTCAAGCTTTGACTTCAAAATTAATAATCAATACGTTGAATTGAGACTTGAAAATTTATATATAGTTTCTTTATAAGGTTACTAACCATTCTGTATTTTCAGTTTTTGAAAAACGACTCGATTTCAAGTTTTGGCGAAAAAGAAGAACGTACAGGGTAATGAGCTGAAGAAAAAAAAATCAATTAATTGAAACAGATAGGAATGGATACATACTGTTAAAATCGATATAGCTGATGGAGAGATCGGATGTATATGTATAAGAAAAAAATGATTGATATATCAGTGTGTTTTAATCACGCAAAGAATAAGAAGGAAGAAAAAATAAACAGACAAGTAAATCTATTATGGAATCAAACAAAATTTAAAAGAAAAAGTTGAAGCAGATGGCTAAAGAATTTGCTGTATATGATTCCCTTTAGTGTGTACAAATATTAAAAGACAAGAAATCAAAAGGATGATAGCTACATAAAACAAATTTAGATTTTTTTTTTAAATTCATTTATATATAATATTAATAATTATAATTATAATTTTATTACTAATAATATAAATACAAATAATAATAATGTTAATAATAATAACACTATGAGTAATAATAATAATAATAAGTCATAATACTAATCATTTTTAGAGTAATTGATAATAATAATAATAATAATAATAATATTAATGGTAATAATAGTACTTAATAATAATTATATTAGTATTGATAATAATATTTATATATCAATCTCATATTTATATTTTTAACATAATAATGTTAATAATATTTAATGATAGTAATGATAAACATAATCATAAAGATTAAAATTTTTAGTGATAATAATAACTAATAATTTATGTAATTCATAATTAGTTTGAATTTACAATCTTTCTCATAATATAATCATATTTATAATAAGGATCTTTATTATGATAACCCTACAATTATTAGAATTTATTAATTACAATTATAACAATAACAATAATAATAATATAATTATTACTAACATTGATATTAGTATTAATAATAATAATATTATGATACTATATCTTTAAAACTTGTAATTACATTTACTCTCTTTAATATTATAATTTATTAATCATGTATCATATTATAACATTTATTGAATATTTATTATTTATTTTTTTATATTACATTAATTATGAATTTAGATCATACATATAGATTCATAACAACTTTTTATCATCTATATGTATTTTTACATAATTAACTCTGATAATCAATTTGTATTTCATTATTTAAATTTAATATATAAACTTATATATCTACATATATATTTACACATATTTATTTATAACTATTGTTCGTGAATCGTCGAGAATAGTCGAAGGTCAAATGAATTCATGAATATAATTTCAAAGTTTTTGAAACTCAACAATACAGACTTTGCTTATCGTGTCGAAAAACATATAAAGATTGAGTTTAAATTTGATCGGAAATTCCCGGGTCACTACAGTAGTAATGGGAGTTGCATAACACTGCGTCATGTGCCTCCTTATACCTGCTAGTGGAATGTTTCACTCCAATGGTGTGGTTACCTTGTACTTGGGTACCGATGAGAAACCCTAAGGTACTACTGTGGTTTATCGTGGTGTTTAGCGGGCATTAATGATTCGACTAGGTTGGAATGTCGAGGTTCTAGTACCTTGTAGTAAGCCCACAGAGGATTAATGCATATGACCAACGTTGATATCGGTCATGTGTATTGTGGAATGTTGAAATTTCACGGGATGTTATCATCTTGGCAGTGATAGTATGGGGTTAGAACCTTAAGTGGGGGAGTATGAACCCGGAGTGTACGGTGTTGCATCAGTTTGGTAGGCATGTTCGAGCAAATTTTACCGAAAGTTATCCCGTTTAGTGAGCAAACTAGGGACGTATGGTGTTGATTTTGACTATCTCCTAAGGAGATATGTGGGTGTCGAGCAAGTTCTCTAGAGTATTGGGGACTTGTATGCGCGGGAAGTGACAAGATCATCCTTAATGAACGAACGAAACGATGTTCACGAGGTAAAGGTGGACGAGTTGTGAGTCGTGCTAGGTTGTGTGACGACCCGAAAATTTCCGACAAAATTTAAACTTAATCTTATTATAATTCCGACACGATAAGCAAAGTCTGTAAGTTTGAGTCTCAAAAAGTTTGAACTGTTTCAAATATTCAATTGACCTTTGACTGCTCTCGACGATTCACGAACAATTAATTGTAAATAGATATGTGTGTATATATATAAATAATAATTTGAAATATAATTTGATGTATTATATATTGTTGCTATTAAAATTAAGTATATAAAATAAAATAAAAATAAGATATGATAATAATTATTATTTAACACATATCTATATATATATATATAAATGATATATATTAAAAAAAAATATTTAATGATTGTAATAACCATTTGTCATTTCAATTGATAATAAACAAGTAAGATGCGAGTTTGTGAGCGTATTAAAATAAATATTAGACGAACCTTTTTGTGCACGAGTTTCACATTTGATGACTAAAATAAATAAAGTTATTTAACGTAAAAATTTGGGATATTTTCGAAAACTTATATCCGCCACTGATTGTCGACGAAGCACGATATGACACCCGAGTTAAAAGTGTCGACAGTATACTCCTTAATTAAACCCGTGAACTTGTGATTATTTAATTGGTGACACAGTTTTCTCTTAACTTTCCAATTGAGATGTATGCTATTTTATTTTATATTATTTTATTATTTATACACTCTATTATTTATATATAGATATAGATTGAGACTTTGATATTAATCATGTACAAACCCACCACCTATTTCTTCGTCTAATATCACAGACTTTAATTGATTGATCAATCACAACCCACTTTCTATCTTTCCCTCCTATCTTATGTCCAAGAACCATTAAATCACCAATAAAAAATGTAAACCCACTTCAAGATTTATAAATGTTACTTTAAAAAGTAGAATGAATGATAGTGTTTATCTTTTTGCTCTCTTCTAATCATGTACATCGACTATACCCATATAATATCTAAATCTATGGCTCCTTTACTATTGCTAATTGACATTCAATGATTCCGTGTTTCTAAATTATGAGTGCAAATATTATTATATATACATATGCATATAACTAACATACATACACAAACACATAATTGAATGAAAGCCCACATCACTTGTACCATATTCTAACACCCCTTTTCTTCTCTTGATTCATTACAACATCTTACGATCACCAAGAATCCACCACAAGACCATCAATCACCACCACTTTTTAACCATCAAAACCCACTACTCGTCTATATCCTTTGCTGGTTCTGGTTTACGACAACACCAACACGAAACAACCATATCACCATTTAAACACCCTTTCCTCTGCTACTATTTGACAACCATCGAAACCAACATGGGTTTCTACTGCTATATTCGGTTTATTATGTAACCAAGTTGAAACAAAAATCACCGAGCTCGAACCACTCCTTAAATTATTGTTGCTATGCATCCATTATCATTTCTGTTCCGGTTCTATACTCACCAAAACCACGATGGAAACCCACAACATCACCACCCCTAGACTATCCACCAAACCATCGCTTTTTGCTTCTGCTCTTTTACCCGATCAAACACCCTCTTGCTCGATCACTCACAAATCCACCACCTTAAAAACCAAACACCCGGCCACTTCTTAGTTTGTGTTTCTAACTCATGTTCACCACCCCTCCAACCACAACCGAACCACCACCACTGCAACCCCTTTTCACCACCATCATCCATGAAACTACATCTCTTTTCTCTATCTCTCTCTCTAAAGTTATATATGCATATACGTTATATATGCACATAGGGAATATATATATACACGAAACCCACTTCACCATCAACACCACTTCAAACATTCAATTGCTACTGCTACCATTTGTTTCTGTTTACTACCGCCATCACATCAAGAGTGTTGCTACTATTTTCTATAGTGATTAATCAAGAAAACAACCTGCAACTTTTGATGAATTATAAACCGCTGCTACAGTAAGCTTCGTATTGCTGTTTATAAGAGAAAACCACCACCACCTGCTATATTCGATTATAGTGACAACCTTTCTGTTGCTACGATATTATGATTATTATCCATTCTATTACTATACAGCTCAACCCTATCTTAAATTACTGCTATCCGATTAATCACCTTATGTTTTGTGCCATCATAAGCGATACCCTTCTATTCCTACTTTGTATATTTTTTTTTAAACAATGAAGATGATAGAGGAACTAGTGGCAGACAAGAAGTAAACATTCAACCCCAGTTGTATATTAAAGAAAACGTATATCGAGCTGTGCATAAATTCAGTGTAGGCCAATAACTCCACTTAGAGTAATCATGGTACGATATTACTTAACTATTATTATTATTATTCACTGCTACATTGCAAACCACACTTCAATGTGTTATTGGGCCGTATAAGTGGTTATATGGTTGGAAATTCAGTTTGGGCCAAAATAAGGATGGGATTAGACTTTTAATGTTGGATATTATGCAAGTTAATACCCATTTACATATGAACTACTATTATGCTTCAGTTTTCTTGTTTTCACAACCCTGAAACCCCCATTGAAGAAACTGCCGCTGCTAATCATCTTTCTATGATGATATATTATGCTTTTAATGATTAAGTGATGATTAGATGATGACATGATGATGATTATGTTAACTGTGATGGTAACGAAGATGATGATTAAAAGATGATGATGCACGATGTTTATGATAGTGATGTTACGAAGATGTTGATGATGATAATAACTAGCGATGGTAATGAAACTAGAAGAATGGTGTTGATTAACGATGGATGTATGATGATTAGATTATGATGATAATTAGGTTAGATGAAGAAATCACGAATGATTATATGATGGATGAAAACCGTTGATGATGTATATGATGATATGGATATCATGATGATGATTAATGATGTATGATGATACGGTAGTGAACATGAGAATGATGATAATTACGTGATGAATTGATGATGATGGATTTTAAACGATTAACTAGCTGCTAGTTTTCTGTTTCTTAAATAGTGTACGATCAGGCCTTTAACTAGAAATTAAGTAGGCTTGTTGTTTTGGATCGGTTATTGGGCTTGTAGATCCATTTAACAAACCGATAGACTAGACTTTAATGGGTTTAAATAATTGGGCTTGGGAATCTCTGTTGGGCCTAAAGAAGCTGAGCCATACGAGTTATAATAATTAGATTGAGATTTAATTCAGAAAAATAGGTTAGCTTGAATGGTTTGGGAGTGTGTTATGGGAATGAGAGGTCTTGGGTTCGAGCCCGGCCTACGACATTTTTTTTAGGAAAAGCTTTTTAAGGTAATTCATTTATTCTTCTTCTTCTTATTATTATTATCATTAAAATGAGTATTAGGATTATCATTATTATTAATATTATTATTAATATTATTATTAAGTATTACCATTAAAATTATCATTTTTTTATTAACAAAAGTATTTTTATTAAAAATTATCATTCTTATGAAAATTATCATTTTTGAATTTTTATTATTATCAGTAATATTATTACTTCAAACAAAATGGCTATTATTTTTATTATTATCAAAATTAGTATTTTCATTATCACTATTAATATTAGTATTATTATTTTACTAAATAAATATTATATATATAAGAAAAATATATTTATTACATATAACTTAACTACATTGATATTTTTATAATAAATACAAATTATCTATCTAGTATATATAAAATAAATATAGTTAATTAAGTTATTAATGAAACACATAAGTTACCAAAATAACAATTAATAAAAATATATAAGTTGGTTCAATTACAATTATATGCGTTAACATATATATGAATAATATAGGTTCGTGAATCCAAGGCCAACCCTACATTGTTCAATATAGTCATATGTATTTTTACTACAAAATACATTAGGTGAGTTTCATTACTCCCTTTTAAATGCTTTTGCAATATATATTTTTGGGACTGAGAATACATGCGCTTTTATAAATGTTTTACGAAATAGACACAAGTAATCGAAACTACATTATATGGTTGAATGATCGAAACGAATATGCCCCTTTTTGCTTAGTAGCCTAAGAATTAGGGAACATCACTAATTTTGAGAATTAGTGCACGCCTAATTGACGCGAATCCTAAAGATAGATCTATTGGGCCTAACGAACCCTATCCAAAGTACCGGATGCTTTAGTGCTTCAAGTTTTTATATCATGTCCGATGGATTTCCCGGAATGATGGGGATATTCTTATATGCATCTTGTTAATGTTAGTTACGGGGTGTTCAATCCATATGAATGATTTTGTCTCTATGCATGGGACGTATATTTATGAGAACTGAAAATGAAAATCTTGTGGTCTATTAAAATGATGAAAATGATTGATTATGATAAACTAATGAACTCACCAACCTTTTGGTTGACACTTTAAAGCATGTTTATTCTCATGTATGAAAGAAATCTTCCGCTGTGCATTTGCTCATATTAGAGATATTACTTGGAGTCATTCATGACATATTTCAAAAGACGTTGCATTCGAGTCGTCGAGTTCATCAAGATTATTACTAAGTCAATTACAGTTGGATATATTATGAAATGGTATGCATGCCGTCAACTTTTGATGAAATGAAAGTTTGTCTTTTAAAAACGAATGCAATGTGTGTAAAATGTATCATATAGAGGTCAAGTACCTCGCGATGTAATCAACTATTGTGAATCGTTTATAATGTATATGAACGGGTCCTTTCAGTTGGTATCAGAGCGGTAGTCTTACCGAACCAGGTCTTGCATTAGTGTGTCTAACTGATAGTCGATAGGATGCATTAGTGAGTCTGAACTTTGACCGTGTCTGCATGTCAAAAGTTTTGCTTATCATTTTTGTCGGAAATCATCTGCTTATCATCCTTAGGAAATTACCTGCTCATTATTCTTAGTCTAGACACGTTTTACTGCATTGACTGCATGAATAGTTTATAGACAAAATTCATATCTTAGCGTATCTGACAATTCATATCTTAGCGTATCTGTTACTGTAAACCTTGCCTGATATCTCTCGTAAATTTCTCCGTAATTTAAGGGATCCTGGTACTATATATATCTATGCATATTATGCATTGAGAATACATCCAACTATCAATTGCTGTCACTAAACTCTTCATATCAAAAATCTTTTCTGTGATCGCGTAAGATAGCCTCTACGAATCGACCACGTTCCTCTGACTCCGAAGACAGCGTAACAGGAGCACACCAACCAATCAACTACCGTGATTACTGGATAAAATGGGGGTGGGTTCGCGACATACTCACCCTATGGAGTAGGGAAGAAGGTACTCCATATCATGAACCGAATCTACCACCTAACCTTGGAGTACTCGACCTGCTCACCGGCGAACCTGTTCGCGACACCGTTTATACCCTTTTTGCAAGAATTTTTCGTCTTGAGGCTACCATTAACGGAACTAGAGAAGATATCCGACCTCTACCTCACACTGATAACCAACCAGGGTCAGTAAAAGAAGTTAAAGAACTCCGAGCTCGAGTGTTAACTTTAGAGAGCACGGTACACAATTTGCAAGCACCAGCAGTATCACCAACACCAGTAACATCACCAGCCTTAGCACCAACAACACTAGTACCACCAACAACAACATCCGCATCACCAGCTTCGACATCTCATTCTGTACCTCGAGTATAATCATCGTTCTACATGACGTTCTACATCATTTATCTTCGTTCGATATAGTGATTATGTAATCTCTAATGTTTTAGAGATTATATATTCTTGTTCTAACGGTAAATCAAATGAGTTTAATATCATATTAACTCATTAAATCCATGATTACATCTGAAGAAAATATATAGGTATATATATTTTTTCATAAAGATTGTAATTAAAAAAAAAATTTCGTACAAACTGTTAATGGTGAAAATATTTTAACGGGTAGGTAATACCCGAGGAATATTTAGATTTCACATTAATAAGTACATTGTACAATCTTTCAAATCTAATTCAACGGTCATTTACTATCCTATTTACAACCACCGATATACGTATCCGTTCACCGCAGAATAACTCTTTTCATTCAATTTCATATTTGGATTTTGATCTATCAGAATCCAACAAGTGGCATAATGAAGAAAACATTGGACAAAAATAAAATTTGTTAGAAACAAACAAATTAACCATGAGAAAATTTTGTTAAAAATCCACGCTAACAAAATCCTAGCTAACTGTTCCTAGCTAACTGATTACATTTTATTTATCGCAGTTTATTTATCGCAATTTAATTATCGCAATTTTATTTATCGTCATTTAATTTCTGTTATTTACTTTACGCACTTTATTTATCATCATTTAATTTCTGTTATTTATTTTACGCACTTTAAATATCGGGACACGTATACAAGGTTTTGACATATCATATCGACACATCTATATATATTATTTGGAATAACCATAGACACTCTATATGCAGTAATGATCGAGTTAGCTATACAGGGTTGAGGTTGATTCTACAATAATATATATAATTTGAGTTGTGATCGAGTCTGAGACATGTACACGGGTCTACGTATTAATTAATTCGAATATTATAAACTATATATGAATTATTGAGTTAGTGACTGTGGACTGCTAACTGTGGACTACCAAGATTGGACAAATAAAATGAATTAAAATATTGATTATAACATATGAAACTAAACAATTCTTCAAGTTTGCCACTTGATTTCATCTTATAACTCATTTGTATCTTGACGATTACAATCTACGTTCAAACCTTTCAGGATTCTCGAAAACACTTCAATCGAAAGGATGAATCAACCGCACTTCATCTACGAAAGAAAAGATTGATGCATAAAGTTATGCACCTGAAAACACTCAGAACCTGAGTAAACGTTTAACACGTATCTGTGTTAGCTCCTTTAGCGTTGTTATTACTGAAAATGACTTTGCAATTCCTTTTCAAATTAGCCAACTTTGTCACAGCTCCAACAAGACAACTTCGACTTTTCCTCTATAGTAACTCTATTATAACCTCGATATATATGATTACCCTTCGTCATCGTTATCAGATAACCGTTTATATTTCAATACATTAGCATTAAACTTACCAGCAACCTTATTGATCTTTGAATTTCTGAAAAATCATTATATTCATTGAAACCCTATAATGTACTTATCTACATCTTGTAACGATAATTGTCATATCAATTACCGAGAATTTGCAATCAGTATTTCGAATCTTGCAACATTTATACATCAACAGTTATATGTATACATTTAACATTTATCTTCTAGAATTATGATCTTCAATTATGAAATTCTGAAAAGCACCCAGTCTACGATTCAGTACCTGGCGAAATCTCTAACGAATATCTTGCTCCTTAATTATTCTAAATCCTTGCGGAAGAATTTTCTTCAGTAACCTTCGATCTTAGAAATCCCAAAATATCATCATAAATATCTTTGATATTTCTGAAGATATTTTCATAACTATTCTTATCTGAAATCATTTATCTCTTCACGCTATCTATGTTACATCATAAAGGAAACTGTGTTAGTTTCTAAATTTTGAAAAATTCGAATTTAAAATATGAATGTTTTTGAAGTAGTGTTGAGAACTGAAGCATGAGTTAGTATAATATAATAACACTTGATCAACGTGATTATATTACAGTAAGTCATGCTGAATTCTAATGAAACGTGATGATTCACAAATCCTAACTTCATTATGTGTCATGTTACACGGCTCTTACATTCTATATAATCTCTAAACATATCAAGAACGTATTTTCCTGATATTTCTATCTTTTCTTGTGACTTCTGGTAATTTGACAAGTCAGATTGAGCTATCACAATTTCTTTCTTAGAACATTAGTCATGTTCATACGAAACTTCATATCTACGAATTCTGGATCATTACATGCTACTTAAAGTCAAGAAGGGAAAACAAAAGTATAAATTGAGAAAGAAAGAATAGAAAGTATGAGCTGTGAAAATAAGGAAATGAAGAGAGTGGATTTATAGTGAAATATCAGACAGAGCAATCAAGATAGATTACCGCATTTAATTAAAGAGGATCCTAATTTACTCTTTTACTGAAGAACCAAATCTCGTATAGATTTCGAAGATTATCTTTAAATTCCTTGAAATTCGGAAATCAACCGTGATTACGGCAAAAGTTAAACCTCTATCTTTTGTGATAGCTTCACTCATACTCTTCACAAAATCAAATTGTTTTGTCTATATTACTCGATGATGATAAAACTCTAATTCCCAACTCGTATGCGTCATGAAAACATACTTATTGTCATCCATGACCATCTCAATCAAATTTCGGGACGAAATTTCTTTAACGGGTAGGTACTGTTCCGACCCGAAAATTTCCGACCAAATTTAAACTTAATCTTATTATGATTCCGACACGATAAGCAAAGTCTGTAAGTTTGAGTTTCAAAAAGTTTGAACTGTTTCAAATATTCAATTGACCTTCGACTGCTCTCGACGATTCACGAACAATTAATTGTAAATAGATATGTGTGTATATATATAAATAATAATTTGAAATATAATTTGATGTATTATATATTGTTGTTATTAAAATTAAGTATATAAAATAAAATAAAAATAAGATATGATAATAATTATTATTTTACATATATATATATATATATATATATATATATATATATATATATATATATATATATATATATATATATATTAAAAATAAATATTTAATGATTGTAATAACCATTTGTCATTTCAATTGATAATAAACAAGTAAGATGCGAGTTTGTGAGCGTATTAAAATAAATATTAGACGAACCTTTTTGAGCACGAGTTTCACATTTGATGACTAAAATAAATAAAGTTATTTAACGTAAAAATTTGGTATATTTTCGAAAACTTATATCCGCCACTGATTGTCGACGAAGCACGATATGACACCCGAATTAAAAGTGTCGACAGTATACTCCTTAATTAAACCCGTGAACTTGTGATTATTTAATTGGTGAAACAGTTTTCTCTTAACTTTCCAATTGAGATGTATGCTATTTTATTTTATATTATTTTATTATTTATACGTTCTATTATTTATATATAGATTTAGATTGAGACTTTGATATTAATCATGTACAAATCCACCACCTATTTCTTCGTCTAATATCACGGACTTTAATTGATTGATCAATCACAACCCACTTTCTATCTTTCCCTCCTATCTTATGTCCAAGAACCATTAAATCACCAATACAAAACATAAACCCACTTCAAGATTTATAAATGTTACTTTAAAAAGTAGAATGAATGATAGTGTTTATCTTTTTTTTCTCTTCTAATCATGTACATCGACTAAACCCATATAATATCTAAATCTATGGCTCCTTTACTATTGCTAATTGACATTCAATGATTCTGTGTTTCTAAATTATGAGTGCAAATATTATTATATATATATATATACATATGCATATAACTAACATACATACACAAACACATAATTGAATGAAAGCCCACATCACTTGTACCATCTTCAAACACCCCTTTTCTTCTCTTGATTTATTACAACATCTTACGATCACCAAGAATCCACCACAAGACCATCAATCACCACCGCTTTTTAACCATCAAAACCCACTACTCGTCTATATCCTTTACTGGTTCTGGTTCACGACAACACCAACATGAAACAACCATATCACCATTCAAACACCCTTTCCTCTGCTACTGTTTGACAACCATCGAAACCAACATGGGTTTCTACTGCTATATTCGGTTTTTATGTAACCAAGTTGAAACAAAAATCACCGAGCTCGAACCACTCCTTAAATTATTGTGGCTATGCATCCATTGTCGTTTCTGTTCCAGTTCTATACTCACCAAAACCACAATGGAAACCCACAACATCACCACCCCTAGACTATCCACCAAACCATCGTTTTTTGCTTCTGCTCTTTTACCCGATCAAACACCCTCTTGCTCGATCACTCACAAATCCACCACATTAAAAACCAAACACCCGGCCACTTCTTAGTTTGTGTTTCTAACTCGTGTTCACCACCCCTCCTACCATAACCGAAACACCACCACTGCAACCCCTTTTCACCACCATCATCCATGAACCTTTATCTCTTTTCTCTCTCTAAAGTTATATATGCATATACGTTATATATGCACATAGGGAATATATATATACACGAAACCCACTTCACCATCAACACCACTTCAAACATTCAATTGCTACTGCTGCCATTTGTTTCTGTTTACTACCGCCATCACATCAAGAGTGTTGCTACTATTTTCTATCGTGATTAATCAAGAAAACAACCTGCAACTTTTGATGAATTATAAACTGCTGCTACAGTAAGCTTCGTATTGTTGTTTATAAGAGAAAACCACCACCACCTGCTATATTCGATTATAGTGACAACCTTTCTGTTGCTACGATATTATGATTATTATCCATTCTTTTACTATACAGCTCAACCCTATCTTAAATTACTGCTATCCGATTAATCACCCTATGTTTTGTGCCATCATAAGCGATACCCTTCTGTTCCTATTTCGTATATTTTTTTTTAAACAATGAAGTGATAGCGGAACTAGTGGCAGACAAGAAGTAAACATTCAACCCCAGTTGTATATTAAATAAAAAGTATATCGAGCTGTGTATAAATTCAGTGTAGGCTAACAACTCCACTTAGAGTAATAATGGAACGATATTACTTAACTATTATTATTATTATTCACTGCTACATTGCAAACCACACTTCAATGTGTTATTGGGCCGTATAAGTGGTTATATGGTTGGACATTCAGTTTGGGCCAAAATAAGGATGGGATTAGACTTATAGTGTTGGATATTATGCAAGTTAATACCCATTTACATATGAACTACTATTATGATTCAGTTTTCCTGTTTTCACAACCCTGAAACCCTCATTGAAGAAACTGCAGCTGCTAATTGTCTTTCTATGATGATATATGATGATTTCAATGATTAAGTGATGATTAGATGATGACATGATGATGATTATGTTAACTGTGATGGTAACGAAGATGATGATTAAAAGATGATGATGCACGATGTTTATGATAGTGATGTTACGAAGATGTTGATAATAATAATAACTAACGATGGTAATGAAACTAGAAGAATGATGTTGATTAACGATGGATGTATGATGATTAGATTATGATGATAATTAGGTTAGATGAAGAAATCACGAATGATTGTATGATGGATGAAAACCGTTGATGATGTATATGATGATATGGATATCATGATGATGATTAATGATGTATGATGATACGGTAGTGAAGATGAGAATGATGATAATTACGTGATGAATTGATGATGATGGATTTTAAACGATTAACTAGCTGCTAGTTTTCTATTTCTTAAATCTTGTACGATCAGGCCTTTAACTAGAAATTAAGTAGGCTTATTGTTTTGGATCGGTTATTGGGCTTGTGGATCCATTTAACAAACCAATAGACTAGACTTTAATGGGTTTAAATAATTGGGCTTGAGAATCTCTGTTGGGCCGAAAAAAGCTGAGCCAGATGAGTTATAATAATTAGATTGAGATTTAATTCAGAAAAACTGGTTAGCTTGGATGGTTTGGGAGCGTGTTATAGGAATGAGAGTTCTTGGGTTCGAGCCCGGCCTACGACATTTTTTTAGGAAAAGCTTTTTAAGGTAATTCATTTATTCTTCTTCTTATTATTATTATTATCATTAAAATGAGTATTAGGATTATCATTATTATTAATATTATTATTAAGTATTATCATTAAAATTATCATTTTTTTATTAACAAAAGTATTTTTATTAAAAATTATCATTCTTATGAAAATTATCATTTTTGAATTTTTATTATTATCAGTATTATTATTACTACAAACAAAATGGCTACTATTATTATTATCAAAATTAGTATTTTCATTATCACTATTAATATTAGTATTATTAATTTACTAAATAAATATTATATATATAAGAAAAATATATTTATTACATATAACTTAACTACATTGATATTTTTATAATAAATACAAATTATCTATCTAGTATATATAAAATAAATATAGTTAAATAAGTTATTAATGAAACACATAAGTTACCAAAATAACAATTAATAAAAATATATAAGTTGGTTCAATTACAATTAGCGTTAACATATATATGAATAATATAGGTTCGTGAATCCAAGGCCAACCCTGCATTATTCAATATAGTCATATATATTTTTACTACAAAATATATTAGGTGAGTTTCATTACTCCCTTTTAAATGCTTTTGCAATATATATTTTTGGGACTGAGAATACATGCGCTTTTATAAATGTTTTACGAAATAGACACAAGTAATCGAAACTACATTATATAGTTGAATGATCGAAGCCGAATATGCCCTTTTTGCTTGGTAGCCTAAGAATTAGGGAACATCACTAATTTTGAGAATTAGTGCACGCCTAATTGACGCGAATCCTAAAGATAGATCTATTGGGCCTAACTTGTAGTGACCCGAACTTTTCCATGTTTATATATATTAATTGAGATTGATGTTTACATGATTAAATGTTTCCAACATGTTAAGCAATCAAACTTGTTAAGACTTGATTAATTGAAATAGGTTTCATATAGACAATTGACCACCCAAGTTGACCGGTGATTCACGAACGTTAAAACTTGTAAAAAAACTATATGATGACATATATATGGTTATATATATAGTTAACATGATATTATGATAAGTAAACATATCATTAATTATATTAACAATGAACTACATATGTAAAAACAAGACTACTAACTTAATGATTTTGAAACGAGACATATATGTAACGTTTATCGTTGTAACGACATTTAATGTATATATATCATATTAAGAGATATTCGTACATCATAATATCATGATAATATAATAATTTAAAATCTCTTTTGTTATTATAAACATTGGGTTAACAACATTTAACAAGATCGTTAACCTAAAGGTTTCAAAACAACACTTACATGTAACGACTAACGATGACTTAACGACTCAGTTAAAATGTATATACATGTAGTGTTTTAATATGTATTTATACACTTTTGAAAGACTTCAATACACTTATCAAAATACTTCTACTTAACAAAAATGCTTACAATTACATTCTCGTTCAGTTTCATCAACAATTCTACTCGTATGCACCCGTATTCGTACTCGTACAATACACAGCTTTTAGATGTATGTACTATTGGTATATACACTCCAATGATCAGCTCTTAGCAGCCCATGTGAGTCACCTAACACATGTGGGAACCATCATTTGGCAACTAGCATGAAATATCTCATAAGATTACAAAAATATGAGTAATCATTCATGACTTATTTACATGAAAACAAAATTACATATCCTTTATATCTAATCCATACACCAACGACCAAAAACACCTACAAACACTTTCATTCTTCAATTTTCTTCATCTAATTGAATTCTCTCAAGTTCTATCTTCAAGTTCTAAGTGTTCTTCATAAATTCCAAAAGTTCTAGTTTCATAAAATCAAGAATACTTTCAAGTTTGCTAGCTCACTTCCAATCTTGTAAGGTGATCATCCAACCTCAAGAAATCTTTGTTTCTTACAGTAGGTTATCATTCTAATACAAGGTAATAATCATATTCAAACTTTGGTTCAATTTCTATAACTATAACAATCTTATTTCAAGTGATGATCTTACTTGAACTTGTTTTCGTGTCATGATTTTGCTTCAAGAACTTTGAGCCATCCAAGGATCCATTGAAGCTAGATCCATTTTTCTCTTTTCCAGTAGGTTCATCCAAGGAACTTAAGGTAGTAATGATGTTCATAACATCATTCGATTCATACATATAAAGCTATCTTATTCGAAGGTTTAAACTTGTAATCACTAGAACATAGTTTAGTTAATTCTAAACTTGTTCGCAAACAAAAGTTAATCCTTCTAACTTGACTTTTAAAATCAACTAAACACATGTTCTATATCTATATGATATGCTAACTTAATGATTTAAAACCTGGAAACACGAAAAACACCGTAAAACCGGATTTACGCCGTCGTAGTAACACCGCGGGCTGTTTTGGGTTAGTTAATTAAAAACTATGATAAACTTTGATTTAAAAGTTGTTATTCTGAGAAAATGATTTTTATTATGAACATGAAACTATATCCAAAAATTATGGTTAAACTCAAAGTGGAAGTATGTTTTCTAAAATGGTCATCTAGACGTCGTTCTTTCGACTGAAATGACTACCTTTACAAAAACGACTTGTAACTTATTTTTCCGACTAGAAACCTATAATTTTTTTGTTTAGATTCATAAAATAGAGTTCAATATGAAACCATAGCAATTTGATTCACTCAAAACGGATTTAAAATGAAGAAGTTATGGGTAAAACAAGATTGGATAATTTTTCTCATTTTAGCTACGTGAAAATTGGTAACAAATCTATTCCAACCATAACTTAATCAACTTGTATTATATATTATGTAATCTTGAGATACCATAGACACGTATACAATGTTTCGACCTATCATGTCGACACATCTATATATATTTCGGAACAACCATAGACACTCTATATGTGAATGTTGGAGTTAGCTATACAGGGTTGAGGTTGATTCCAAAATATATATAGTTTGAGTTGTGATCAATACTGAGATACGTATACACTGGGTCGTGGATTGATTCAAGATAATATTTATCGATTTATTTCTGTACATCTAACTGTGGACAACTAGTTGTAGGTTACTAACGAGGACAGCTGACTTAATAAACTTAAAACATCAAAATATATTAAAAGTGTTGTAAATATATTTTGAACATACTTTGATATATATGTATATATTGTTATAGGTTCGTGAATCAACCAGTGGCCAAGTCTTACTTCCCGACGAAGTAAAAATCTGTGAAAGTGAGTTATAGTCCCACTTTTAAAATCTAATATTTTTGGGATGAGAATACATGCAGGTTTTATAAATGATTTACAAAATAGACACAAGTACGTGAAACTACATTCTATGGTTGAATTATCGAAATCGAATATGCCCCTTTTTATTAAGTCTGGTAATCTAAGAATTAGGGAACAGACACCCTAATTGACGCGAATCCTAAAGATAGATCTATTGGGCCTAATAAACCCCATCCAAAGTACCGGATGCTTTAGTACTTCGAAATTTATATCATATCCGAAGGGTGTCCCGGAATGATGGGGATATTCTTATATATGCATCTTGTTATTGTCGGTTACCAGGTGTTCACCATATGAATGATTTTTATCTCTATGTATGGGATGTGTATTGAAATATGAAATCTTGTGGTCTATTGTTACGATTTGATATATATAGGTTAAACCTATAACTCACCAACATTTTTGTTGACGTTTTAAGCATGTTTATTCTCAGGTGATTATTAATAGCTTCCGCTGTCGCATACTTAAATAAGGACAAGATTTGGAGTCCATGCTTGTATGATATTGTGTAAAAACTGCATTCAAGAAACTTATTTTGTTGTAACATATTTGTATTGTAAACCATTATGTAATGGTCGTGTGTAAACAGGATATATTAGATTATCATTATTTGATAATCTACGTA
Source organism: Rutidosis leptorrhynchoides (assembly GCF_046630445.1). Taxonomy (NCBI): domain Eukaryota; kingdom Viridiplantae; phylum Streptophyta; class Magnoliopsida; order Asterales; family Asteraceae; genus Rutidosis; species Rutidosis leptorrhynchoides. Next base: position 133,042,882 of record NC_092340.1, on the reverse strand, counting down.
AAGCTTTTTAAACCTTTATTGATGAAATAAAGGTTATGGTTTGTTTAAAAATGAATGCAGTCTTTGAAAAACGTCTCATATAGAGGTCAAAACCTCGCAACGAAATCAATTAATATGGAACGTTTTTAATCAATAAGAACGGGACATTTCAGTTGGTATCCGAGCGTTGGTCTTAGAGAACCAGAAAATTTGCATTAGTGTGTCTTATCGAGTTTGTTAGGATGCATTAGTGAGTCTGGACTTCGACCGTGTTTTCTTTAAAAATGATTGCTTAACATTTTTGTTGGAAACTATATATTTTTAACATATGAATATTATGTGATATATTAATCTCTTAACGTGTTTGATATTATGTGATAGATGTCTACCTCTAGAACAAGTCCCATTGACTCACCTAATAATAATGAAGAGTCAAATGTAAATTGGAATGATTTGTGGACTGATTCACAAGTTCCCGAAGAGGAACCGGAAGAAGAGTCGGAACCGGAAGAAGAATCGGAACCGGAAGAAGAATCGGAACCGGATGAAGAAATAGAACCGGTGGGGGAAATAATAAAACGGTTAAGTAAAAGAAAATCCTCAACCAACCGACCAAAGTTAATTATGGTCAATGGTGTTTCCGCCAAGGAAGCAAAATATTGGGAGGATTACCAATTCTCTGATGAATCGGATTCCGACGAGAATTCCGATGATGTTATAGAAATTACCCCAACTGAATTTAAAAAGGCAAAAGAAAATAATAAGGGAAAGGGCATAAAAATAGAGAAATCTAATTCCAACCCCGATGAACTTTATATGTATCGTCAACCCCCGAAGTCCTTAAGTTGTAACAATGACCCGGGAACCTCTAAACCACCAGGTTTTTCTAAACCAATGTGGACAACGACGGTTCGTATTAGGGGAACATCATATATCCCTAGAAACTTGGCAAAACGAACCAAAACCGAAGAAGAAGAAACGAGCGAGTCGGAATAAGATAGTTGTATTCGTGTGGTGTAATATATGGAATATAGTGTTTTTATGCTTTATGATATATGTAAAAATTGCTTGTATTAATAAGTATTTTTTTTTATGAATCTAACTCTTGTCTATTTTACAGTTTAAAAACACAAAATGGATAGACAACCCAATATTTTAAGAGACCTACCCGGAGACATGATTGATGAAATCTTGTCTAGAGTCGGCCAGAATTCTTCGGCACAACTATTTAAGGCGAGATCAGTTTGTAAGACATTCGAAGAACGTTCCAAGAATGTCTTGGTTTATAAGAGACTTTCGTTTGAAAGATGGGGGATATCACATTGGGAAACCCATAAGTTACGATGTGTTTACTTTGACGCATATATTGCGGGGAACCCAAATGCTATTTTACGCAACGGGTTAAGAAATTATTTTGACTCAATATATCCGAATATTGGACTTCGTGATTTAGAAAAAGCGGCTAATATGCAACATAAAGAAGCATGTTATGCTTACGGATTAGTAATGTTCGCTTCTCACCAAAGTGAGAACAAGAACATCGGGCTACAACTATTAAACAAAACGTTTCCACAAGTGACGGAGTCGGTAATTGGGGTAAGAAATGAGGTTTTTAGATTATTACGAGACTGTTGGACATTACGTAACCCTCGTCCCTTTGATGACGTTACAACACGCTGTCTTATCAACGGCCATAACGGTTATGTTGCACAAGACCAAGGATGGGAAGTAGTCCTAGTAAAACCAGAATGCATGACTTGTTTCTGGACGTATGAATTACGTGTATTTATTGCCTTTGCTGAACGACTTGTGTACTAGCTAGAATTGTCTTCACAACTATCTTGTATCAAAGTTATTGTGTGCTATATTTCATGCTTTATGTAAAATAAGCGGTATTGTAAGTTTGTAAAATATTGTATAAAAGTTTGAACGCGAAATATTATTATAATCAGTTTTTCATATAGAATTGTAGTAGTTGAATTGTATATTAGCTACTAAGTATGAACTTAACGGGTAGGTACTACCCGAATTTAAACTTATAAAACGCTAATATGAAGAAAAAGCTTTTATAAATGAGTTCATATTATGCTACGAAATACTATTAACTACTCTTAATATTCTGTATGATTAACTTGTTCCATTTAACTATTTTGAAGGAAATGGCACCGACTACTCGACACACCGTGAATATGAATGAAGAGGAATTCCGTACTTTTCTAGCTTCAAACATAGCCGCAGTACAGGCTGCGCTACATACCAACAATAACCTTGGATCTAGCAGTACAGGAAATCGTGTAGGATGCACCTACAAAGAATTCACTGCCTGCAAACCTTTGGAATTTGATGGAACCGAAGGACCGATCGGATTGAAACGGTGGACCGAGAAGGTTGAATCGGTGTTTGCCATAAGTAAGTGTACTGAAGAGGACAAAGTGAAGTACGCTACGCATACCTTCACAGGTTCTGCGTTAACATGGTGGAATACCTATCTAGAGCAAGTGGGACAAGATGATGCGTACGCACTACCGTGGTCAGCATTCAAGCACTTGATGAACGAGAAGTACCGTCCCAGAACCGAGGTCAATAAGCTCAAGACAGAACTTAGAGGGTTACGAACCCAAGGATTTGATATTACCACGTACGAAAGACGATTCACAGAATTGTGCCTATTGTGTCCGGGAGCATTCGAAGATGAGGAAGAGAAGATCGACGCGTTTGTGAAAGGATTACCGGAAAGAATCCAAGAAGATATAAGTTCACACGAGCCCGCCTCCATACAACAGGCATGTAGAATGGCTCACAAACTAGTGAACCAGATTGAAGAAAGAATTAAAGAACAGACTGCTGAAGAGGCCAATGTGAAGCAAGTCAAAAGAAAGTGGGAGGAAAACGGTGATAAGAATCACCAATACAACAACAACAGCAATTACAACAATAATCGCAACAATTATCCCAACAATCGCAACTACAACAAACGGCCCAACAACAACAACAACAACAACAACAACAACAGCAACTACAACAATCATCCCAATAACAATAATAACCGCAACAACAACAACAATCAGAAGCAACTATGCCAAAGGTGTGAAAAGAATCACTCGGGGTTCTGCACCAAATTTTGCAACAAGTGTAAAAGAAATGGTCATAGCGCGGCGAAGTGTGAGGTCTACGGACCAGGGGTTAATAGAACGAAAGGAACAAATGGTGTCGGAACGAGTAATGGCGGAGCAAGTAGTGTCGGAGCAAGTTATGCCAATGTAGTTTGTTATAAATGTGGAAAACCAGGCCACATTATTAGAAATTGCCCGAACCAGGAGAACACGAATGGACAAGGCCGTGGAAGAGTTTTCAATATTAATGCGGTAGAGGCACAGGAAGACCCGGAGCTTGTTACGGGTACGTTTCTTATTGACAATAAATCTGCTTACGTTTTATTTGATTCGGGTGCGGATAGAAGCTATATGAGTAGAGATTTTTGTGCTAAATTAAGTTGTCCATTGACGCCTTTGGATAGTAAATTTTTACTCGAATTAGCAAATGGTAAATTAATTTCAGCAGATAATATATGTCGGAATCGAGAAATTAAACTGGTTAGCGAAACATTTAAGATTGATTTGATACCAGTAGAGTTAGGGAGTTTTGATGTGATAATCGGTATGGACTGGTTGAAAGAAGTGAAAGCGGAGATCGTTTGTTACAAAAATGCAATTCGCATTATACGAGAAAAAGGAAAACCCTTAATGGTGTACGGAGAAAAGGGCAACACGAAGCTACATCTTATTAGTAATTTGAAGGCACAAAAACTAATAAGAAAAGGTTGCTATGCTGTTCTAGCACACGTCGAGAAAGTACAAACTGAAGAAAAGAGCATCAATGATGTTCCCATTGCAAAAGAATTTCCCGATGTATTTCCGAAAGAATTACCGGGATTACCCCCACATCGATCCGTTGAATTTCAAATAGATCTTGTACCAGGAGCTGCACCAATAGCTCGTGCTCCTTACAGACTCGCACCCAGCGAGATGAAAGAACTGCAAAGCCAATTACAAGAACTTTTAGAGCGTGGTTTCATTCGACCAAGCACATCACCGTGGGGAGCTCCTGTTTTGTTTGTCAAGAAGAAAGATGGTACATTCAGGTTGTGTATCGACTACCGAGAGTTGAACAAACTTACCATCAAGAACCGCTACCCACTACCGAGAATCGACGACTTATTTGATCAACTACAAGGCTCGTCTGTTTATTCAAAGATTGACTTACGTTCCGGGTATCATCAAATGCGGGTGAAAGAAGATGATATTCCAAAGACTGCTTTCAGAACACGTTACGGTCATTACGAGTTTATGGTCATGCCGTTTGGTTTAACTAATGCACCAGCTGTGTTCATGGACCTTATGAACCGAGTGTGTGGACCATACCTTGACAAGTTTGTCATTGTTTTCATTGATGACATACTTATTTACTCAAAGAATGACCAAGAACACGGTGAACATTTGAGAAAAGTGTTAGAAGTATTGAGGAAGGAAGAATTGTACGCTAAGTTTTCAAAGTGTGCATTTTGGTTGGAAGAAGTTCAATTCCTCGGTCACATAGTGAACAAAGAAGGTATTAAGGTGGATCCGGCAAAGATAGAAACTGTTGAAAAGTGGGAAACCCCGAAAACTCCGAAACACATACGCCAGTTTTTAGGACTAGCAGGTTACTACAGAAGGTTCATCCAAGACTTTTCCAGAATAGCAAAACCCTTGACTGCATTAACGCATAAAGGGAAGAAATTTGAATGGAATGATGAACAAGAGAAAGCGTTTCAGTTATTGAAGAAAAAGCTAACTACGGCACCTATATTGTCATTGCCTGAAGGGAATGATGATTTTGTGATTTATTGTGACGCATCAAAGCAAGGTCTCGGTTGTGTATTAATGCAACGAACGAAGGTGATTGCTTATGCGTCTAGACAATTGAAGATTCACGAACAAAATTATACGACGCATGATTTGGAATTAGGCGCGGTTGTTTTTGCATTAAAGACTTGGAGGCACTACTTATATGGGGTCAAAAGTATTATATATACCGACCACAAAAGTCTTCAACACATATTTAATCAGAAACAACTGAATATGAGGCAGCGTAGGTGGATTGAATTATTGAATGATTACGATTTTGAGATTCGTTACCACCCGGGGAAGGCAAATGTGGTAGCCGATGCCTTGAGCAGGAAGGATAGAGAACCCATTCGAGTAAAATCTATGAATATAATGATTCATAATAACATTACTACTCAAATAAAGGAGGCGCAACAAGGAGTTTTAAAAGAGGGAAATTTAAAGGATGAAATACCCAAAGGATCGGAGAAGCATCTTAATATTCGGGAAGACGGAACCCGGTATAGGGCTGAAAGGATTTGGGTACCAAAATTTGGAGATATGAGAGAAATGGTACTTAGAGAAGCTCATAAAACCAGATACTCAATACATCCTGGAACGGGGAAGATGTACAAGGATCTCAAGAAACATTTTTGGTGGCCGGGTATGAAAGCCGATGTTGCTAAATACGTAGGAGAATGTTTGACGTGTTCTAAGGTCAAAGCTGAGCATCAGAAACCATCAGGTCTACTTCAACAACCCGAAATCCCGGAATGGAAATGGGAAAACATTACCATGGATTTCATCACTAAATTGCCAAGGACTGCAAGTGGTTTTGATACTATTTGGGTAATAGTTGATCGTCTCACCAAATCAGCACACTTCCTACCAATAAGAGAAGATGACAAGATGGAGAAGTTAGCACGACTGTATTTGAAGGAAGTCGTCTCCAGACATGGAATTCCAATCTCTATTATCTCTGATAGGGATGGCAGATTTATTTCAAGATTCTGGCAGACATTACAGCAAGCATTAGGAACTCGTCTAGACATGAGTACTGCCTATCATCCACAAACTGATGGGCAGAGCGAAAGGACGATACAAACGCTTGAAGACATGCTACGAGCATGTGTTATTGATTTCGGAAACAGTTGGGATCGACATCTACCGTTAGCAGAATTTTCCTACAACAACAGCTACCATTCAAGCATTGAGATGGCGCCGTTTGAAGCACTTTATGGTAGAAAGTGCAGGTCTCCGATTTGTTGGAGTGAGGTGGGGGATAGACAGATTACGGGTCCGGAGATTATACAAGAAACTACCGAGAAGATCATCCAAATTCAACAACGGTTGAAAACCGCCCAAAGTCGACAAAAGAGCTACGCTGACATTAAAAGAAAAGATATAGAATTTGAAATTGGAGAGATGGTCATGCTTAAAGTTTCACCTTGGAAAGGCGTTGTTCGATTTGGTAAACGAGGGAAATTAAATCCAAGGTATATTGGACCATTCAAGATTATTGATCGTGTCGGACCAGTAGCTTACCGACTTGAGTTACCTCAACAACTCGCGGCTGTACATAACACTTTCCACATCTCGAATTTGAAGAAATGTTTTGCTAAAGAAGATCTCACTATTCCGTTAGATGAAATCCAAATCAACGAAAAACTCCAATTCATCGAAGAACCCGTCGAAATAATGGATCGTGAGGTTAAAAGACTTAAGCAAAACAAGATACCAATTGTTAAGGTTCGATGGAATGCTCGTAGAGGACCCGAGTTCACCTGGGAGCGTGAAGATCAGATGAAGAAGAAATACCCGCATCTATTTCCAGAAGATTCGTCAACACCTTCAACAGCTTAAAATTTCGGGACGAAATTTATTTAACGGGTAGGTACTGTAGTGACCCGAACTTTTCCATGTTTATATATATTAATTGAGATTGATGTTTACATGATTAAATGTTTCCAACATGTTAAGCAATCAAACTTGTTAAGACTTGATTAATTGAAATAGGTTTCATATAGACAATTGACCACCCAAGTTGACCGGTGATTCACGAACGTTAAAACTTGTAAAAAAACTATATGATGACATATATATGGTTATATATATAGTTAACATGATATTATGATAAGTAAACATATCATTAATTATATTAACAATGAACTACATATGTAAAAACAAGACTACTAACTTAATGATTTTGAAACGAGACATATATGTAACGTTTATCGTTGTAACGACATTTAATGTATATATATCATATTAAGAGATATTCGTACATCATAATATCATGATAATATAATAATTTAAAATCTCTTTTGTTATTATAAACATTGGGTTAACAACATTTAACAAGATCGTTAACCTAAAGGTTTCAAAACAACACTTACATGTAACGACTAACGATGACTTAACGACTCAGTTAAAATGTATATACATGTAGTGTTTTAATATGTATTTATACACTTTTGAAAGACTTCAATACACTTATCAAAATACTTCTACTTAACAAAAATGCTTACAATTACATTCTCGTTCAGTTTCATCAACAATTCTACTCGTATGCACCCGTATTCGTACTCGTACAATACACAGCTTTTAGATGTATGTACTATTGGTATATACACTCCAATGATCAGCTCTTAGCAGCCCATGTGAGTCACCTAACACATGTGGGAACCATCATTTGGCAACTAGCATGAAATATCTCATAAGATTACAAAAATATGAGTAATCATTCATGACTTATTTACATGAAAACAAAATTACATATCCTTTATATCTAATCCATACACCAACGACCAAAAACACCTACAAACACTTTCATTCTTCAATTTTCTTCATCTAATTGAATTCTCTCAAGTTCTATCTTCAAGTTCTAAGTGTTCTTCATAAATTCCAAAAGTTCTAGTTTCATAAAATCAAGAATACTTTCAAGTTTGCTAGCTCACTTCCAATCTTGTAAGGTGATCATCCAACCTCAAGAAATCTTTGTTTCTTACAGTAGGTTATCATTCTAATACAAGGTAATAATCATATTCAAACTTTGGTTCAATTTCTATAACTATAACAATCTTATTTCAAGTGATGATCTTACTTGAACTTGTTTTCGTGTCATGATTTTGCTTCAAGAACTTTGAGCCATCCAAGGATCCATTGAAGCTAGATCCATTTTTCTCTTTTCCAGTAGGTTCATCCAAGGAACTTAAGGTAGTAATGATGTTCATAACATCATTCGATTCATACATATAAAGCTATCTTATTCGAAGGTTTAAACTTGTAATCACTAGAACATAGTTTAGTTAATTCTAAACTTGTTCGCAAACAAAAGTTAATCCTTCTAACTTGACTTTTAAAATCAACTAAACACATGTTCTATATCTATATGATATGCTAACTTAATGATTTAAAACCTGGAAACACGAAAAACACCGTAAAACCGGATTTACGCCGTCGTAGTAACACCGCGGGCTGTTTTGGGTTAGTTAATTAAAAACTATGATAAACTTTGATTTAAAAGTTGTTATTCTGAGAAAATGATTTTTATTATGAACATGAAACTATATCCAAAAATTATGGTTAAACTCAAAGTGGAAGTATGTTTTCTAAAATGGTCATCTAGACGTCGTTCTTTCGACTGAAATGACTACCTTTACAAAAACGACTTGTAACTTATTTTTCCGACTAGAAACCTATAATTTTTTTGTTTAGATTCATAAAATAGAGTTCAATATGAAACCATAGCAATTTGATTCACTCAAAACGGATTTAAAATGAAGAAGTTATGGGTAAAACAAGATTGGATAATTTTTCTCATTTTAGCTACGTGAAAATTGGTAACAAATCTATTCCAACCATAACTTAATCAACTTGTATTATATATTATGTAATCTTGAGATACCATAGACACGTATACAATGTTTCGACCTATCATGTCGACACATCTATATATATTTCGGAACAACCATAGACACTCTATATGTGAATGTTGGAGTTAGCTATACAGGGTTGAGGTTGATTCCAAAATATATATAGTTTGAGTTGTGATCAATACTGAGATACGTATACACTGGGTCGTGGATTGATTCAAGATAATATTTATCGATTTATTTCTGTACATCTAACTGTGGACAACTAGTTGTAGGTTACTAACGAGGACAGCTGACTTAATAAACTTAAAACATCAAAATATATTAAAAGTGTTGTAAATATATTTTGAACATACTTTGATATATATGTATATATTGTTATAGGTTCGTGAATCAACCAGTGGCCAAGTCTTACTTCCCGACGAAGTAAAAATCTGTGAAAGTGAGTTATAGTCCCACTTTTAAAATCTAATATTTTTGGGATGAGAATACATGCAGGTTTTATAAATGATTTACAAAATAGACACAAGTACGTGAAACTACATTCTATGGTTGAATTATCGAAATCGAATATGCCCCTTTTTATTAAGTCTGGTAATCTAAGAATTAGGGAACAGACACCCTAATTGACGCGAATCCTAAAGATAGATCTATTGGGCCTAACAAACCCCATCCAAAGTACCGGATGCTTTAGTACTTCGAAATTTATATCATATCCGAAGGGTGTCCCGGAATGATGGGGATATTCTTATATATGCATCTTGTTATTGTCGGTTACCAGGTGTTCACCATATGAATGATTTTTATCTCTATGTATGGGATGTGTATTGAAATATGAAATCTTGTGGTCTATTGTTACGATTTGATATATATAGGTTAAACCTATAACTCACCAACATTTTTGTTGACGTTTTAAGCATGTTTATTCTCAGGTGATTATTAATAGCTTCCGCTGTCGCATACTTAAATAAGGACAAGATTTGGAGTCCATGCTTGTATGATATTGTGTAAAAACTGCATTCAAGAAACTTATTTTGTTGTAACATATTTGTATTGTAAACCATTATGTAATGGTCGTGTGTAAACAGGATATATTAGATTATCATTATTTGATAATCTACGTAAAGCTTTTTAAACCTTTATTGATGAAATAAAGGTTATGGTTTGTTTAAAAATGAATGCAGTCTTTGAAAAACGTCTCATATAGAGGTCAAAACCTCGCAACGAAATCAATTAATATGGAACGTTTTTAATCAATAAGAACGGGACATTTCATAACTAACCCCATCCAAAGTACCGGATGCTTTAGTACTTCGAGTTTTTATATCATGTCCGATGGATTTCCCGGAATGATGGGGATATTCTTATATGCATCTTGTTAATGTCGGTTATCAGGTGTTCAATCCATATGAATGATTTTTGTCTCTATGCATGGGACGAATATTTATGAGAACTGAAAATGAAAATCTTGTGGTCTATTAAAATGATGAAAATGATTGATTATGATAAACTAATGTGACGATCGCTCCAAATCCATATGAACGAACACGTCATTCATCGATTTCATTGCGTGGTATTTGACCTCTATATGATACGTTTTGTAAACATTGCATTCTTTTGAAAAGGCTCACCATAAATGAATATTTAAATCAAAGGTTTTCGATATCTGATGATTTTTACATATAGACAATCATCGTAAATAATAGTTTACAATAGTACTTCCGTTGACAATGCACTCAAAATAAGATACATGGTGATGATTTGGTGAATGTAACGTTTTCTTGAAAAATATGCCATGTAAGACTCCATGCACATAGCTTGTCTAACATATAAGAAAACAGCAGAAGACTTCTAGGGAACCTGAGAATAAACATGCTAACAAGTGTCAACACAAAGGTTGGTGAGTTCATAGTTTTAATGTTTTGCATAATCTGTACATAAAGGTGGATCACAAGATTTCAGTTGTTTCATCCAGAAACATTTATCAAAATATTCTACAAAATTGAGCACCCTGGTAACTAAACTTAACGTATATATAATTTATACCCTTTGTATAATCATCTTAATAATACACGTAAACCAACGTGTACGCTTCTCAAATAGCATACATTTGTTAAAAGGCTAGTGCTCTTGCTCAGATGGGGATATCAAGCCCTATGGATCCATATACTACTACTCGCGCCCACCAGTTCTTATAACTGGCAGTTACTAGTTACCAAAGCTAAGGGATTTTCGGTTCAAACTCGGTGTAGAATTTAGTATGTACTTGTATCCATTGCGTTTAAAATGAAGTGCATGTATTCTCAGCCCAAAAATATAGATTGCAAAAGCAATTAAAAAGGGTGCAAATGAAACTCACCTTAGCAGCACATAAAGTCGTTCACCGAAATGTGACCAAAACTCGGAATACCAAATAACTGTAGATCTCAACCTAGAGAACATATGTTGGTCAATAAATGTCTATCAAGCTAGGTATGGTCATAGTGTATCACAATCCTAATGCTCGAGATCGACATATAAAAGTTATCCAAAGTCATTTCAAAAAGTCAATTTTTACAATAGTTCAACAAAACGAGACGTACCTTATATAAGGATTCATTTACTCAATTGGTAATATTCAAAAACCCAATTTATCAATCTCGTAAACAGGTTGTTTAAATATTAATTATAGATTCAAAAGCAATTCAAATTAACGTCAATCATATTTCAGTTGATCATATCTTTTAATCCGTTCATCGAAACTATTCGATATCTAAATGAAAAATTATTGATTTTTCGCCAGCTTTCCAAAAACATGCATATCATATACCTTTTATCAGTAATATATGTATTTAATTCGTGATTCATCATAAACTGTTTAACGACGAAATTTAGCTTACAAGCATGCATAAATATATATACTCGAGCACTAGACATAGATACATTATTAATATATAAAAGATAAGATATGAATACTCACGCATCAATATTGTGATTCAATATTGCAGGAAAGTACGTAGACGTAACAGAGATGATAAACACTAGGTTGGACTTGCAAAATAATAACCACAAACATTACCCATAACCTCCATAGCTATAACCCATAGTTTCCTAAGCTCTATCCCGCTCGAAAACCATTATAAAAGTGACACGCTCATGACCTCGTCGTAGTATTTTATGTATAGTACTACTAATAATAATAATAATAATAATAATACTCATAACCATAAGATTAATAATAATATTAATCTTAATAATAATAATAATAATAATAATAATAATAATAATAATAATAATAATAATAATAATAATAATAATAATAATAATAATAATAATAATAATAATAATAATAATAATAATAATATAAATATATATGTTTACGAGAGAGTAGATGGAAAGATATATATGTTCGATCAAAAAAAGAAAACGAATGAATTTATAGGACCTGAACCCACCAGACCAGCCATGCGATCGTATGGCTTGAAAGGGTAAATCCCAAGCGATCGCATGGGTACCTTTGACAGCACACAATCATTTATCATTTTGCTTGTCGACATAATATTTAATTAATATATATAATTTAAATTTATTAATTATATATTATATTATATTCTCGTGCCCAGTTATCTTGAAATTTTGGTTCCGATAAGTCGTACGTCGTCACTCGACTTATGTCCCGGTTCCGGTTTTTCAAACGTCCTTTCGTACGCTGAGAAAACTTGCATTTTACGTTTCGTGACGTGTACCTTTGTTAACATTTAGACTTAAATTATTGTCAAACTATATCACTCGAATTGTAGCTTAATCAATTAAGTGTTTTGGTTATTTGCTTATATAAATCATCGTCTCGTAGTATATACATATACATTTTCATTTTAAAAGTGTTTACTGTAGCAAAGTTACTGTAGCAAAGTTACTGTAGCAAAGTTTTTTTACTGTAGCAAATAGTGATTTTCGAAAACACTGTAGCTTTTCGGGTACTGTAGAAATTTGAAAATACTGTAGCAAATTAGTGTTTTACTGGTTCATCTTAAACGTTTTAGTTAACTTATCAAATATCAATCGAATCAATAATTAAATGTTACTATCGTTTACTAAATAACTTGAAATCATATATATATATATATATATATATATATATATATATATATATATATATATATATATATATATATATACACATATATACATATATATATTGTTCGTGAATCTTCGAGAACAGTCAAAGAATAATTGATTACATGAATATAGTTCCAAAACTTGAGACTAAACATTACAGACTTTGCTTATCGTGTCGAAACTATTAAATCATTTTAAAGATAAAATTTAAATTTGGTCAGAAATTTTCGGGTCGTCATAGTACCTACCCGTTAAAGAAATTTCGTCCCGAAATTTGAGTGAGGTCGTCATGGCTAACAATAAAAATGTTTTCATGACGAATATGAGTTGGTAAATAGAATTTTATCACCGTTAAATAATATGGATAAAACAATCCGATTTCTCGAGGCATATGAGAGAAGTTATCGTAAAAGAGTGAAATGAAAGAATAGAGATTTGTCTTAACTTTTGACGTAGTTACGATTGATTTTCAGAATTTAAGGAATAGAAAATCTTCATAATCTAAATAAGATTTGATTCTTCGAAATTTAAGGAAATTAAGATTTCCTTTAAATGCGTAATCTGCCTCGATTGTTATATCTGATATTTTGCTATAAATTAACCACTTCCATTTCATTATTTTCACCACTCTACATCTTCTTCCTTATTTCATACTTCCAAAAGATTGTGAAATGCTTAATCCAGTTCTAATTCTTGATATTTTCTTGGCTATCGTATCCTTCATTCTTCCTTTTCATCTGCCACCAGAGGAAATTATTTTCTTCTACTATTACCTTGGGGTTATAGTATTTTTCATTCTCCCGTGTCTTTATATTGCTATACGCATTGATATACACGGTTTGTAATCTATGTGTTGTTGTCAGACTTTATATTTTTCCTTATATTATGGAACTCCATGCTTTCATTTTTCCTTCCCGACTTCAAGTCAAGCGAATAATGGTCTAGAATTCGTAGCTATACATTTTAGAATGAACATAGTTAATGTTCTAAGAAAGAAATTGTAATGGCACGATCTTGATTTGTCAAATTACCAGAATCTCTGGAAAGACCGAATCATCAAGAAAAGTATTTTCTTGATATATTTAGAGATTAAATAGAATGAAAGAGTTATGTAACATGGTTCATGATGAGGGTATGATCTGTGAACCTTTATCACGTTCCATTAGAAGCTCAGCATTACTTATTGTAATATAATCACGTTGATCAAGTGTCATTATATTATACTAACTCATGCTATAGTTCCCAACACTACTTCAGAAACATTCATATTTTAAACTCGAAGGTTTCAGAATTTAGAAACTAAAGTAGTTTCTTTTATGATTTTACATAGATAGCACGAAGAAGTAAATGATTTTGGATAACAATAGTTATGAAGATATCTTCAGAAACATCGAAGATATTTATAATGAAAGATATGATGATATCTTAGAACTTCTAATATCGAAAGATGATGAAGAAGATTTTGTCCGTAAAAGTTTAGAGTCAGGAGCAAGGTATTCGTTAATGACTTCAGCAGACACTGAATCATTTGGATTCTTTGAAGGCAGGTTTAGTCTTTGTGATTTGTCCACAGCCTCCTTCATGGTTTGCTCAATTTATTTTCCAGTACCAAATTTTCTCTTTTTCTGTGCTTTTCCAACACACTACTCTTTATCATCAAACTTTCGACTGTTAAAGTCATTTACAGTTTTTGCTGCTTCATCAGCATTTTTTTAAGATTTCGAGAACTAGTTTGTAGTTTAGGGTGTTTTTCACATTCAAAGTCTGTAAGTCTTGAAGGTAAACGTTATATGTATATATATAACTGTTGGCGAAAAATTGCTACAAAATTTAAAATACTGATTTGCTAATTCCCAGTAGTTGGTATGACAATTGTTGTTATTAGTTGTATATGGGTACTTGATAGAGTTTCAATGAATAATTATCGTGATTTTTCGGAGAGGCTTAATGATCAATGAAGTTGTTGATAAGTTTACTGCTAATGTGGTGGAATATGAAAGGTTCCCCGGTAACAATGATGAAGGGGTAATTGTTATAATAAGGCTTATTCGAATGAACAATTGAAGGTGATTTTGCTGGAGTGGTGACAAAACTGCCTATTTTGAAAAGGGATTGAAAAGTTATTTTAGCTAATAAATGCCAAAGGGTCTGACACGGATACATGTTAAACTATGACTTTGATTTCGAGGGTTTTTCAGGTACAAGACTGCGGTAACATGTGGTTGGATCATCATCTCGATGATTCATTATGTGAAGTGTCTTCAGAAATTTCGAGGGATTTGAACATAGATTGTAATCGTTAATATTCATATGATGTTTTAGGAATTTGAATGATACAAATACTTTTCTCGGTTCTATGATGTTCTAGCACAGTTTTGAAGTCAAAGTATAGCTTCGAAAGATGTAGGAATCTAAGAATGATGTCTTTTGTTAAATCTTGACTTAGATTTTGATTTGTCAAAATCAAAATATGTAATCAAATTTGGATGAGGAAGGTTGCTTTGATTTTTATAAAAGAATATTTATTGTTGTGAAAGTAGTGAGTATAGTTGATGATTTGTTGAATCAGAATCGAAGAATGTAACATATTAATTGTGAATTTATATATCTCTCGAGTATTACCTACCCGTTAAAATATTCTCACCATTAACAGTTTGTACAAAAGAATTTTCTTAATTACAATCTTTATGAAAATATACCTACATATATATTTTCCTTAGATGTAATCATGGATTTAATGAGTTAACATATTATTAATCTCTTCTGGTTTTCGACTAGGACTAGAATATATAATCTCTAAAACTTTTAGAAACTACATATTCTCTGCAAAATATTTCTTCGATGAAGTTATGAATCAATACTTCATCGTTTGTTGTTGTTGGTATTCCTTGGTATCTATGATGCGTATGACGTTGATGTTCGAGGTACAGATTGTGATGTTGAGGTGTGGGATGCGAATGTTGTTGTTGGTGGTGGTGATGGTACTGTTGGTGTTGCTGATGGTGGTACTGTTGCTGCCGGTGCTGCTGCTGGTGCTTGTAACCTTTGCACCACATTCTCCAAAGCCACTACCCGAGCGCGAAGCTCTTTGACTTCTTCTATTACACCGGGGTGATTGTCGGTTCGGACGAGTGGACGAATAAGATCTAGAATTTGAGATAATATATAATCGTGATGAAACACTCTGGAAATGAGAGAGAAAATGGTGTCTCGAATAGGTTCGCCGGTAAGTGCTTCAGGTTCTTCGCCAAGAGGGAAATGTGGTGGATGGAAGGGATCACCTTCTTCTTGTCTCCAATGACTAAGTAGGCTACGAACCCATCCCCAATTCATCCAGAATAGGTGATGGCTGATTGGTTGATCCATTCCAGTTACACTGTCTTCGGAATTCAGGTGAATATCCATATCGGAATAGCTGTCGGAGTTTAAGGAATTTGAACTAGATACGGGATCCATCTTGTATAATTAGGGAGATGATTTTTGATATGAATTAGATTATAGAATTTAGTTTGGTATTCTTCAATACATAATTTACATATGTATATATAATACCAAATTCCATAAATCACGGAGAAATTTTCGGAAGGTGTCAGGAAAAGTTTACAGTAACAGATACGCTAAGATATGAATTTTTGTCTATACACTATTTATGCAATAAATGCAGGAAAACGTGTCTAGACTTTAAGAATGATAAGCATGTAATTTCCGACAAGAAATAATAAGAAAAACTTTTAACATGCAGACACGGTCGAAGTCCAGACTTAATAATGCATCTTAACAACTATCAATTAGACACACTTATGCAAGACCTGGTTCACTAGGACCAACGCTCTAATACCAACTGTGACGATCGCTCCAAATCCATATAAACGAACACGTCATTCATCAATTTCATTGCGAGGTATTTGACCTCTATATGATACGTTTTGTAAACATTGCATTCTTTTGAAAAAGCTCACCATAAATGAATATTTAAATCAAAGGTTTTCGATATCTTATGATTTCTACATATAGACAATCACCGTAAATAATAGTTTACAATAGTACTTCCGTTGACAATGCAGTCAAAATAAGATACATGGTGATGATTTGGTGAATGCAATGTTTCCTTGAAAAATATGCCATGTAAGACTCCATGCACATAGCTTGTCTAACATATAAGCAAATAGCGGAAGACTTCTAGGGAACCTGAGAATAAACATGCTAACAAGTGTCAACACAAAGGTTGGTGAGTTCATAGTTTTAATGTTTTGCATAATCTGTACATAAAGGTGGATTACAAGATTTCAGTTGTTTCATCCAGAAACGTTTATCAAAATATTCTTCAAAATTTAGCACCCTGGTAACTAAACTTAATGTATATATAATTTATACCCTTTGTATAATCATCTTAATTGTAAGGACTCGTCCTAATCCATCCGGACGAAGTCCATATCGATTATAAACGATTCACAACAGTTGATTACATCGCGAGGTACTTGACCTCTATATGATACATTTTACAAACATTGCATTCGTTTTTGAAAATACAATCTTTCATTACATCGAAACTTGACAACATGCAAATCATTTCATAATATATTCAACTATAATTGACTAAATAATAATCTTGATGAACTCGACGACTGGAATGCAACGTCTTTTGAAATATGTCATGAATGACTCCAAGTAATATCTTTTAAATGAGCAATTTCACAGCGGAAGACTTCTTTCATACCTGAGAATAAACATGCTTTAAAGTGTCAACCAAAAGGTTGGTGAGTTCATTAGTTTATCATAACAATCATTTCAATAATTTAATAGACCACAAGATTTCATATTTCAATTTCTCATAAACATACGTCCCACGCATAGGGACAAAAATATCATTCATATGAATTGAACATCTGGTAACGGACATTCACAATATGCATATAAGAATATCCCCATCATTCCGGGATCCTCCTTCGGACATGATATAAATTTCGAAGTACTAAAGCATCCGGTACTTTGGATGGGGCATGTTGGGGCCGATAGATCTATCTTTAGGATTCACGTCAATTAGGGTTTCTGTTCCCTAATTCTTAGATTACCAGACTAAAAAGGGGTATATTCGGTTTAATAATCCAACCATAGAATGTAGTTTTGATCACTTGTGTCTATTTCGTAAAGCATTTATAAAAGCAGCGCATGTATTCTCAGTCCCAAAAATATATATTGCAAAAGCATTTAAAAAGGGAGCAAATGAAACTCACCTAATGTATTTTGTAGTAAAAATACATACGACTATATTGAACAATGTAGGGTTGTCCTTGGATTCACGAACCTATATTATGTATATACATATTAACACATATATTTGTAATCGAATAAATTTATATATAATTATTAGTGTTATTATAATATGTTAGTATAAATTATAACTTAATGTTATATATAATTAAAAATATTTAATATCTATATATTTAGTTATATTGATATATCTATATATATATATATAAAAATAAAATTATTTGTTTGTTATATATAAGTATTTATATAACTAATATTAATATGTTTGATTTATGGTATATAAAAAAAATTATTATAATTATAATATATGTATTAAGTATATTTTAAGTACAAAATATTTATTTGTAGCAAAAGTGATAGTTTTCTATAACAATGACTTACTAACAATAATAAACTCCTTTGATATTGAAAATACTGATTATAATGACTATATTGTTAGAAATGATACTTTTGTTAATAATAATAATAGTAATACTACTAGTTGCAAAAAAATGATATTAATACTAATATTAGCGAAAATAATAATAGCTTGTATTATTTTTATTGTAACAACAATAATAACCCTAATCACAAATATAATAATATTAGTAGTCCTAAAATGATAATTCAATAATAAGAATAACATTATTACTACTTGCAGTGATAATAATAATAATTGTTATATCACTTATTATGATACTAATAGTATTTATTATAATACTTCTAATAATAATAATAATAATAATAATAACATCACAATAACATTAATCATAGTAATAACACTAATAACAATAACAATAAAAATAATAACAATAATAAATAAAACACTACCTTAAGGGAAAATGGCTTAAAAGAAATAAAACACCAAAGCCAGGACTCGAACCCGCGACCTCCCTCGAACCCGCGACCTCCCTCTCACGCACAAACACCCTTAACCATCCATCTAATTCTGTTTATCTAATTTGTTTCGCTGCCCAAGTCTATTTAACTCGTTTTAAAGAGCCCAATCATTAACAATCTTCGACCCAAGAACAAATTACGGCCCAACAACCAATTATGGCCCAACTAGTATAAACAAATTCATGGTCCGATTAAGAAACTGAATAAGCCCAACTCAAAACCTAATTAATCTATCTAATTCATTGACCAAATAATCCTGTGAAAGTGATCGATGTAAAATGGGATGTGGGGTTCGCCTGGGACACCAATGCATCATCATCATATCATAACCATCGGACATCATCTTTAATCATCACCACGATCACTTCATCATCATCATGATCATTGTAACATCATTAACGATCATCATCAATTCGTGATATTATCATCATTATGTACATCACAGTCACCATCATCACCATCGTTCATTACAATCGTCACCATCTACACGTTATCATCTTTATAATTTTATTAACACCGTAGCATCACCATCTTCAATCGATAGCAAACAGAAACTAGTAGGTGTAGCCACAATCGAGGCTGTTTGAGTTGTACAAACAGAAAGAAACAGTAATAGAAGAATAGAGCAATAGTAGCAATAATTTACGGGCTGTTTGGTTGGTTGGTATTCAGTGAAATCAGAAAATAGAAGGAGAACGATAGCGACTGCAAGGGTCTGTTTTGATTCGTTCCTGGACAAGGAACACTGTTGTAGCAGTATCACGAGAAGTTGTAAGTTGGCTGAGGGTTTTTGCAGCAAAAAAAAATAAAGCAAAATAAAACGAGGAGTGAGAGAGAGGTGGATAGAGAGAGAGGAGAAAGGGAAAAGAGAGATGGTGTTTTTCTTGGCTGTAACAGCAGCTGCAGATGTGACGATAGGATGGTGGTTGTAATGAGTGTAGGATGTAGAAGGTGGTGATTGGAGGTCTAATCGAATGGTGATGAAAGATGATGGGTGTTTTACGAAGAAGAAAATAAGAGAGAAGGAGGAGAGATGTTGAATGGCTATGGTGGCGGTTTGGAAGTGATCAAGGTGAGTTGTGAACCGAAAAGAAAGTGACGGTTTAGGTGATTCTATGGTTGCCGGTAGTTGAGGTAGTGTTTAGAGGGTGGAAGTGGTGGTGGCCGTGAGGTGGCAGTAGACGGTGGTTGATCATGGTTATTCTTGGTGATCGTCGGTGATGGTGTCGGGTGTGTGCAAGGTGATTGAAGAAGAGGGAGGAGGTATCAAATGGTTGATTGAGTATCTATCTACTTCTATATATGCACACATATATGTAATATATAATAACTTATACAAGAGTCAAACAAGGAATTAATTAATACAATTTAACACAGTTACCATCCTAACATATGGATCTATATCGTCGACATATTTGTCAAAAGAAACAATAATTGAATTGGAAAAGGAATATAACCACAGTTTAGCAGCCGGATGACTGTACTATTATTGTTGAAATTAATTCCATACGGATATTATATCGTGTCCATTGCTAAACAGTTAAAATATAAACGTGCTCCTAAAAATTCCAAACTTTTAGATTAAATATAATTAATTATTTCACTCATTAACTTTTTGAAACCTGATCAAAAAGGTTCAATAATTATTTATTTTATGTTCCAATTTATATGTACGTAGTGCTAATATTTAGTCTTAAAAGGGTAAAAATATTTTTGACAAATCTAAAATCTTCGTAATCAATTTACAGTTCAACTTTTATTTCAATCCTTCATGGACATGTACAATATCAATATTAAAACTAACAAATCGTCAACCAAGTGCTACTGACGTTTACTAATTAGACTCGAAATCATTTATTTTTAATATATTCTCTTTCTATATATAAAGAGTTTTAAATAGCAAGTTTAACTACTAAATAAATATAT
The DNA here is from genome assembly GCF_046630445.1 of Rutidosis leptorrhynchoides. Taxonomy (NCBI): domain Eukaryota; kingdom Viridiplantae; phylum Streptophyta; class Magnoliopsida; order Asterales; family Asteraceae; genus Rutidosis; species Rutidosis leptorrhynchoides. The sequence continues at coordinate 133,021,989 of NC_092340.1, read as the reverse complement.
TATATATCTTTAAACCATTGAATTTAATATAATTTATATATTTACAAGTAATATTTATATACATATTTATATATATAAATATAAATCTATATATTTATAATAATAGTTTTCATTACATCGCATATTATTTTCCATATTTATTTTCAACAATTAAATCATATATTATTTCAAGTAATATTTTCAAGTTAATGTATATGTATCTATTTATATATGGTTGTTCGTGAATCGTCGAGAATGGTCAAAGGTCAAATGAATCTATGTAAACAGTTCAAAGATTTTAAGACTCAACATTACAGACTTTGCTTATCGTGTCGGAAACATATAAAGATTAAAGTTTAAATTTGATCGGAAATTCTCGGGTCACTACAGTACCTACCCGTTAAAGAAATTTAGTCCCGAAATTTGAGTGAGGTCGTCATGGCTAACTATAAAAATGTTTTCATGACGAATATGAGTTGATAAATAGAGTTTTATCATCATTGAATAATATGGATAAAACAATTTGATTGTTCGAAGAGCACGAGTGAAGCTATTCACAACAGAATGAAATGAGAAACAAAGATTTGTTTTTAACTTTTAACGTAGACAGGTTTGAATTTAGAAAATAAGGCGCGTCTTAACTTTCGACATTGCCTTGGTTGAATTCTAGAATTCAAGGGATTTAAAGAAAATCTTGAAGATCTATAAGATCTGATTCTTCGGGATTTATGGAAATTAAGATCTTTTTAATTAAATACGGTGATTTGCCCCGATTACTACGTCAGATATTTCCTTTATAAATTTACCTTTTTCGTTCCATTTATTTTCACCACTTCTATACTCAATTCCCAAATTCAAAAGATTTATGAAAATGCTTAACCCTGTTCTGATCCTTGTTCTTATTCTAACTATCACAATGATCGTTCTTCTTTTCCAACTCCCACCTGAAGAATCTGTTTATTTCTATTATGCTCTAGGGATTATTGTATTTATAATCCTTCCGTGTCTTTTTATTGCTATACTCACTGATATCCATGGTTTGTAATTTCAATGTTATCTTTGGACTTTATATTCTCCCTTATATTTCGGAGTCCCTGCTTTCGTCTATAATCATTGTCATTCACAGTTAATGCTCTCTCTTATTTGCTGTGATTTATACCCTCTTTCTATTTCGAAGTTCCATGCTTTTGTTTTCTTTTCGCAAGTAATGGTCCAGAATTTGTAGGTATGGAGTTTTGAATGAACATGACTAATGTTCTAAGAGAGAGATTGTAATAGTACGATTTTGATTTAGTAAATTACCAGAATATCCGGAAAGATAGAACTATCAAGAAGATATGTTCTTAATATGTTTAGAGTTTGAGTAGAATGCAAGAGTCGTGTAAATGGCACATGATGACGTTATGATCTGTGAATCATCACGTCCCATTAGAAACTCAGCACGACTTACTATAATATAATCACGTTGATCAAGTGTCATTATATTATACTAACTCATGCATCAATTTCCAACACTACTTCAAAATCATTCATAATTCAAACTTAAATTTTAAAGAAAATTTAGAAACTAACGTAGTTTCCTTTATGATGTAATATAGATAGCACGAAGAGATAAATAATTTCGGACGAGAATATTTATGGAAATATCTTCAGAAATATCGAAGATATTTATGATGATATTTTGGAATTTCTAAGTTCGATGGTTGATGAGCAAAGATTTTCCGCAAGATTTTAACATGAATCCGGAGCAAGATATTCGCTAAAGATTTCATCAGAAATAGTATCATCAGGATTATTTGAAGGCAGATTTAGTCTTTGTGATTTGTCCACAGCCTCCTTCATAGTTTCGCATAATCTGCTTTTCTGTACTAAATTTTTTCTCATCTTCTGAGCTTCTTCAGCCACTATTTTTTTATAATCAAACTTTCGACTGTTAAGATTGTTAACATTTTTTGCTGCTTCATCAGAAATCTCAAAATTTCGGAAAACTAGTTCGCAGTTTAGGGTGTTTTTCAGAAACTTCACATTCGCAGTATGTAAGTTCAGGAGATAGACGTTATATGTACATATATAACTGTTGGCATGGAAACGCTGCGAGATTCAAAGTACCGTTTGCTGATTCCCGGTAATTGGTATGGCAATTCTAGTTACAAGGTGCGGATGAATATATGTTAAGGTTTTAATGAACAGATATAATGGTTTTTCGGAAAGTCAAAGATCAATGAAGTTGTTGGTAAGTTTACTGCTAATGTGGTGAAATATAAAAGGTTTCCCCGGTAACGATGACGAAAGGCAACTTATATAACAAGGTTATACTAAGGCTTATCCGAATGGAAAGACGAAATTGATTTGCTGAAGCTGTGACAAAATTGACTACTTTGGAAAGGAATTGTAAAGTTATTTTCGGTAATAACAACGTCAAAAGAGCTAGCACAGATACGTGTTAAACGTTTACTCAGGTTCCGAATGTTTTCAGGTGCATAACTCTATGCATCAATCTCTTCTTCCGTAGATGAATTGCGGTTGGTTCATCCTCTCGATTGAGTTGTTTTCAAGAATCATAAAAGGTTTGAACGCAGATTGGAATCGTCAAGATACAAATGAGGTTTAAGATGAAATCAAGTGGCAAACTTGAAGAATTGTTTAGTTTCATATGTTATAATCAATATTTTAATTCATTTTAATTGTCCAATGTTGATAGTCCTCAGTTGATAGTCCACAGTTAGCAGTGTACAAATAATAATTCATATATAGTTTACTATATAATATTCGAATTAATTAATACGTATCGTGACCCGTGTACATGTCTCAGACTCGATCACAACTCAAACTATATATATTATTGTGGAATCAACCTCAACCCTGTATAGCTAACTCCCGCATTACTGCATATAGAGTGTCTATGGTTATTCCAAATAATATATATAGATGGGTCGATATGATATGTCAAAACCTTGTATACGTGTCCTGATGTTTAAAGTGCGTAAAAAAAATAAATAGCAGAAATTAAATGACAATAAATAAATTGCGCAAAGTAAATAACAGGAATTAAATGACGATAAATAAAATTGTGAGAATTAAAATTGCGATAAATAAAATGCGATAAATAAATTGCGATAAATAAAAGGTAATACGGAATTAACAGTTAGCTAGGAACAGTTAGCTGGAAACAGTTAGCGTGGATTCTTAACGAAATTTCTCATAGTTAATTTGTTTGTTTCTAACAAATTTTATTTTGTCCAATGCTTTCTTCATTATGCCACTTGTTGGATTCTGATAGGTCAAAATCCAAATATGAAATTGAATGAAAATGGTTATTCTGTGGTGAACGGATTCGTATAGCTGTGGGTGTAAGTAGGAAAGTAAATGACTGTTAAATCAGATTCGGAGAATGTACAGTGTAACTTATTAAAGTGAAATCTAAATATTCCTCGGGTATTACCTACCCGTTAAAATATTTTCACCATTAACAGTTTGTACGAAGGAATTTTTAATTACAATCTTTATGAAATAATATATACATATATATTTTCTTCAGATGTAATCATGGATTTAATGAGTCAATATGATATTAAACTCATTTGATTTACCGTTAGAACAAGAATATATAATCTCTAAAACATTAGAGATTTCATAATCGCCATGTCGAACGAAGATAAATGATGTAAAATGATACATAGAATGATGATTATGCTCGGGGTACATAATGAGATGTTGAGGCGTGTGATGTTGAAACTTGGGTTGTTGATGGTACTGGTATTGATGTTGGTGATACTGTTGGTGCCAGTGATGTTGCTGAAGCTGGTAAATTTTGCACCATATTTTTCCAAGACTATAACTCGGGCGCGAAGTTCGCTGACATCTTGTATTACTCCGGGATGATTGTCAGTCGGAACGAATGGATGAATAAGGTTTAGAATTTTAGATAAAATATAATCGTGGTGAGATATTCGGGAAATGAGGGTGAAATTGGTGTTATGAACAGGTTCGCCAGTAAGTGCTTCAGGTTCTTTGCCAAGAGGTGAATTTGGTTGATGGAAAGGATTGCCTTCTTCTCGTTTCCATTGGTTAAGTCGACTACGAACTCATCAGATGAATTGGGGATGGCTGATTGGTGGATTCATTCTAGTGACACCGCTTTCGAAGATTAGGTGAAACTCCATATCGGAATAGCTGTCAGAATCCGAGGAATTCGAACTGGTTGTGGGATTCATCTCATACGATCAGATGAAGGATTTTTCGATAAGAAATAGATTATAGGATGTAGATTATTACCCTGCAATACATAATTTACATATGCATATATAATACTAAAATCCCATAAGTTACGGAGGAATCTACGGAAGCTGTCAGACAAAGTCTACAGTAACAGAGATGCTAAGATATGAATTAGCAGATATGCTAAGATACGAATCTTGTCTATACACTATTCATGAAATCATTGCAGTAAGATGTATCTAGACTAAGAATGATAAGTAGGTAATTTCCTAAGGTTGATAAGCAGATGATTTCCGACAAAAATGATAAGCAAAACTTTTGACATGCAGATACTGTCGAAGTCCAGACTCACTAATGCATCCTAACAACTATCAATTAGACATACTAATGCAAGACCTGGTTCGCTAAGACCACCGCTCTGATACCAACTATAAGGACCCGTCCTAATCCATCCGGACGAAGTCCATATCGATTATAAAAGATTCACAACAGTTGATTACATCGCGAGGTACTTGTCCTCTATATGATACATTTTACAAACATTGCGTTCATTTTTGAAAAGACAATCTTTCATTACATCAAAACTTGACGACATGCAAATCATTTCATAATATATTCAACTATAATTGACTAAATAATAATCTTGATGAACTCGGCGACTCGAATGCAACGTCTTTTGAAATATGTCATGAATGACTCCAAGTAATATCTTTTAAATGAGCAATTTCACAGCGGAAGACTTCTTTCATACTTGAGAATAAACATGCTTTAAAGTGTCAACCAAAAGGTTGGTGAGTTCATTAGTTTATCATAACAATCATTTCAATAATTTAATAGACCACAAGATTTCATATTTCAATTTCTCATAAACATACGTCCCATGCATAGAGACAAAAATATCATTCATATGGATTGAACACCTGGTAACCGACATTCACAATATGCATATAAGAATATCCCCATCATTCCAGGATCCTCCTTCGGACATGATATAAATTTCGAAGTACTAAAGCATCCGGTACTTTGGATGGGGCATGTTGGGCCCGATAGATCTATCTTTAGGATTCGCGTCAATTAGGGTTTCTGTTCCCTAATTCTTAGATTACCAGACTAAAAAGGGGCATATTCGGTTTAATAATCCAACCAAAGAATGTAGTTTCGATCACTTGTGTCTATTTCGTAAAGCATTTATAAAAGCAGCGCATGTATTCTCAGTCCCAAAAATATATATTGCAAAAGCATTTAAAAAGGGAGCAAATGAAACTCACCTAATGTATTTTGTAGTAAAAATACATACGACTATATTGAACAATGCAGGGTTGTCCTTGGATTCACGAACCTATATTATGTATATACATATTAACACATATATTTGTAATCGAATAAATTTCTATATAATTATTAGTGTTATTATAATATGTTAGTATAAATTATAACTTAATGTTATATATAATTAAAAATGTTTAATATCTATATATTTAGTTATATTGATATATCTATATATATATATAAAAATAAAATTATTAGTTTGTTATATATAAGTATTTATATAACTAATATTAATATGTTTGATTTATGGTATATAAAAAATATTATTATAATTATAATATATGTATTAAGTATATTTTAAGTACAAAATATTTATTTGTAGCAAAAGTGATAGTTTTCGATAACAATGACTTACTAACAATAATAAACTCCTTTGATATTGAAAATACTGATTATAATGACTATATTGTTAGAAATGATACTTTTGTTAATAATAATAATAGTAATACTACTAGTTGCAAAAAAATGATATTAATACTAATATTAGCGAAAATAATAATAGCTTGTATTATTTTTATAGTAACAACAATAATAACCCTAATCACAAATATAATAATATTAGTAGTCCTAAAATGATAATTCAATAATAAGAATAACATTATTACTACTTGTAGTGATAATAATAATAATTGTTATATCACTTATTATGATACTAATAGTATTTATTATAATACTTCTAATAATAATAATAATAATAATAATAATAATAACATCACAATAACATTAATCATAGTAATAACACTAATAACAATAACAATAAAAATAATAACAATAATAAATAAAACACTACCTTAAGGGAAAATGGCTTAAAAGAAATAAAACACCAAAGCCAGGACTCGAACCCGCGACCTCCCTCTCACGCACAAACACCCTTAACCATCCATCTAATTCTGTTTATCTGATTTGTTTCGCTGCCCAAGTCTATTTAACTCGTTTTAAAGAGCCCAATCATTAACAATCTTCGACCCAAGAAAAATTACGGCCCAACAACCAATTATGGCCCAACTAGTATAAACAAATTCATGGTCCGATTAAGAAACTGAATAAGCCCAACTCAAAACCTAATTAATCTATCTAATTCATTAACCAAATAATCCTGTGAAAGTGATCGATGTAAAATGGGATGTGGGGTTCGCCTGGGACACCAATGCATCATCATCATATCATAACCATCAGACATCATCTTTAATCATCATCACGATCACTTCATCATCATCATGATCATTGTAACATCATTAACGATCATCATCAATTCGTGATATTATCATCATTATGTACATCCCAGTCACCATCATCACCATCGTTCATTACAATCGTCACCATCTACACGTTATCATCTTTATAATTTTATTAACACCGTAGCATCACCATCTTCAATCGATAGCAAACAGAAACTAGTAGGTGCAGCCATAATCGAGGCTGTTTGAGTTGTACAAACAGAAAGAAACAGCAATAGAAGAATAGAGCAATAGCAGCAGTAATTTACGGGCTGTTTGGTTGGTTGGTATTTAGTGAAATCAGAAAACAGAAGGAGAACGATAGCGACTGCAGGGGTCTGTTTTGATTCGTTCCTGGACAAGGAACACTGTTGTAGTAGTATCACGAGAAATTGTAAGTTGGCTGAGGGTTTTTGCAGCGAAAAAAAATAAAGCAAAATAAAACGAGGAGTGAGAGAGAGGTGGATAGAGAGAGGAGAAAGGGAAAAGAGAGATGGTGTTTTTCTTGGCTGCAACAGCAGCTGCAGATGTGACGATAGGATGGTGGTTGTAATGAGTGTAGGATGTAGAAGGTGGTGATTGGAGGTCTAATCGAATGGTGATGAAAGGTGATGGGTGTTTTACGAAGAAGAAAATAAGAGAGAAGGAGGAGAGATGTTGAATGGCTATGGTGGCGGTTTGGAAGTGATCAAGGTGAGTTGTGAACCGAAAAGAAAGTGATGGTTTAGGTGATTCTATGATTGTCGGTAGTTGAGGTAGTGTTTAGAGGGTGGAAGTGGTGGTGGCCGTGAGGTGGCAGTAGACGGTGGTTGATCATGGTTATTCTTGGTGATCGTCGGTGATGGTGTCGGGTGTGTGCAAGGTGATTGAAGAAGAGGGGGGAGGTATCAAATGGTTGATCGAGTATCTATCTACTTCTATATATGCACACATATATGTAATATATAATAACTTATACAAGAGTCAAACAAGGAATTAATTAATACAATTTAACACAGTTACCATCCTAACATATGGATCTATATCGTCGACATATTTGTCAAAAGAAACAATAATTGAATTGGAAAAGGAATATAACCACAGTTTAGCAGCCGGATGACTGTACTATTATTGTTGAAATTAATTTCATACGGATATTATATCGTGTCAATTGCTAAACAGTTAAAATATAAACGTGCTCCTAAAAATTCCAAACTTTTAGATTAAATATAATTAATTATTTCACTCATTAACTTTTTGAAACCTGATCAAAAAGGTTCAATAATTATTTATTTTATGTTCCAATTTATATGTACGGAGTGCTAATATTTAGTCTTAAAAGGGTAAAAATGTTTTTGACAAATCTAAAATCTTCGTAATCAATTTACAGTTCAACTTTTATTTCAATCCTTCATGGACATGTACAATATCTATATTAAAACTAACAAATCGTCAACCAAGTGCTACTGACATTTACTAATTAGACTCGAAATCATTTATTTTTAATATATTCTCTTTCTATATATAAAGAGTTTTAAATAGCAAGTTTAACTACTAAATAAATATATTATATATCTTTAAACTATTAAATTTAATATAATTTATATATTTACAAGTAATATTTATATACATATTTATATATATAAATATATATCTATATATTTATAATAATAGTTTTCATTACATCGCATATTATTTTCCATATTTATTTTCAACAATTAAATCATATATTATTTCAAGTAATATTTTCAAGTTAATGTATATGTATCTATTTATATATGGTTGTTCGTGAATCGTCGAGAATGGTTAAAGGTCAAATGAATCTATGTAAACAGTTCAAAGATTTTAAGACTCAACATTACAGAATTTGCTTATCGTGTCGGAAACATATAAAGATTAAAGTTTAAATTTGATCGGAAATTCCCGGGTCACTACATTAATAATACACGCAAACCAACGTGTACGCTTCTCAAATAGCATACATCCGTTAAAAGGCTGGTGTTCTAGCTCGGACGGGGATATCAAGCCCTATGGATCCATATACTACTACTCGCGCCCACCAGTTCTTATAACTGGCAGTTACTAGTTACCAAAGCTAAGGGATTTTTGGTTCAAACTCGGTGTAGAATTTAGTATGTACTTGTATCCATTGCGTTTAAAATGAAGTGCATGTATTCTCAGCCCAAAAATATAGATTGCAAAAGCAATTAAAAAGGGAGCAAATGAAACTCACCTTAGCAGCACATAAATTCGTTCACCGAAATGTGACCAAAACTCGAAATACCAAATAACCGTAGATCTCAATCTAGAGAACATATGTTGGTCAATAAATGTCTATCAAGCTAGGTATGGTCATAGTGTATCACAATCCTAATGCTCGAGATCGACATATAAAAGTTATCCAAAGTCGTTTCAAAAAGTCAATTTTGACAATAGTTCAACAAAACGAGACGTACCTTATATAAGGATTCATTTACTCGATTGGTAATATTCAAAAACCCAATTTATCAATCTTGTAAACAGGTTGTTTAAATATTAATTGCAGATTCAAAAGCAATTCCAATTAACGTCAATCATATTTCAGTTGATCATATCTTTTAATCCGTTCATCGAAACTATTCGACATCTAAATGAAAAGTTATTGATTTTTCGCCTGCTTTCCAAAAACATGCATATCATATACCTTTTATCAGTAATATATGTATTTAATTCGTGATTCATCATAAACTATTTAACGAAGAAATTTAGCTTACAAGCATGCATAAACATATATTCTCGAGCACTAGACATGGATACATTATTAATATATAAAAGATAAGATATGAATACTCACGTATCAATATTGTGATTCAATATTGCAGGAAAGTACGTAGACGTAACAGAGATGATAAACACTAGGTTTAACTTGCAAAATAATAACCACGAACATTACCCATAACCTCCATAGCTATAACTCATAGTTTCCTTAGCTCTATCCCGCTCGAAAACCATTTTGAAAGTGACACGCTCATGACCTCGTCGTAGTATTTTATGTATAGTACTAATAATAATAATAATAATAATACTCATAGCCATAAGATTAATAATAATATTAATCTTAATAATAATAATAATAATAATAATAATAATGATAATAATAATAATAATAATAATAATAATAATAATAATAATAATAATAATAATAATAATAATAATAATAATAATATAAACATATATGTTTACGAGAGAGTAGATGGAAAGATATATATGTTCGATCAAAAAAAAGAAAACGAATGAATTTATAGGACCTGAACCCACCAGACCAGCCATGCGATCGCATGGCTTGAAATAGTGATTTTCAAAAACACTGTAGCAAATAGTGATTTTCGAAAACACTGTAGCTTTTCGGGTACTATAGAAATTCGAAAATACTGTAGCAAATTAGTGTTTTACTGGTTCATCTTAAACATTTTAGTTAACTTATCTAAATATCAATCGAATCAATAATCGAATGTTACTATAGTTTACTAAATAACTTGAAATCATATATATATATATATATATATATATATATATATATATATATATATATATATATATATATATATATATATATATATATATATATATATATGCACATTAAGTTATATATATATATATATATATATATATATATATATATATATATATATATATATATATATATATATATATATATATATATATATATATATATATATATATATATATATATATATATATATATATATATATATATATATATATTGTTCGTGAATCTTCGAGAACAGTCAAAGAATAATTGATTACATGAATGTAGTTCCAAAACTTGAGACTCAACATTACAGACTTTGCTTATCGTGTCGAAAACATTAAATCATTTTAAAGATAAAGTTTAAATTTGGTCAGAAATTTCCGGGTCGTCACAACTAATGAACTCACCAACCTTTTGGTTGACACTTTAAAGCATGTTTATTCTCATGTATGAAATAAATTTTTCGCTGTGCATTTGCTCATATTAGAGATATTACTTGGAGTCATTCATGACATATTTCAAAAGACGTTGCATTCGAGTCGTCGAGTTCATCAAGATTATTAATAAGTCAATTACAGTTGGATATATTATGAAATGGTATGCATGCCATCAACTTTCGATGAAATGAAAGTTTGTCTTTTAAAAACGAATGCAATGTGTGTAAAATGTATCATATAGAGGTCAAGTACCTCGCGATGTAATCAACTATTGTGAATCGTTTATAATGTATATGAACGGGTCCTTTCAGATTGCGCGTCGGTTGGAGTTACCGAAGAGCTTGCGGGAAATTCCATCACCGTGTGCGTGGTGTGGATGACTCAAATTAGTTGATGGTTGACGAGGATACTCTAAGTTGTAAATTAGAGTGTACCAAAGAATCATGGAGGATAGTTGTGTGATTAGAACGTTGCGTGGCGAGAAAGTGTGACCGATAGGATGCAATGGCGGCAACGAAGGGTCCAGGGTAGGGTGAGAACTCGAAAAGTAAAGAAGGCACACTTTCTTTGTTCGCGATAAGGTTTAGATCACGAGGGCGCGATCCAATTTAAGTGGGGGAGAGTTGTAACACCCTGAATTTTTAATACATCAGAAAGTGTCGCTAGAAAGTGTCACCAGGAAGTGTTCTCGGAAAATGTCAAGAAAAGTCTACTTATACTTATGCATTTTTAGATTTGGCATCAGAATCAAAATCAGACAACTTCAGTCCCTGAACTTCTAAGAACTAGTATCATCGCGTTTTAAGTGAGTATATCGCGTTCCAGTCTGTTGCGGAACGCGACAGACATGACCAAAATGCGACAGGCTTAAATCTTGAGTCCTGGTCACTTCATCGCGTTTCATTATCGTTTGTCACGTTTGGGGTGTCGCGAGACGCGACCTGTTGTCGCGAAACGCGATAAACTTGCAGAATGTCCATTTTGGACGCGTTTTTGGGTTTAAAATGAGGGTATTTGTGTCTTTTCACTTGAGGAACGGGTTATATGCATGAGATCAGTTCCAAAGCTTATCTCTTACTCATTTCTCACACACACAAACACTCCCAACCATTTTTAAAGAGATAAACCCATTTTAGAGAGAGTGCTTGGTTTGAGGTGGAAGAAGGTGAAATCACTCCAAGGTCCAAGTGTTAAAGTTGTTCATCTCGTTCTTGGCTACGTTGTGGTAGTGTTGGTAAGTTCTAACTCCGAATTTCATTATTTGATTTGATATTCAAAGTTAGGGTTTGAACTTGATTTGTTGAGAAACCCATTTGAACTCATGAAGTGAGTTTATTGATGTTAGTAATCGGGTTTTACTTTGTTGTTGGTGGGTTTTGGGTTGGAAACCAACTTGGCCATGTTTAGGGCTTGTAAATCGGGTTTAATCAATAGGTTTAGTGATTATGGAAGTATTGAAACCCATTTGGGTGTATTTGATTGACTAATTTTAAAATGGGTCAAAATTAGGGTTAATGTGTCAAATTATGTAAGACAAGTGTTTAACACTTATGATTTGGTTTAATTGGTGTATTAGGACCATTTTCAGTTGTGTTAGTGATTATTGGTTAGTTTGAGCGTGGTTTCTGCTTGGAAGTACATTTGGGTCGAAATTGCACTAAGTGTCAATTTGGGTTGATTTGTAATCCGCCCTAATTGTGTTGTGTGTTATGTGATAAATGGAATAGGTACATTCCATTGGCGAGATGCGGATTATTCGGTTGCATTCATCGAGGCGCTAAGGTGAGTGGAATATTTATACATGTATGTATGTAGTTTATTTACTCGTATGCGATGTGGGTCTTTGGTGCCACATCGTGAGTATTGTGCATGTTGCGATCACAAGTCGGTGACTCAATGTTAGTTTGTGTGACGAGAACTACAAGGCGGTAGTGTCTTAGGAAGTGACTCACAAGTCGGTGACACTTCATAGTGTTTCACAAGTCGGTGACACTTCATAGTGTTTCACAAGTCGGTGACACCTCTTGGTGGTTCACATGTCGGTGACCCCTTGTGTATTGGCGGGTGATTCACAAGTAGGTGACACCCTATGGTGATTCACAAGTCGGTGACACCTCTCGGTGGTTCACAAGTCGGTGACCTCTTACGTTGCGGCGGGTGATTCACAAGTCGGTGACACCCCATAGTGATTCACAAGTCGGTGACACCTTATGATGATGCACAAATCGGTGACATCTTTGCGAGTTGGACTCGACGTTATTGGTCGACATCAAGCCGGTAGCACCATAGCGGGGGAATGGTTAAGCATGTTTATGCCTTGTTATGTTTAGTTTATATTCGTGGTGATGTATATACTAATGTTGTTACTAGTTGTATGTTTGGTGATGCTAGCTCGTTTATGCGTTGTTTGCATGGTAATTGTAAGTGGATGCGTGTAGGTAAACTATATATGTATAAGTATTGCATTCACTAAGCAATTAGCTTACCCTCTCGTTGTTTATATTTTTATAGGTTGCAAGTGGCGGCTTGGGTTTGCTTGGGGACTAGTGCTTTACGGATTGCTTTAGACTTTTGACTAGGATTGGGTAGCGTTTCCAATCACCATGCTCAGTTTTGGTTGTAAAGTAAACTAGTCGGGTCATGATCTATCTTTTGGATACGTCAAATGAGTCCCGAGTTGTATTCCCATTTTGTAAACTTAATTCATGAATTGTATGTTTTAAAAATGTTTAAACTTAATATTGTAGTGATGATGTTTTCAGAAACATAAATGGACTAATGTTATATATATTATTAAATTAAAAAGGAAAATTTTTATTGACCAAAAATACGACGGGTTGGGTCGTTACAAGTGGTATCAGAGCATGGTCTAAGGGATTTAGGTGACTTGAGATAGGCGCCTAGACTTAGACTTTTTGTGTGTGCTTAATTGTTGCGGGACTTGTAGGATTACGGGTCCGTTCGGGTTTTAGTTAGTGCCTTAGAGAAAAGGTGAACTAGCTAGGAATTGTTTATGTTGTTTTGTGTTGAACATCTAGCGAGATGGTTGTTGTATTTATGAGCTCGGCATGGCATGTGAGCGTAATAATGATTCGCGACCATTATTACGGTTGCAAACCAAGTCAAGCAAGTGATGTATAACCGTTCAAAATTAAGAATGTGTTTACTAATATTCAATCTTAGATATGTAAATATATACTCCGTATAATTTCTTGGAAAAGGTCAAAAGACCTTCATTTTTTGCGAAATAACACAAAAGTTTCAATCAATTTTAATAATCGATCAAAAGAACTTTTATGTGGGGAATGATAAATTTTTAATGGGCGATATATTGATTTTAAAGAGTCTAAAGTTTTATAAAAAGTTTTAGTCAATAATGTTTAGTGAGAGAAAAAAGTATAAAAGGTTGCCTATTCAAATCTATTATACGAAGTATTAAGTTTACATATGATTAGTATAAAAGATTCATAAAATAAAATAAAAAAATGTTAGTAAAAGATTCGGAGCATTTGTTTTTTTTTTTTTTTTTTTTTTTTTTTTTGGAAAAGCAACATGAAATTTTATTACTTATAACACAAAGAACATAATTACAAAAGAGGACAGCACCTTCTAAGCCAAAAACTAACTAAAATCTATATGCCAGAACACTACACGAATACAACATGTACAGTAATATAATTACATGTATGTATATGGTGCCGAAAGCCATTGAAACCAGTCCAATTTGATCTTCCGTGAGCGACTGGATATCCATTCGAAACTTTTGACTTGAATTTCGTTAAGGGCTATAGAACCACACCACCATTTATTGTTAAACACTTTTTGATTGCGATTTCTCCAAATTATATACCCGGTGATCCATTCGATTGCTTGACAAGGCTTCGACCCCCAACCCGAATTATTGACCCCATTTTTCCCACAAAAGCTATCGTCTAAACTGAAGTTGTTGGAACTTTGAAACCCCCACCATTTGTATGTTCTATCCCAAATATCTCTAACGTGTTTGCAAATATAAAAGCATGATCGATAGATTCAAGATTTCATCACAAGTGGGGCACCGCAATGAATCTATATCAATGCCGCGCTTGTCCAATTCGATACGGAGCACTTGTAAAACCAGACATATATGGGATTGAGTATTACGGAGTATTATTATATTTATATTGACTTAAAAATGTGGAGCTACCTTCAACTATAATTTCTGGCTCCGCTCCTGATTTTAAGGAGAGCATAAAAATGAAGGGAAAAAACTAAATAGAAAGCAAAGATTGCTGACTACCAGAATAACGAGACTACATGTATGCATTGTTGGGATGAAGTCCACTAAACCACCTAGTTTTTTTGAAATTTTACTTTAACAAATTTTATTACTTAATAGTTGAACATTGCGTTATATAAAAAAGGATAACTGAGTTACCGTCACTTCTAACCAATCGGGAGGTTGGACCCCTTACGCTATTTAGAGAGCATATTAACTTTTGAAATTTTACTTTAATACATTTTATTTTATTATTATTACTTAATAGGTAAACATTGCGTTATTATATAAAAAAAAGGCTAACTGGGTTACCGCCACTTTTAACCAATAGGGAGGTTGGACCCTTTACGCTATTTAGAGAGCATATTAATTATTAATTAAATTTAATTATATTAGCTACCTTCTATATTTTCTACTCGTAATAAACGTAGATACAGTCGAGACGATGCATATTTGACTTTAAAGACTAATTGGTTGATAAGCTATTTATTTAATTATTCATTTATGTTTATATTTTTGGTTAACGTGTATGGATGTGGGTGATTGATCGACCTGTTCAATATTAGTGATGTCCTCGTGGATCTGATCTTGACCACTTTCTTTATTCAATTATTGTACATCATAAATAAAGGTGAATGCAAATTATCTCCAAATTTACCTGTTAAATATTCAAATTCAAATTCAAAATCAAACTAAACGCCACTAACTATGTTAATATATAATTTATATTGTTGTGCCCTACCTACACCATTATAATTAAAGATATTCAGTGGTGTTATTGATGATATATAAATCATTCCGTGGCGTTATTGATGATATATAAATCACTTTGCGATTTTAGAATTAAAATTCATTGGAGTCCTATACAATTTGAGTGTTCTTCTAAATAATAGCTATTTACTTCGGTAAAAACTATTAATTTTAAAATTATATGGGATCCTTTCTATAAATTTAACGGTGTTTTATAAAATTTTTACTAAAATTTTATTATACAAAAAAATATTTAATTTAATGAGATCGAAGGACCCATTTGAAACAAATTTGTAATTATTCAAATTCATCTACATCTACAAAATTATACGGAGTATTAAAGAACACGAATATCAACGTATTTCTTAATTAACATCTTTTATATGACTTTAGTTTTTTCGCAACAACAAGAGTACCTTCGTTCTCTAACATTTTGACTCTCAGGCTTTTTTTTTTTTTTTTTTTTTTCCTTTTAACTACTATGAGTTGCTAGTTGAAACTTGATATGTACGGAATAACATTTGAATTTGGTGTCTTAAAAAATCGTTTTCAAAGACTGTCATATAAAAACAACAAAATGATGTAATTGGCTAAAATACAGGTGTATAATCTCTAAAATAAATATGTGTAACTAGCAAGTAGAACGATAGAAGTCAATCATTTCATACTATACAAATATTTGTTAAAGTACAAAGGTATGAAATATTCTAACCTTATCAAATTCAATCGCACAAATGAAAATTTTAAGAAATCTACAAGTAGTTACGGGTCGAACTATAACTATTGATTTTGATGTGATTATTGGTCGATTTCATTTATTTTAATCGGATCACACTTGTAAGATTGAGTTTTGCTGTTGTTGCAATAACCTGTGATATATTTATATTTGTTGATCAGTTATTCAAACAAATTAGTATATGACCGGTTTAGATGAATTAGAGTCCCAAACGCCTCCTTCTTTAAGGTACTGCAAGTACCTTGAAAACTCGGGTTTCGCAGTCGCATTCTTCTTACGGCTTCTTCTCTCAAACAAACTAAACATCGGATGAACTTTGCTTGCTTTCTTCACTTGCTTTTCTACAACTTCTGCTTTCTTTTGAACGTTCGGCTCGATTACAAACTTGACAGGAAAATCGCCAAAGAAATTCGCAGGCAACGTTGTTGATCTTAGCATCTTAGGGTCCGCATTAGATGGATCGTTTAGTGTTGATTCGTTGATCAATTGATTGTATCCTCGGTGAACTTTTCTCGTGCTCATTGATTTGAACATGGCTCGTGTATTGTCTAAAGAATGAGTGCTTGTGTTTGGTTGAGTGTAAATGTGAATATCTTTGAAGTGGTAAAAGGCGTGGAACTTTTATAGGCGTGCAAAGAATATTTCAAAGGTTTTGGGATTTTGCGTTCTTAAGATCCTTTACGGTTTCTACAATGAGTATATAACAACTACTGTATATTTGATTATTATGACATGTTAAAAGTCGACGGTCAGGTGAACGCGTAGCTACTCAATATACGCTACATATTTTAATTTTAATTAGATACTAAATTTAAAATTTCATAAACATTATAATTAGGGGAGTGATATGTACACAATCTCAATTTGTTATGTACACAATCAGAATGCTTTACAGTGTTGTACTGTACAATACTGTAAAGCATGATAGTTGTGTACATAACAAAAATAGGTTGTGTACATATATCATCACCCTTATAATTATAACTAGTGAAATGACTCGTGGAACTACGAGTTTGTATTAAAAGATATTAATGTTGACCAATCTTGACTTGTCCTTTCTAGATTATAAGTTGAAATGTTGTCTATGCTGTTAGTAGCTGTGTTCATTCAAAGAGGTTGCTGAGTTGATTCTGCAGAAGCTTAAAGTTGAAGAGTGAAGAGCCAAAGCCTTTGTGAATCATGTGAAATATTATTTGGTTAACATACCTAGTATGAGGGTTAAATAGTACTTTTACAAAGATGGGACATAGTTGGTTTTGGTGTATAGAACTTGGAGGACCATTTGTGTAAATATCAAAAGTTTCTGTCAATTAGGTCGTTGGTGGTTATACAGTATTATATAACACATAGTCCTCTCTCCAAAAAGTTCATAAGTTCTCAATTCATAAACTCTGTATTACTCAAATTCCCTAAATTGTACAGATCCTTAGTTAGGGTTTGTAAATATTAATTCATCTAGTTGATGAATTTAGATCTGTGATCTTTGTTTGTGATACGTTCTGTTGATTAACAAGTTTTGTTAATTTTGTGGTTTGAATTGATTTGAATACTAGTTGTATTCAAGTGTTCTTGGTAAAGAATCAATAGATTCTTATGATTTTTCATGGTATCAGAGCAATTTGTTCTGATATTCGGCGTATTCGAAGTGATAACGGGTCAATTTCTGGAAAATTAGGGCTCTATTCGTTTTAGAGTTCTTGTTGAATTTGGGGATTTTCTCTGAAATCCTTCGATTGACGATTATCAGGCTAGTTTTTGGGATATCAATTGAAGATTCGTGTCTTTCTTCATTGTGTAGACACATCTGGTGATTTTAAGATTACTCTTATCGTCTTCCGCTGTGTAAGTGAATCTTGTTCATTGTGGTGTGTTCCTCGCAGAGAAAGCCACTGTAAGTCTTATTTTCTCACCTTCTCTGTAGCAATTTGCCTTAGCACAGAATAGCTGTTGTGCTAGGGAAATTGGCCTATAGGTTGGATCTTGACTGACTAGTTGTTTATCTTGGTCTTGATTGACTTGTTGTCTTTATTTTCTGTTTGCTGTTAACATGGGTGATCAGCAAACTTGATTTTGGTGATCCATTGTATCTTCATCTATCTGATATAAGTAGTACACCTTTGATTAATATAAAACTGGTCGGGACTGAGAATTATAGGGTTTGGGCATGTGCTATGACTTTAGCACTTGAAACTAAAAACAAATATGGTTTTATTGATGAAACTGTTATAAAATCAGGAGATGATGAGGTTTTAGCAAAACAGTGGGACAGATGCAACTCAGTTGTGCTGTCATGGATTTTAGGATCCATATAAGAAGAGTTGTATCTAGGCCAAGTTTTTTCTAAAATTGCATCAGATGTTTGGAAAGAACTTAAGGAAACTTATGACAAAGTGGATGGGTCTGTTATTTTCAATTTACATCATAAGATTAGTTCTCATACTCAAAATGGTTCTAGTTTGTCTGACTATTATCATAAGCTAAATGCATTGTGGAAGCAATTTGATTCTATGGTTCAGTTACCTGATTGTACTTGTAAAGCTGAAAAGAAACTAAAAGAACATAATCATTTGCTAAAATTAATGCAGTTCTTAATGGGTCTTGATGACAAATATTCACATATAAAAAGTAATCTTTTAACTAGTGATCCTTTACCTTCTATAAAGGGTGCATATGCTATACTGTCTAGAGAAGAATCTCATAGAGATTCTTCTATTTCATCAAATGGAAAAATGCAGTCCTCAGCTTTCATGTCTAAAGTTAATCTAAATACATCCAATGCTGTTAGCAACTTCAATAATCCAAGTTTTAAAACTGGCAAAGGGCCTAACCCTAATCTCAAATGCACAAAGTGCAGTAAAACTGGTCATACAATTGACAAATGCTTTGAGGTGGTAGGATATCCACCTTGGTTTAAAGGGAAAAATAATCCAAATTATATAAATAATGGTAACACAAACAGTAGTAGGGCTACTAGTTCTTGGAACAATAACAATAATGTGACGCCCCGTACAAAACCATCATGTACGAATCATCAACAACAGGATCATTACAAGGTCAAGTACTATATGCTGTTTCAAAATAAGTTTGCATTCATAAAAAGGGTGATGTCTTAACCAACATCAAAGTTTAACATACGATAGTGTGCTTCTACGAATAGAAGGCAATAATAATACTACGTGACCCATAGGTCGTTACAAATTCATTGTTTCAAAAGTAACATAGTTTGAATGCAAAGTAAATGATTCATGCGGAGACATCTCTAAAAGCAGCGGGAGTCTACGGCAAGACTAGTACAACGGAAGCAATCATACCCTTAAGCACCTGAGAAAAACATGCTTAAAAACGTCAACACGAATGTTGGTGAGCTATAGTTTAAGTATAACAGTAATGTAAGGTAGGCCACGAGATTTCAGTATTTCAAAACAGTATGAAAAGTATATGTATAACCGTGGGCACTTGGTAACTAACTTAACGTAAATAACACCCCCTAAAAGTACACTTGGCTAGTGTGTAAGTTTACGAAGTATTAAACACCCGTTAAATGCTAGCGCTACTAGCCCGAGTGGGGATGTCAAACCCTATGGATCCATATCTAAGATTCGCGTTCACCGGTTCAAAGACCAATGACTAAACGTTACCGAGCTAAGGGGAAAGTTTATGCCGTTGTATAACCCACACATATAATAAGTTTAAGTACTCGTGCCTAGTATGTAAAATATAAAACGCGCATGTATTCTCAGTTCCCAAAATAGTTAAAGTAAAAAGGTATGCTATAACTCACAGTGGAAAGTAGTAAAAGTCGATACGCGGGAATAGTAAGCAAGTGGTTGGTCCGGAAGGTCCTCAAACTAATTCAAAAGTTACTAAGTTAGTAAATCGTTCCCAAAGGTTTAAAAGTATGTAAATTAGGTCTTAAGTACCGTCATCATTCATCATTAAACAAAAAGTGTAAAGTAAGTTTTAAGTCAAGACTAGGGTTTGAAAAAAGGGCTGACTTCGTTCAGTCGCCATGACCTCTATACAAACTGAAATGAGGTAAGACCAGTAGCCATGGCTCCATATGTGAGTCCCTTAGGTACTAACCAATTTCCAGAACCAAACTCGTCTTCGTTTGACCGTGGTGACGGTTTAAGTTCGAGTAGGTCAGAAATTTCAGCACAACGTTAATAGGGTGTAGTGACTTTCGGAGGGCCATAGATCCTAAACCGTAACTCGGATTAAGATGAGGTCTAAACAGAAAATCATCTACTCGAACCAAAATAACTGAAAATAAACTTTCCAGTAGCACAGGTGGTCTGATCTGACCCGGAAAATAGTAAGAAATGTGATCCGGTGGGTTCTTGGTGCTTGATGCTCATCACGGTTATCATCCTTGATGCTTATAGCTTCAAGTGTACAACTCGTTAATGTGTTTGCATCATCTTAACCAAGTTTTGACCATCATAACACTAGTGTAAGTCTAAGATAAGTAGTACAACTCATTTAAGGGTTGTAAGTAGTTTGATGAACCAAAGTTACATCAAGATCTTAGATCCGACACATACATGAGTTCTAATAGTAATATTAAGTTACAAACTTGAAAGTAAACTAAATAAACAAGATCTTAAGTTGTAGAACCTAGTTCTTAGTTAGATCTTGAAGATCCTAGACCCAAAAGTCTAGATCTAGTGTTCATAAGTTAAACCCTAAGTTATAGAACTTGGATCTTCACTTTAATAAAACCATAAGTCATGAAACTTAGGTTTTTATCTTGTAAGATGTATGTAAGCTTATAAGCTCTTGTTTACAACAAAATTAGAAGACCATAAGCTATAGAAACTTAGATCCAACACAAGTGTATGAAGTTATAACTAGAAAGTTAAACTTCCATGTTCTTGAACTTACAAAGTTTACTTTAGTTTCAAGAAATATGAGATCAAGTTTAACTAGTAATACTTGACCAAATTAACAACATCACAACTTTAAATAAATGAAATGAAGAAATAAACTAAAGTTACAAGTATTATGTTCATGTTTGTTTCATACTTGAGAAGATTCAAATCAAAGTTTGAATCTTAAGAAAATAAACTTCAAGTCTACAATACATGAACACAAGTATAATTAAAAAAGCTTATGAACTTTAAATCTTATAACATTTTAAGTGTAGAACTCTAAGTTATAGAACTTAGATTCTTGTTCTTGACTTCATCAAACAAAGATGAAAGTAACAAGATTTCATGAAGATACAAGCTAGGTAACTTGATCTTTAACAACAACAAACAACAAGTAAGTAAACAACAAACAAAGAACAAGTAAATGATGATGATTGGTGGCGGTTTTCATGGAAGAAAAAGAAAGAAAAATGAAATTTGTTACTTACAAAGTAGAGAGAAAATGTGAGAGAAATGAAGTGTGGTATGTATGTGTGTGTAAAGGAAGTGAAATACAAGTATATAAGTAACACAAAAAAAAAAGACTTGAACTCCCTCCTTGAGCATAGTGGCCGACGGTTTAGAACACAAAAAGGGAAGTCAAATTTGCAACTTTCATGTATTGGAGCTTGGTGTATGCTAGGATGAGTAACATGTTAAAAGTATGGGAAGTTGATACACATGCATGCTTGCACACTTTGTCTCCTATTTAGCTTAATTAATCCATGTTTAACATTAATGATTTACTAGTAATATGTTGGGCTCACTAGTCCATTAAGAAGGTAGGGTGGGCTTCCAAGTCCATTAAAATAAAGTCCAAGTCCAAGTAACCAACAAATAAATAAAAAGCCCAAGTAATTAACTACTAACATTAGTTAATTAAAAATGATTAATAATAATTAATCATGAACGTAAATAATATTCAAAATATTATTCGTGAAAAGTACGTGTGTCACAAAGACAAGTCGAGCATGTAAAGTTAATTACGATAACAAGTAAATGTATAAAAATACATTTAATAAAGCGCAAGTATTAACAATAAATATTAATAATAAAAGTTGGAAAATCCAGGGTCGTTACATTACCCACCTGTTAAAGAAAATTTCGTCCCGAAATTTTAAGCTGAGGTAGATGGAGGAGTTGGAAAAAGGTGAGGATACTTCTGCATCATCTGATCCTCTCGTTCCCAGGTAAACTCAGGTCCTTGTTTGGCATTCCATCGAACTCGAACGATCGGAATCTTATTGCGTTTCAAAGTTTTGACCTCACGGTCCATAATTTTGACAGGTTCTTCCACGAAATGGAGTTTGTCATCAATCGTGAGTTCTTCCAGTGGTATGAAAAGTTCCGGTTCAGTAAGACACTTCTTCAAATTCGATACTGAAGGTATTTCATATGCCCGAGAGACATATTAAATTAATGTGGCTAATGTGTTATGATCCAAGTCGGGTCATACCCAATAACAAGCTTACCAATACTTTATATGTATTTAATCTTAACGACTGGATCGTTAAATAAATACGCGATACTTGAACTTTAGAAAATCGGTTTTCTGAAATGTTATTACTTGAAATAAATTATTTGGATAATTTGTATTTAATTATTTATAGGTTTAAATAATTATGTTGTGTTATATTTTATAAAATTGGTTTATAAAATAAGTGACTTAACAAATGCATACTTTATATAACAAGTTTTATATAATTACAAGGTATTTTTATAACAAGTTTTATAAAATATAAACCTTGTTATATAATTAAATGGGGCAGATTTTGGGGTCTCTAAGGAGACACCCCATGCTTTGTCTTGTCACTTTTATGATAACACAACTCCTTAGGTACATGCTTAACTAGTTTACCAAGGTCTTGACTCAAGTAATACATGCAATACACAAAAAAACAAGCAAGAAAAAACTTCACAAAGAGAGATAGAGCTGTTGTTTGAGCCGTGAGTTTTGAGCAGCAAAAAGGAGTTCATCTTCTTATTTTGCAAGCTTGTTTTCAAGTGTGATTAAATCCTAACTAAAGGCTAGAGTGTTGGTGATAAGTTTGGGGTATAACAACTTGAGGTTTCACAGTTTTAAGGCTTCATTCATCATCATCTCTAGACATAGCTGCTGTCTAAACTTTTTGGGTGCAAAAGGAGAGGGTTTCAAGCTTGGTTTGAAGGTGATTTAAAGTCTTAATTCCTAACTCCATTAAGGGTGGTGTTGGAGCACAAAAGCTTGGGTTTTACACACTTGTTCATCATCTTCATCATCACTTGTTAACCTCCTAACTTGGAGAAGGTATAATCTCTAAACATCCTTTTAAATTGTAAGTATGTTTCACAACTTGATCCTTTTGGGATTTAACTTTAAATGGTTAAAGATTAAACAAGTTACAAATGGTAATATACTTGCTTCCGCTTTGAAAGATTCTTAAATGGTTTTAAGCATATTGAAACTTGTTAAACCCCAACAGATACGTGAAAAGTAGGATGAACGGAGCTCAATTGAGTCGGAAGATCCAAACGGTAAGCAACGGGTCCAACACGCTCCAAGATTTTAAAAGGACCAATGTATCATGGGTTTAACTTTCTACGTTTTCCAAAATGGATCACACCTTTCCAAGGTGCAACCTTCAACATTACACGGTCACCCATGTTGAATTCGAAGTCTTTACGTTTAAGGTTGGCATAACTCTTTTGACGATCACGGGCCGTCTTGAGTCTCGCTTGAATTTGGATAATCTTCTCGGTTGTTTCATGGACTATCTCGGGTTCGGTGATTTGCGTTTCTCCTACCTCGGCCCAACAAATAGGAGATCGGCAATTGCGACCATACAACACTTCAAAAGGTGCGGCATTAATACTCGAATTATAACTGTTGTTGTAAGAGAATTCGGCTAGCTGCAAATGCCTTTCCCAAGCCTTTCCAAAATCAATAACACAAGCACGCAACATGTCCTCCAACGTATGAATTGTGCATTCGCTTTGTCCGTCGGTCTGCGGGTGATATGCAGTACTAATGTCGAGATGAGTCCCCAAGGCTTCTTGCAAAGAACGCCAAAATCGGGAAGCAAAACGGGGATCACGATCTGAGATGATCGATAAGGGCACACCATGACGGGATACAACCTATTTTATGTATAGTTGAGCGAGTCTCTCCATCGTATCTGTTTCCTTCATGGCTAAGAAGTGTGCAGATTTGGTAAGACGGTCAACGATAACCTAGATGGTATCGTATCCACCCACCGTCTTTGGTAGCTTCGTAATGAAATCCATCGTTATCCTTTCACACTTCCATTGTGGGATTTCCGATTGCTGAAGTAACCCAGAGGGCTTCTGATGTTCGGCCTTAACTTTTGAGCAAATCAAACACTTACCAACATAAGTTGCAACGTCCTTCTTAAGATTAGGCCACCAGTACTGTTCCTTAAGATCGTGGTACATTTTATCTGCTCCTGGGTGAATCTAATATCTCGACTTGTAGGCTTCATCTAGTATAAGGCTCCGTAGATCTCCATAACGAGGTACCCAAATTCTTCCGGCATAGCATCGGAGTCCAGTCTCCTTAACTTTGAATCGAGAAATGAGAATGTTCAAGTATTCATGAGATATATTCTCCTCCTTGAGAGCCTCATCTTGGGCTGCTCGAATCTGGCTGTTGAGGTTCGAATGAATGGTGATGTTCAGAGCCCGAACACGAAGAGGTGCCATCCTCTCCTTTCGGCTAAAAGCGTCAGCTACAACATTGGCCTTGCCAGGGTGATAACGAAGTTCACAATCATAGTCATTCAGCGTCTCGATCTATTGACGCTGTCTCATATTCAGTTGCTTCTGATCAAAGATGTGTTGGAGGCTTTTATGATAGGTGAAAATAGTGCTCTTAGTTCCATAAAGATAGTGTCTCCACAGCTTTAATGCAAAGCCAACAGCTCCAAGCTCGAGATCGTGCGTTGTGTAATTTCGCTCATGAATCTTCAGTTGTCGGGAGGCGTAAGCGATAACCTTTGTTCGTTGCATCAGTACACAACCAAAACCACTTTTCGAAGCATCGCAATAAACGAAGAAATCGTCACCGCCTTCAGGAAGTGATAAGATAGGTGCGGTGGTTAACTTCTTTTTCAAGGTTTGAAATGCTGATTCCTGTTCGGGTTCCCAAATGTACTTCTTCCCTTTGTGAGTCAGCGCGGTCAAAGGACGCGCAATCAGAGAGAAACCTTCAATAAATCTTCGGTAGTAACCGATGAGGCCTAAAAATTGGCGGATATGAGTCGAAGTAGTGGGGGTTTCCCACTTGCTGATAGCTTCGATCTTTGCGGCATCAACTTTGATACCTTGGTCCCTCACAACGTGACCCAGAAATTGGACTTCCTTCAACCAAAACTCACACTTGGAGAATTTTGCATAAAGTTGCTCTTGTCTCAAGAGTTCCAACACTAGACGAAGATGTTGCTCATGTTCTTCTTCGCTTTTGGAGTAGATGAGGATATCATCTATGAAGACGATAACGAACTTATCTAGGTATGGCTTGTAGACACGATTCATGAGATCCATAAATACGGCAGGTGTGTTGGTTAAACCGAATGGCATCATGAGAAACTCATAATGACCATAACGAGTTCTGAATGCAGTCTTCATCACGTCGCTCTCTTTCACCCTCAACTGGTGATAACCGGATCGCAAATCGATCTTAGATTAAACGCTCGATCCTTGTAGTTGATCAAAAAGACCATCAATTCGGGGAAGAGGATACCGATTCTTGATCGTCAATTTGTTGAGTTCACGGTAGTCGATACACATGCGGAATGATCCGTCCTTCTTCTTCACAAACAAAACAGGTGCGCCCCAAGGCGAAAAACTTGGTTGGATAAATCTACGGTCTAACAGTTCTTGTAGTTGACTCTGCAACTCTTGCATTTCGGAAGGTGCGAGTTGATAAGGTGCGCGAGCTACAGGTGCAGCCCCTGGCACTAAATCGATCTGAAACTCTACTGCTCTCGATGGCGGTAATCCAGGCAATTCTTTCGGAAATACATCGGGAAATTCGTTCACAATTCGTACATCACGTACGCTTTTCTCCTCAGTTTCTAACGTTTTCACATGTGCTAAAACAGCAAGGCGTCCTTTCTTCATGATCTTTTGCGCTTTCATGCAACTAATGAGATTCAGTTTTGAGTTACATCTCTCTCCGTAAATAATCAGTGGCTCACCATCTCCGTGTGGTATACGAAGAGCTTTATCTCCACAGATAATGTCAGCCCTTATCTTGGTCAACCAGTCCATACCGACAATAACATCAAAGCTTCCCAATTTAATGGGTATCAAGTCAATCTCGAAATCTACACCAACTATACTGATAATAGCTCCTCGGCTAATTTGGTCAACTTTCTCCAGTTTTCCATTGGCTACCTCTACAAGCATACTCTCCTTTAAAGGAACTAACGACCAATTTATCTTAAAGCAAAAGTGTCTACATACATAACTCCTATCGGCACCAGTATCAAATAGGATAGAAGCTAATAGATTGTTGATAGTGAATATACCTGTAACCAAGTCGGGGTTCTCACAGGCATCCCTTGCGTTTACGTTGAAAGCTCTGCCACGCGGTGGTCCGCCGTCCTTTCGCTTGTTGGGACACTCATTTTTGAAGTGGCCCGATTGTCCACACTCATAACACTTTCTCGGTCCAATAGGATTTGTCTTCACATTCAGGGTGGTGATCTTGCAGTCTTTGCCAATATGCCCAGTCCTTTTACATTTTTCGCAGATCACGTTGCAGTACCTGGTGTGATGCTTGTAGCATCTCTTGCACTGCGACAGACTACCCTTGTAGTTAGAGTTCGAGCTAGGGTTCGGGTTGGGGTTCCTTCCGTCGTTGTGCCTCTTAGCAGGGTTTTGTTCAAAGACCCTCCCCTTGTTGTTGTTCCACTTACGCTTCTCACTACTACCCGATTCGGATTTAGCCTCTTCTGGTTCTTGTTGGGTAATTTGATTCATCAGGGTGTGCGCCATGCGCATAGCTTCCGGGATATCAGCTGGTTTTGAAGAGGTAACATTTTCCTGAATGGACTTGGGGAGTCCCAGAAATACCGTTCCATTCGCTTAAATTCGGGGGTGACCATCGTAGGACACATCAGAGCTAATTCCAGATACCTTCGGTTATAACTATCAAGATCGTTTCCTACCACTTTCAGTCCCCAAAACTCAGTTTCCATCTTCTGTATCTCCGTTCTGGGACAGTAGTCTTCGATCATAGCCCCCTTAAATTCTTCCCACGGTGTAGCATAGGCCTCGTCAATACCCTTGGCCTGAGCAAGTGTGTTCCACCAGGTTAACGCACCGTCCGACAGTGTACATGAGGCATACTTAGTTTTGTTCATCTCTGAGCAGTTGCTTACACGGAACACAGCTTCTAGTTTCTCAAACCAATTAGTCAGTCCAACTGGCCCGTCAGTACCACTGAAGTTGTGGGGCTTACAGCTTTGAAATTCCTTATAGGTACACCCGTTATGATTGTTCTGGATAACTGGTGGAGCTCAGGGGTTCATGTCCGTTATAACTGCGGCTACTCGTTCAACGATCATTTCCTTGATCTGTGCTGCTGTGGGCATTGATCTTCCGTTTGCCATTGATCTTCTAAACAAAAATTTTGACTCAAGTCAAAATCCAGCATTCAAATAATAATAATACAGTATATGGTAACCAACATGGAATCAACACAACATATGTTAATTAAGTAATGCAACTAGTGACAGATATCACAAAATCATCATACAGTAACGTAAATAGAGCACTGTACAAAGATTAAACAACACTAAGTTCCATTCATTAATAAAAAGTTGCATACATTCGCATAAGATTCGTACAATACATAAGTGAAACATGAAACTACAAACGTGATTACATAATGAGATCTAATACAAAAGCCCTATGGTGACGGTGGGTAAAGGATGTCCATTATGTGGGACATCTGGTCCTCTAGCTCAATTACCCGAGCACGGAGGGTATCCACCTCCCTCGTCAGTTCCTCGACGGAGGGAGAGGCTGGTGGAGCAGGCGGTGCTGATGGTGCAGGTGGTGCCGGTGGAGCTGGTGGTGCAGACGGTCCAGCACCAGAAGTAGATGTTGCGTATCGGGAAGCCTTACGCACGAATGGATCGGCAGGGTAAGGCACAACCCGCTTGCGGGCGGTGACCCTAACCTTCAGTCCATGTGCGTTAACGAATGATCTACCTCCGTTAACCCCTGGAATAACAGAACCATCAAAACGATACCGCTTCTTCGGCGGGGTAGAGGGCGGCTGCACGGGCGTCTCCTCAGGGTCCTCGTCGGAATCCTCGTCGCTGGAATCGTCGGATGTTGAGTCTTCAGATGATGAGTCATCGGAATCATCGGAAGGAGGATGTGCTCGGCCGGTAGTCATCAGTCGGTATCTGCCGGGTGGAATCGGCACAACACGTCCATCAGGAAGGCGTCTGACCCAATGGTTATGCTCATTACGGAACGAAATGTCCCCATATTCCCCAAGAATCACAGCACCACCGGAATGGTGTTGTGGCTCCGAGGGTCCTGGGATGAGTGGAGATGGAATCTCCGGTGGATCCTCATGCCCGTCTGAGATGATCACTGGGTCGGGTGCATGGCTACTGGCTCCGGAGGACGAAGCACACGAGTCGCTGGAAGGTAAAGAGAACGGGATCTATGTGTCGGTAGCAGTAGCAGGTGAGGTGGTGGATGAGTCTGAGTCGCTCTCCAAAATGATAACAGGTGGAATATCAGACATCTGAATAAGGAAAAATAACTTTTTCCATGTCAGTAAGTCATAAAGCAAGCACGTATTAGGTAAAGTAACTACGACAGTCTAGATCATCTATAGCAGTAAGTAGCATGGCTGATGTTAAAGCTAAGGGGTATAAAATAGTATTAAATTTTACAAGGAAATACTATTAAATACGATACAATTTTACACAAGATATTTATTTATTTATAGAATGGATATACTTAAACCTTGCTACAACACTTATAGGCAGTGTACCTAATCGTACAGTAGTGTAGTTTTTAGTAAGTCCGTTTCTTTCCACAGGGAATCTTTTAAACAAAGCTTAACGCTATATTAGTTTAATTTATAAAAATACAAATATATATATAAGTAATATTATTATTATAAAAAGGGGGTTTTTACCGTTTAATGACCGGTTTGTCGATTTTAAAAATTTTAGTCGCAGTTAAAACCTAATGTAAAATATTAAATAAATAAAAGACTTAATTTAAAGCGTAAAATAAATAACGATAATGAAATTGCAATAAATAATAGTGCGATAAAATAAAATTGCAATAATTAAAAAGTACGATAATTAAAAGTGCAATTAAATACAATAACAATAAATAAAAGTGCGATAATTAGAAGTGTAATTAAATATAAAATAAAGGAAATTAAATATGGAATAAAAGAATTATGCTTATTTAAACTTCCGTAATCATGATGTTTGACGTGTTGATTTTAGTTTTATGCGCATGGGTTAATTGTCCTTTGTCCTGGATTATTTAATATGTCCGTCTGGTTTTTGTCCATAACAGTCCATCAGTCATAAATATAAAGTGCGAGTGTCCTCGTCAAATTATCCTTATACCCGAAGTCAAATATTCCAACTAATTGGGGACTTAAACTGTAACAAGGTTTTAATACTTTGTTTAATAATTACACCAGGTTATCGACTTCGTGTAACCCAAGGTTTTAATACTTTGTTATCAATTATGCCAAGTGTCCTTGTACATAATTTCACCCCTGTTTTAATAATTCCATAGACTATTAATCCATTCCCGTGTCCGGTTAAATGAACGATTATTCGTACATATAAATACCCCGCCCATCGTGTCCGATCGAGTGTATATGGTTATTTATAGGCACGTCCAATTGTAAATCTTTATATTAAAATTAACAAACTATCATTTAGTTAAACAAATATAAAGCCCATTAATAGCCCATAGTCTAATTTCCAAAAGTGTCGTTCTTTTATCCAAACCCCAATTATGGTACAAAGCCCAATTACCCAATTTTAATATTTTTAGCCCAACATCATGATTACTTCGGATTAAATAAGCATAATAATAACTTAGCTATGAGACATTAAATTAAAAAGGTTGAACATAACTTACAATGATTAAAAATAGCGTAGCGTTACACGGACAGAATTTTGACTTACACTCTTACAACATTCGCTAACATACCCTTATTATTAGGATTTAAAATTAAAATTAAAATTAAAAAATATATATATATATATATATATATATATATATATATATATATATATATATATATATATTTATAGAGAGAGATTGATATATGTTGAATGATGCACCAAACACTCGA
The DNA here is from genome assembly GCF_046630445.1 of Rutidosis leptorrhynchoides. Lineage (NCBI taxonomy): Eukaryota > Viridiplantae > Streptophyta > Magnoliopsida > Asterales > Asteraceae > Rutidosis > Rutidosis leptorrhynchoides. The sequence continues at coordinate 132,991,286 of NC_092340.1, read as the reverse complement.
TTTTATAGGCCTTGTGAACTGGAAAAGATGCTCATGCGATCACATGGAGTTTCTTCCTCCAGGCCATGCGATCGCATGGCCTCTATTTACAGCTCACATGAGTTTGTTTTCTTATGCCGACGGTTTTTAAATATAATATAATATATATATATATTAATTTTAAGAATTAATTATATATTATATTATATTCATGTGCATAGTTGACTTGTAATTTTTAGTCCGTTGCGTCGAGCGTTGAGAGTTGACTCTGGTCCCAGTTCCGGATTTTCGAACGTCCTTGCGTACAATTTAATATCTTGTACTTTGCGTTTTGAATCTTGTACTCTTGTAATTTCGAGACGTTTCTTATCAATAATTGGAACCTCTTTGATTGCAATTCGTCGAATCTGTCTTTTGTCTTCACCTTTTATTATTTAAACGAATATCACTTGTAAATAGAAAAATTGCAACTAAAAGCTTGTCTTTCTTGAGGAATAATGCTATGAAATATATGTTCGTTTTTAGCATTATCAAATATTCCCACACTTGAGCGTTGCTTGTCCTCAAGCAATATAGTCTTGAAATACTAGAATCACTTCTTTATTCTTCACACTTTGTACATCAGTGATTTCTTTACGGCGGTATTAACAATGGTAGTAACGATATGGTTTACAGTCCCACATGACTATAAAATTTAGATCCATTAAGGAAATTGGATCTTTATGAAAACATTTGATCTTTTTGAAAATTAAATCTAGCTTTTACCCTAGATAAGTTTTCCGAAATAACCCTTCACCGGTGTTTGCAAAATATTTTTGTGGGTTTGGTGGGTTTCAGATTTGAAAATTTTAGCTCAAAACTTGCGGTTTTGTGTCACCCACTTGCTAACCTTGTATTAGGAAAGCAACACGTCCAGTATACTTGCTTCGAATATTACCTTTCGATAAACTACTGTCCGGTTGTAAAGGAAAGCATTGAACAAGCAACTGTTAAGGCAATGTCCCCTGACATGCTTTTAATTATGGTCTTATAACGTGTCGGACGCAATTACTATCCTTGGTAGGAGAAATAGTAAAGCTCACCCTTATAATTTTTCGGTCTGGCACAAGGTCCTGTCTTTGACCATGCTATGCAACCACCGTTCTTACGGTTGACACCCGATTTGGTTCAGGTGACCTAATGAATTCCAGTTGAATTCCTATGATTTTACGTTCAATGGTAATGAACGCATTGAAAATGGGTTTTCAGAAAATAAATCGGTTTATAATTTGATCAAAATATTTTCTCGTTCAAGCTCGAGTTTAGATATCGTTGAATTCTATGAGTTTGAATTCTCAATCTTTAAGGTCAATCTCTAGAATTGAGTAATATCAGTCTTAAAAGCTGATTTTTTTTATCTTTAAGGATATTATCCTTTCTGGGGATCTGATTCATTAGTCTTATCCAGCTAATTTGCACGGCGTCCTCCCCATTTTACGAGATAGATCCTCTCATAGTTAGGATAAGTCTGACCACTTGGCGACCCTGTTTGATGCTGAGGTCCGTGGATTTCCTGTTGATTTTAGAGATGACTTTTCTAGGTTTTTCGTCAACCTACAGCTGGTCTGGACGACAACTTCATGACCTAAATCAAGAAGCGCGTTTTTTTTCCCAGAAGACTTTACTTCTTTTTAATGATGGAATTGATTCATCGTGTAGATCCATCTTTCTTACAGTAAATCGGGTAAAACTGTTTAGTTTAGTCCAAAGCAAAAGTATTTTCAGTTATTTGTTACAGAAATATGTGACATATGTTTAAAATAACTTGGTAAATTTTTCCACACTTGGCTTTTATTTTCTTTTATTTGCCTTTTTGTTCTCCTCTATTCCATTCTTAAATGAATTCTAACATTTTGGTTTGTTTCTCAATTTATGTCCTTTCTGAGGTAACAATAATTTCGGTGTTAACACCTAGTTTTATCGTTCATAAATATGTATAAACATGATTTTGAGTTCATTGAAAATTTTGAAAATTTTTACTATAAGTGGGTAGTCAGTATATAAGACTAGGGCTGTTCTTTGTTATCAGAGAGCACTAGATTTTAATACAACTACTGCTTTACTAGTATTTCTAATGGTAACCAAGTGTATAAATCAAAAATTTTTAAAATCCGAAAGAATTTAACCCCTTCCCACACTTAAGATCTTGCAATGCCCTCATTTGCAAGAAATCAGTAACAATTTAAATTATTGAGGGTGATTAGCGTAGAAAAATGATTAAATTTTACCAAAGTTTCCAAACATATTGGCGTTTGTTTGCTGAATGATAAATGGTGCATATCATTTGTTCATTCCGTCTTGTTGTTACATCACATTTGTTTTTCGTTTTGTCGACAAAACTAGCTTTTGCTGAACTTAATGCCAGTCTTTGAAAATGCGCTGTTTTACCCTGTTTTGTACAATCGACAATATACATACATACAAATATAAACATGCATGGCAATTTGAAATGGGACTTAATATCCCACTTTCAAATCCTAAATGTAAAATATTAGTACACAATAATAATAAAAATGATAAAAATTACACAAATATATCCAATAACATAAGTTTAAACATGAAAAAGTCAAAAGATAAAAACATAAATATCATAAAAATAACCAAATGGAACCAAATCAGTCTGGATAGGGGTTCCAATTCATCTCGTTAGGTGGGTTCCATTGTTGGTTATAGGTGTCCTGATAGGCTTGGTTATAGTCATATCGGTTAAAGGGTGGTCGGATATCGGGGCTGTGTGGCGAAAAATGAGCAGGTCGAGTAGGCACGTAACTATTTGGTACTTGATATGATAGCTGGCTCATGATTTGGTGCTGATGAACTAACCAACTATCGTGTTGGCATCGCCTATAATCCTCGTGTACTCGCTCGGAGTTCCACTGCTCGTACATACTATGTCTGGCCGCGCTCGTCATTGATTCCTCATCTATACGAACGTGAACGTCAAGAATAGCATCTCGAATGACATCCCTGATGTCTTCCGCTTCCTCCATTTCTTCGTCTGAACCCCTTTCTACCTGTGGATGATTACCTTCATAGGGTACTGCCTGGTTGCATCTACTTTTCAATACCTTAGCACCCACATAAACTTTCAATCCTAAAGGCTCAACCTGTTCTCTACAAACCTGTAATGGACCCCCTTGGTTCCTATCAACACCTAAATACTCTCCAATGAGAGTAACAAAAATACCTCCTCCTATTATACTCCCTTCCTGCATTCCTTCTACCATTTTAGATAAATAAAAACCAACACAGTAAGGAATATTAACAAAGCTTCTCGGGTCCCGAATACACTTTAGGTAGAATAAATCATGTAAGGTCAGTTTCTCCTTATTGTGACCTCTTTGTGTAATCGAGTTAGCCAAAAATCTATGAATCGCACGAAGCTCAGCTTTGTTAATATGTAAGTAGGAGTGTTTTCCTCCTAGTGTAAAAACATTATAGTTTGACATACGCCTCCAAACGGCATCAGCGTCAAAGTTCCTATCTACCCTTTCCCCACGATAAATCAAGCTCATACAATCGGCTAGTAACAATTCACTAGGAGTGTAAATCTGTAATGCCCTGGCTATGTCCATCATGGACATCCTGTACATCCTACCGCCAAGGATAAATCTAAGAAAACTTCTATCATCTAACCTATCTACATCTACGTTTAACGCTATAGTACTCATTAACTTAACACACCATTCCTTATATACAGGTCGACGAATGGTGAAAAGACGTTCCCAATCTGTAAAAAAAGAACTACCATACCTTTGTACCAAATGCTGTCTAACACGGTCAGCTAGATGGACCGTTTCCAAAGGATTCCAATCAATTACCCTTGGCACCTCTACCTCTTTTGTTACTAATTTGAACTTATTACTTTGATATGCCAGGTAATCTCTCCATCTTCTGTCGAATCTCAAATTAGGATGCAATGTGTGTTCCGAAATTGTTGGGTATTCGACAGGTGGATGTGGGGGAAATACTGTGAATTCATTAGGTAACTGTAGCGGATCATAATAGGGTACGTGCTGTTCAGGCCGATGTTGTGGTTTCTGTTGTGGTTGTTGTTCAGGTTCATATTGCATTTCTGGTTCTGGTTCTGGAGCTGGAGCAGGCTGTCTAGATGATGATGCTCCTGAACCTCCCGTATCGGCTTTCTACAAAACACATTAAACACAAAATTTGTGCATCCAAGTATGCATTAGTGTTAGCAAAATAACAACTTAAAACAATCACAAAAACATGTTAAATCAAACTTAAACTTATACACATTTTCACAATTTTTCACAATTCTACACTTTTTCAAATGAGCACATATGAAAATGTATACAAAGTTCATAAGCATTTAACTCAAATAACATGTTAAAATAGTCATTATTAATAATTAAACAAGTCTCAAATGGCAATTACATCAAATTAATCAAGTTCATGAATTTTGGACTTAAAAAGTCCACTTTAATCTCCAAAAATCATGTTTAGGATCAATGTTTGGATCATTTAACTACCTAAACATGTTACACTACTCAATTTAGCAATAATTCATGACAAAAATCGGCCATAACCTGTTTATATCAAAAAGCCCCAAATTGCTCAAGAACACAAACCCTAGATTTCTAAAAATTTTGAAGTTTTTGGCTTCAAATCATGTTAAATAGCATCAATCTAGGTTATACATGCATAAAATACTAACAATTAAACACTAATTACACTAGAAATCAACAAAATTGCATTAGGTAAAATATTGGTAATTATCACAAAAACTAGGAATTTATAGAGTTTAGGGGTGTAATTTTTACCTTTTTGCTGAAGAATGCGAATCTAGGCATGATTAGAGCAAGAAAAATGACGAATTACAGTGGAAAAATGATGAAAATTGGTGAGATTTTGAGAGATTTTCGGGTATGTGTGTGTGTTGTGTGGAGAAGAACAGCTCGACTGGAATTTTGAGTCTGGCCCGAAATATGCCTCCATGCGATCGCATGGAGGTGTAGGGAGAATCCCATACGATCACATGGGTGCCCGGCTACAGTGTTTTTCAGGTTTTTTTTTTATATATTTAACTTACACTTTATAAAACATAAAATTAATATAATTTTAACAATTTGCTTCTTTTTAGGAGCGAGGGTGTTTCGGATCGTTGTCCTAGTCCGTCCCTCAACAAAATTTTAAAATTTGTCAATTTAAAGCGTGGTTTTTAAAAGTAAAGATTTTTGGGTTTTTTTTAATGTTTTTGGCATACTTTAATTCAATAAGATTAAAAATAATGATAATAAAAGTTCTCGTCCCTCCCTTGGGTAAAGCAATTTCGGTTCAAAGACCTAGTCTTCAACTTACAACGAATTTTAAAAATCATATTTTTAACTTAGCGAAATAAAGTAAATTTTTGTTTTTAAATTCACACCAAACTTAAATTTAAAATGCATAAAATTAAAAATTCATATTTTAAAAATTAAAAATTCACACTAAACTTATATTATATTTTTTTTTTAAACATACAAACTTATATTAAAATTTTCAAATATTTACAATTTTAAAGAAGTTTACAATATTAATTTAATATTAATTTTAAAAACATGGTAAAAATAAAATTAAAAATCTTTTTGGCTTTTATCCCACTTTAATCAATCAAATATTATCAAAATTATATGCCCCTCTTTTCGGTAAAGTAATTTCGGTTCCATGACCTAATTTAACTCATGACGAATTTTTGAAATATTTTGAGTTGATTGATTAAAGATATTTATACCTTAAGAATAAACGTTAAATTTCGCAGTGATGTAATAAATTTTTGTATGATATCAACATTTTCGGTCGCAGGACCTAATTTCATCGAATACCAATTTAATACTTTATAGCGAACAAATTAGCGTTTATTATCAAAAGGTTAAAAATAAAAATAAAAATAAAAACTGTACAAACTTACCTGTGAAATAGATTTCTTAGTGATATGCTCTAGCCCACTCATAAGATAGTCGGACTAATTGGTTTTCCATGGCTACATAGGCGTAACCTCGAGCATTTAATGTTTTTTCTTCTAAACATATGAACGGTCCATCTCTGCATAGAGTAACAAATTCGGTATTTGAATAGGTTTGATTATTTGAACATTTACCTTCGTGTGACCATTTTTCGCATTTGTGACATTTTTCAAGGTGTCGTGCTCTTCTTTTCGCTGCGGATTTTGATTTTCCTTTACCAAATTGTAACTTATTATCTTCGCATCTGGATTCTTTTCTTACTCCGTCCAATTTACCTCTGATTAATGATACTATTTCACTCGGAAGTGTGTCATTATTACGTTTAGTGATCAAAGCGTGTAGCATTAGACCATGGTTTAGTTCACAGGAAGTCTTCATTTCGTAAAAACCTAAAAAAAATAAAAATTCAGAATGGGGGGAGAAGACTAGTTCTTTAGGGTCTGCTAGGGAAAGACCATTCAGGTTCCATTTTCGAGAACTACACGAAAACAAAAAATCTAACTCTAACAGAAATACATATTATCCTTAAAAGACTTGATTCTCCCCACACTTAGTTAGTTGTGGTATCAAAATTATCATTAACTTCGTTGTCAACTTCCATCGGACTATCTATGTAATGTTTAACTCTGTGACCATTAACTTTAAATTCAATCCCATTTGAATTTATTAATTCTATCATTCCGTATGGGAAAACTCTTTTGACTATAAATGGTCTAGACAATCTTGATTTCAATTTTCCAGGAAATAGCTTGAATCGTGAATTGAAAAGAAGAACTCTATCTCCTTCTTTAAATTCTTTTGAACTTCTGATTCTTTTATCATGCCATTTCTTCGTTCTTTCCTTATAGATTAACGAATTTTCGTATGCTTCTTGTCTTAATTCTTCTAATTTGTTTAATTGACTTAACCGTAGATGTCCAGCTTCATGTAAATCAAGATTACATGTCTTCAAAGCCCAAAATGCTTTGTGTTCAATTTCTACTGGAAGATGACATGCTTTTCCGTAAACGAGTATAAAAGGTGTGGTTCCAATTGAAGTTTTGTAGGCTGTTCTAAAAGCCCAGAGTGCATCCTCCAATTTTATGGACCATTCCTTCGGATTTGATCCTACGGTTTTTTCTAGAATACGTTTTAAAGCTAGGTTGGTATTTTCAACTTGTCCACTTGTTTGTGGATGATATGCAGTGGAGATTTTATGAGTTACTTCATATCTTTTAAGAACTTTCTCAAGTTGATTATTACAGAAATGAGTTCCCCGATCACTTATTAAAGCTTTCGGTGTTCCAAACCTTGCAAAAAGACGTTTTAAAAAGTTGACTACAACTCGTGCATCGTTAGTTGGGAGAGCTTGTGCTTCCGCCCATTTAGATACATAATCAATGGCAACGAGAATGTAGAGATTATTATGAGATTTTGGAAATGGACCCATAAAGTCAATACCCCAAATGTCAAATACTTCACATACTTGAATGACATTTTGTGGCATTTCATCACGTTGACTTATTTTTCCGGCCCTTTGACAAGCATCACAGGATTTACAAAGAAGGTGTGCGTCTTTGTAAATTGTAGGCTAATAGAATCCAGCATCATAAACTTTTCTTGCTGTTAGTTGAGGCCCATAATGCCCTCCTGTTGGTCCTATGTGACAATGGTTTAAAATTTTACTAGCTTCATCTCCGAATACACATCGGCGTATTATTCCATCTGGACAACTTTTAAACAAATGTGGATCTTCCCAGAAATAGTGTTTTATATCACTAAAGAATTTCTTTCGTTTTTGGTACGATAATCCTTTTTCAAGGAATCCACATACTAAGTAGTTTGCATAGTCTGCAAACCATGGAATTTCATTATAATCTATCTTCAATAGAAATTCATCAGGAAAGTTGTCTTGTATGGCCGATTCATTTAGAACTTCTAATTCGGGATTTTCAAGACGAGAAAGATGATCAGCTGCGAGATTTTCTGCTACTCTTTTATCTCGGATTTCAATATCGAACTCTTGTAAGAGTAAGATCCAACGGATTAATCGTGGTTTGGCATCTTATTTCAAAAATAGGTATCTAAGAGCAGAATGGTCAGTATAGACTATCGTTTTAGCTAGAACGAGATATGATCGAAATTTGTCAAAAGCAAAGACAATAGCAAGGAGTTCTTTTTCAGTAGTTGTATAGTTCGTTTGTGCTCCTTGTAACGTCTTACTAGCATAATATATAGGTTGAAATCGTTTTTCAATCCTTTGTCCTAAAACTGCTCCCATTGCAAAATCACTTGCATCGCACATAAGTTCAAACGGTAGATTCCAAGTTGGAGTTATCATGATCGGCGCATTAGTGAGTTTCTCTTTAAGAATATTAAAAGATTTGATACACTCATCTGAAAAGATGAATGGAGCATCCTTTTCTAGGAGTTTATTCATAGGAGTGGCAATTTTAGAAAAATCTTTTATGAAACGTCGGTAAAAACCAGCATGCCCTAGAAAACTCCTAACTCCTCTAACATTGGTGGGATGTGAAAGTTTAGCAATTACATCTACTTTAGCTCTATCCACTTCAATTCCTTCCTTTGAAATTTTATGACCAAGAACGATGCCTTCTTTAACCATGAAATGGCATTTCTCCCAATTAAGTACTAGATTTGATTGTTCGCATCTAATAAGCACTCGTTCAAGATTAATTAAACATGTTTCAAAAGTATCACCGAAGACTGAAAAGTCATCCATGAAAACTTCCATGCATTCTTCTATCATGTCATGAAAAATTGCCATCATGCACCTTTGAAAGGTTGCAGGGGTGTTGCAAAGTCCAAATGGCATGCGTTTGTAAGAAAAAGTACCATAAGGGCACGTGAATGTAGTTTTTTCTTGATCCTTGGGTACTATTGGAATTTGAAAATATCCGGAAAAACCATCTAGAAAACAATAGTAACTGTTTTCGGCTAATCTTTCCAACATTTGATCAATGAAAGGCAAGGGAAAGTGATATTTTCTGGTGGCGTCATTTAATTTTCTATAATCAATACATACACGCCATCCTGTTACAGTCATAGTAGGAATAAGCTCATTTTTTTTCATTTGTAATGACAGTCATGCCACCCTTCTTAGGCACGCATTGAACTGGGCTTACCCATGGACTATCAGAAATTGGATAAATTAAACCTGCATCTAGCAGTTTAATAATTTCTTTTTAACTACATCTTGCATATTAGGATTTAGTCTTCGTTGGCGTTGCACATACGTTTTATGACATTCTTCCATAAGGATTTTATGTGTGCAATACGAAGGACTTATTCCTTTAATATCATGAATCTTCCATGCAATGGCTGGTTTATGAGCTTTCAACACAGAAATGAGTTGTGATTTCTCATTTTCAGTAAGAGAAGACGATATTATTACAGGTAATTCAGATTCACCATGTAAATAAACGTATTCGAAATGATTTGGAAGTGGCTTTAACTCTAATGTCGGAGGTTCTTCTATCGATGATTTGTATCGATATCTGTCTTCTTCTTTTAGCATTTGAATTTCTTCTGTTGTTGGTTCATATCCATTAGCCATAAGTGTAGCTATCATTTCAGTTTCATCAATTGGTTCAGTTCCTTCTCCTAAAGAACATTCTCCTGTTCCTTGTAATTCTGGAAATTCTTCTAACAATTCTGCATGTGAATCTATAGTTTGAATATAATAACATATATCATCTGCAGATTGCGGTTGTTGCATAGCTCTATCAACTGAAAAGGTAACACTCTCATCCTCTATACTTAGGGTCAATTTCTTACCAATCACGTCTATCATTGCTTTAGCCGTGTTTAAGAATGGTCTTCCTAATATGAGAGGAACTTGAGAATCTTCTTCCATGTCCAGAACAACAAAATCTACTGGAAATACTAAAGTACCAACTTTAACTAGCATTTTCTCCATTATCCCTCTAGGATATTTTATTGATCTATCGGCTAGTTGTATACTTATTCTTGTTGGTTTCAATTCTCCAAAGTCTAGTTTAGCGTATAGTGAATACGTCATTAAATTTATACTAGCACCTAAGTCTGCCAATGCTTCTATTGAACTAAGACTACCCAGAAAACATGGAATTGTGAAACTTCCTGGATCAGATAATTTTTCTGGTATCTTATTCAACAGCACTGCTGAACAATTAGCATTCATAGTAACAGCCGAGAGTTCTTCCATTTTCTTTCTATTTGTGATTAGATCTTTCAAGAATTTAGCATATCTAGGCATTCCTGAAATCACATCAATGAAAGGAAGATTGACATTTATTTGTTTAAACATATCCAAGAATTTGGATTGCTCGGCTTCAAGTCTCTCTTTTTTTCATTTTACTCGGGTAAGGAAGTGGTGGTTGGTATGGTTTAACATAAGGTTTAGCCTTAACTGTGTTATCTTCATTAACCTTTTCAACTACCGGTTCTTTTTCCTTATCTTGTTCAGGTTGTGGTTCTTGTGGAGTAGGAATAGCTTCATCAGAATTTACAGGTATTTCAGGTGGTTTAAGTGTTGTACCACTTCTTGTGGTAATGGCTTTAGCTGTTTCATTCCGGGGGTTAGCATTTGTATCACTAGGTAGACTTCCCGGTTTTCTTTCACCTATCAACCTTGCTAGGTTACTTACTTCTTGTTCCAAATTTTGAATAGAAGCTTGTTGATTTCTAAATGCTTGAGCATTTTGTTCATTGGTTTGTTTCTGAGATGTGAAAAACTGCGTTTGAGTTTCAACTAGCTTCGTCATCATATCTTCTAAATTCGGCTTTTTATCATCGGTTTGTGGTGGTTTGTTTTGAAAATTAGGTCTTTGCTGGTTGTAAGTATTATTGGATACTTTTTGATTACTAGGACCTTGTTGGTTGTTGTATGGAACATTTCGGTTATAATTCTGGTTTTGATTGTAAATCGGTCTTGGCGGTTGATAATTATTCTGATAATTATTTCTAGGCCTTTGGTTTATGTATGAAATATTCTCTCTTTGTTCCATTGTTAGTTCAATACTGAGACAATCTTTTGTCAAATGTGGTCCTCCACACGGCTCACAACTAATTCGTATTGAGTGTATATCTTTAGTCATCTTTTCCATTCGTCTCTCGACAGCATCGATCTTTGCGGAAATGGAATCTAAGTCATGGCTTGAATCGGCTCTAGCTGCTTTAGATGATCTAATGATATCTTTTTCTCGGTGCCACTCATGTGAGTGGGAAGCAGTGTTATCAATAATTTTGTAAGCATCAGTTTCGATTTTCTTCATAATAGAACCACCTGCTGCTATATCTATGTCTTTTCTTGTGGTGATGTCGCATCCCTGGTAGAATATTTGTACTATTTGACAGGTGTCTAAACCATGTTGCGGACATCCTCTTAATAACTTTCCAAATCTTGTCCATGCCTCATATAGAGTTTCATTTGGTTTATGTGTGAACGTAACAATTTCTCCTTGAAGTCTTACGGCTTTAGATGCCGGAAAGAATTGTTTAAGAAATTTTTCAATTAAAACGTCCCATGTATCAATCGCCCCTTCAGGTAACGATTCCAACCAATCTTTGGCTTCTCCCTTTAAAGTCTAGGGAAATAACATGAGATATATATGTTCATCCTCAACTTCTCTTATTTTAAATAGTGTGCAGATCCTATTAAAGGTACGAAGATGTTCATTTGGATCTTCCTTCAGCGCACCACTAAATTGGCATTGATTAGTCACCATATGTAGAATTTGTCCTTTGATTTCATAATCTAGCGCATTAATGTCTGGATGAGTAATTGCGTGACCTTGGCCAGTGCGTTTAGCTCTCATTCGGTCTTCCATACTTAAAGGTTCCAGATTTTCCATAATTGAATTTGTTGAATCTGAATCAATAGAGGATTCTGATTTAATGGTTCGTTCCTCAACAATCTCTGTTTGAATGATTGGTGGTTCCGGAGGAAAAATTAATGGTTCAGGATCTATGAATTGTCCCTGAATATTCTCCGGAATCTCAATTGTGAGGTCGGGTTCAAAAAATGGATTATCGGAAATTTGAATTGGAGTACTTGGTCGACTGGATGATGATTCTAAAGAAAAATCAACGGCGGTAATATTAGCTAGATGTCTTGATCGAGTTACAGGCGGTGAACGTACAAAAGGCGGTGAACGTCTTGCTCGGTGCATTCACTGAATATCCTATTAGTTTTTAAAAGGAAAGAAAAATTATATAAGTTATCCAATTAATAGACTTTTATGATTTTGCCCACGTTTCGTATAGCCAAAAGATGCAGCAGAGGGGCAGGATTCGTTTGGTCTCAATATAATTGAGTACTGTTTGGCTCCAATAACCCGGTCCACGTACAAATCCAACTATTACTACGAACCAGAAAATTTTGATGTCTATCAATTTAACCACTTAAAATAAATTTTCGTAATTTTAAGAAATTTAGATAAGAAGAAGAATAAAAATCTATGTCCTAAAACTAGAATGTCGAGAAATAAGAAAGAAAAAGAGCGCGTCGAAAAAGGTCGAAAAAGGGTTGAAAAATAAAAGGCGTCGAAAAATAAGAAAGAAAAAGAGTGACTTATAAAACTTTAAAACACTCGACTAACCCAACCTTATTACTATCAATAACTTAAAATTAAAATTGCAAACTTGAGATTACTAATTGGAGTGATAATTGATACATAGGTAAAAGGCGTCGAAAAATAAAAATAAGAAAATAGCGCGTTGAAACTTAAAAAGGAACTAAAAACTAAAAAATTAAAAGTTGCGTCTAAAACTATTTAAGCTTACAAGTAAAACTATATCTCAAATAGCAATATCTTAAAAAGGAACTAAAACTTAAAAAGGTGTCGCAAAATTCTAAAGCACTTAAATCTTAGTCTAAAGAAAAAGCACTTAAGGGATTTTACGGCAAATCCTAAAATTCTAGAAATAAAAATAAGCTACGGCAAAAACTATGGATTAAAACTAAATATGAGCGAAAAAACACAAATATTACGCTAAAACAATTAAAAAGGTACAAAATATAAAAATATACTAAAAGTTGTAAAAAATACAATTTTTATAAAAATATTATTTTTATATTATTTATTTAATAAAACTATTAATTTTATAACTTATTTAAAACTAATTAAACTAAATATACAAATTAAATAAATAAACTAAACTAAAATATATAATATATAACCCTAATTAGGGTTTAAATATAATAATAATAATTATAATCCATAATTAATGCAGGTTGCAGTCAACTGTGGCGTGTCAGCAGAGCTCATGCGATCGCATGATTTCTAAGTTACCAAGCCATGCGATCGCATGGGCTAGGGTTTCGGGCCAGACACTGGGCTGCTACAGGACTGGACTCGAGTAATTTTTTATTTTTTCTCTTGTTTTGCTGTATTATATTTCTGTTTTATATATTTATGTAATATATTTATATAAATTAAATAAAACTTATATTTTTATAAAATAAAGATAAGAACCTTTTATATAACTTATATATTTAATAAACTCTTAAAAATATTTATATTTATATTTTTCTTTTTTATATTTTCGAATATTTAAAACGTATTTTTACAAAAGCGTCTTTTTATAAAAGTAAACTTAAAAATAAAAATCTTTTTTTTATATTAGCGTTGTGCTTCCGGTGTTTAAGCAAGAAATTGATCCCCGGCAGCGGCGCCAAAAATACTTGATGTTAAAGCTAAGGGGTATAAAATACTATTAAATTTTACAAGGAAATACTATTAAATACGATACAATTGTACACAAGATATTTATTTATTTATAGAATGGATATACTTAAATCTTGCTACAACACTTATAGGCAGTGTACCTAATCATACAGTAGTGTAGTTTTTAGTAAGTCCGGTTCGTTCCACAGGGAATCTTTTAAACAAAGCTTAACGCTATATTAGTTTAATTTATAAAAATAAAAATATATATATAAGTAATATTATTATTATAAAAAGGGGGTTTTTACCGTTTAATGACCGGTTTGTCGATTTTAAAAATTTTAGTCGCAGTTAAAACCTAATGTAAAATATTAAATAAATAAAAGACTTAATTTAAAGCGTAAAATAAATAACGATAATGAAATTGCAATAAATAAAAGTGCGATAAAATAAAATTGCAATAATTAAAAAGTACGATAATTAAAAGTGCAATTAAATACAATAACAATAAATAAAAGTGCGATAATTAGAAGTGTAATTAAATATAAAATAAAGGAAATTAAATATGAAATAAAAGAATTATGCTTATTTAAACTTTCGTAATCATGATGTTTGACGTGTTGATTTTAGTTTTATGCCCATGGGTTAATTGTCCTTTGTCCTGGATTATTTAATATGTCCGTCTAGTTTTTGTCCATAACAGTCCATCAGTCATAAATATAAAGTGCGAGTGTCCTCGTCAAATTATCCTTATACCCGAAGTCAAATATTCCAACTAATTGGGGACTTAAACTGTAACAAGGTTTTAATACTTTGTTTAATAATTACACCAGGTTATCGACTGCGTGTAACCCAAGGTTTTAATACTTTGTTATCAATTATGCCAAGTGTCCTTGTACATAATTTCACCCCTGTTTTAATAATTCCATAGACTATTAATCCATTCACGTGTCCGGTTAAATGAACGATTATTCGTACATATAAATACCCCGCCCATCGTTTTCGATCGAGTGTATATGGTTATTTATAGGGGCGTCTAATTGTAAATCTTTAAATTAAAATTAACAAACTATCATTTAGTTAAACAAATATAAAGCCCATTAATAGCCCATAGTCTAATTTCCACAAGTGTCGTTCTTTTGTCCAAACCCCAATTATGGTACAAAGCCCAATTACCCAATTTTAATATTTTTAGCCCAACATCATGATTATTTCGGATTAAATAAGCATAATAATAACTTAGCTACGAGACATTAAATTAAAAAGGTTGAACATAACTTACAATGATTAAAAATAGCCTAGCGTTACACGGACAGAATTTCGACTCACACTCTTACAACATTCGCTAACATACCCTTATTATTAGGATTTAAAATTAAAATTAAAATTAAAATATAAATATATATATATTTACGTATATAGAGAGAGATTGATATATGTTGAATGATGCACCAAACACTCAATTTTATAGGCCTTGTGAACTGGAAAAGATGCTCATGCGATCGCATGGAGTTTCTTCCTCCAGGCCATGCGATCGCATGGCCTCTATTTACAGCTCACATGAGCTTGTTTTCTTATGCCGACGGTTTTTAAATATAATATAATATATATATTAATTTTAAGAATTAATTATATATTATATAATATTCATGTGCATAGTTGACTTGTAATTTTTAGTCCGTTGCGTCGAGCGTTGAGAGTTGACTCTGGTCCTGGTTCCGGATTTTCGAACGTCCTTGCGTATAATTTAATATCTTGTACTTTGCGTTTTGAATCTTGTACTCTTGTAATTTCGAGACGTTTCTTATCAATAATTGGAACCTCTTTGATTGTATTTTGTACTTTTGAGCTTTTTGGTCGTTTGCATCTTCAATTCGTCGAATCTGTCTTTTGTCTTCACCTTTTATTATTTAAACGAATATCACTTGTAAATAGAACAATTGCAACTAAAAGCTTGTCTTTCTTGAGGAATAATGCTATGAAATATATGTTCGTTTTTAGCATTATCAATGGCAATAATGACAAGTATTATGCAATCGAAAGCAGAAAATAGCATGAAGTAGTGAAAGTAAGTAGCAGTATATAACATATAGCAGTAAAAGTAAGCAGCAGTATGCAGCAAGTTCCGCAGAAACAAGCAAACTAGCAAGTTGTAGATTAGTCCTATTAGTGAATCCTACTCGGTCGGGTCTAGACTCACTAATGCAACCGAATTCCCTACAACCAATGCTCTGATACCAAATGTGAAGCCCCGTACAAAACCATCCTGTACGAATCATCAACAACAGGATCATTACAAGGTCAAGTACTATATGCTGTTTCAAAATAAGTTTGCATTCATAAAAAGGGTGATGTCTTAACCAACATCAAAAGTTTAACATACGATAGTGTGCTTCTACGAATAGAAGGCAATAATAATAGTACGTGACCCATAGTTAGTTAAAAATTCATTGTTTCAAAAGTAACATAGTTTGAATGCAAAGTAAATGATTCATGCAGAGGCATCTCTAAAAGCAGCGGGAGTCTACGGCAAGACTAGTACATCGAAAGCAATCATACCCTTAAGCACCTGAGAAAAACATGCTTAAAAACATCAACACGAATGTTGGTGAGCTATAGTTTAAGTATAACAGTAATGTAAGGTAGGCCACGAGATTTCAGTATTTCAAAACAGTATGAAAAGTATATGTATAACCGTGGGCACTTAGTAACTAACTTAACGTAAATAACACCCCCTAAAAGTACACTTGGCGAGTGCGTAAGTTTACGAAGTATTAAACACCCGTTAAATGCTAGTTCTACTAGCCCGAGTAGGGATGTCAAACCCTATGGATCCATATCTAAGATTCGCGTTCACCGGTTCAAAGACCAATGATTAAACGGTACCGAGCTAAGGGGAAAGTTTATGCCGTTTTATAACCCACACATATAATAAGTTTAAGTACTCGTGCCTAGTATGTAAAACATAAAACGCGCATGTATTCTAAGTTCCCAAAATAGTTAAAGTAAAAAGGGATGCTATAACTCACAGTGGAAAGTAGTAAAAGTCGATACGCGAGAATAGTAAGCAAGTGGTTGGTCCGGAAGGTCCTCAACCTAAGTCAAAAGTTACTAAGTCAGTAAATCATTCCCAAAGGTTTAAAAGTATGTAAATTAGGTCTTAAGTACCGTCATCATTCATCATTAAACAAAAAGTGTAAAGTAAGTTTTAAGTCAAGACTAGGGTTTGAAAAAAGGTCTGACTTAGTTCAGTCGCCACGACCTCTATACAAACTGAAATGAGGTGAGACCAGTGGCCATGGCTCCGTATGTGAGTCCCCTAGGTACTGACCAGTTTCCAGAACCAAACTCATCTTTGTTTGACCTTGGTGACGGTTTAAGTGCGAGTAGGTCAGAAATTTCAGCACAACGTTAATAGGGTGTAGTGACTTTCGGAGGGCCATAGATCCTAAACCGTTACTCGGATTAAGACGAGATCGAAACAGAAAATAATCTACTCGAACCAAACTAAATGAAAATAAACTTTCTAGTAGCCCAGGTGGTATGATCAGAGCTGGAAAACAGTAAGAAAGGTGCTCCAGTGGGTTCTTGGTGCTTGATGCTCATCACGGTTCTCATCCTTGATGCTTATAGCTTCAAGTGTACAACTCGTTGATGTGTTTTCATCATCTTAACCAAGGTTTGACCATCATAACACTAGTGTAAGTCTAATATAAGTAGCACAACTCATTTAAGGGTTGTAAGTATTTTGATGAACCAAAGTTACATCAAGATCTTAGATCCGACACATACATGAGTTCTAATAGTAATATTATGTTACAAACTTGAAAGTAAACTAAATAAACAAGTTCTTAAGTTGTAGAACCTAGTTCTTAGTTAGATATTGAAGATCCTAGACCCAAAAGTCTAGATCTAGTGTTCATAAGTTAAACCCTAAGTTATAGAACTTGGATCTTCACTTTAATGAAACCATAAGTCATGAAACTTAGGTTTTTATCTTGTAAGATATATGTAAGCTTATAAGCTCTTGTTTACAATAAAATTAGAAGACCATAAGCTATAGAAACTTAGATCTAACACAAGTGTATGAAGTTATAACTAGAAAGTTAAACTTCTATGTTCTTGAACTTACAAAGTTTACTTTAGTTTCAAGAAATATGAGATCAAGTTTAACTAGTAATACTTGACCAAATTAACAACATCACAACTTTAAATAAATGAAATGAAGAAATAAAATAAAGTTACAAGTATTATGTTTATGTTTGTTTCATACTAAAGAAGATTCAAATCAAAGTTTGAATCTTAAGAAAATAAACTTCAAGTCTACTAAACATGAACACAAGTATAATTAAAAAAGCTTATGAACTTTAAATCTTATAACATTTTAAGTGTAGAACTCTAAGTTACAGAACTTAGAGTCTTGTTCTTGACTTCATCAAACAAAGATGAAAGTAACAAGATTTCATGAAGATACAAGCTAGGTAACTTGATCTTTAACAACAACAAACAACAAGTAAGTAAACAACAAACAAATAACAAGCAAATGATGATGATTGGTGGCGGTTTTCATGGAAGAAAAAGAAAGAAAAATGAAATTTGTTACTTACGAAGTAGAGAGAAAATGTGAGAGAAATGAAGTGTGGTATGTATGTGTGTTTAAAGGAAGTGAAATACAAGTAAATAAGTAACAAAAAAAAAAGACTTGAACTCCCTCCTTGAGCATAGTGGCCGACGGTTTAGAACACAAAAAGGGAAGTCAAATTTGCAACTTTCATGTATTGGAGCTTGGTGTATGCTAGGATGAGTAACAAGTTAAAAGTATGTGAAGTTGATACACATGCATGCTTGCACACTTTGTCTCCTATTTAGCTCAATTAATCCATGTTTAACATTAATGATTTACTAGTAATATGTTGGGCTATCTAGTCCATTAAGAAGTTAGGGTGGGCTTCCAAGTCCATTAAAATAAAGTCCAAGTCCAAGTAACCAACAAATAAATAAAAAGCCCAAGTGATTAACTACTAACATTAGTTAATTAAAAATGATTAATAATAATTAATCATGAACGTAAATAATATTCAAAATATTATTCGTGAAAAGTACGTGTGTCACAAAGACAAGTCGAGCATGTAAAGTCAATTACGATAACAAGTAAATGTATAAAAATACATTTAATAAAGCGCAAGTATTAATAATAAATATTAATAATAAAAGTTGAAAAATCCAGGGTCGTTACAAATAACTACAACTCTGCTACTAAATCTTTTGTGAGTAATAATTGTGTTACAGATAGAAATACAAATTTAAACCTTTCTGAAGATCAAATAACCAAGTTACTATCATTGTTGAGCAATAATGTGTGTGAAGAACCTAAGGCTAATATGGCAGGTAATCACTTTCATTCAAATATGACAAGTAGTCATTTATTTTCTTCCATGGCTATTAATTGTTTTAGTCCAAGTCATTCTGGGTGGATTATAGATTCAGGAGAAAATCAACATTATGTAAACACTCAAAATCATCTTCACAATTTAGTTGATGTGTCTGACCTAGGTCTTGTTGTTGGTCATCCAAATAGTTCTATGGCCAAAATAACTAAGATTGGTGATTGTAGATTAACATCAAATGTTACACTATTTGATGTGTTGGTTGTTCCTGAGTATGTTGTGAGTTCGTTGTCTATCAGTAAGTTAACTAGGGATAGTAAAAGGTTTATTGGTTTTGATGAGCACATGTGTTACATACAGGACTTGCCCCAAGGAAGAGTGATGGGCAAGACTCTGGGGACTGGTAGTGTTCAGGGTGGTCTTTACTTCTTTAATGACTTGAAGGGTGAGCAAGATGCTAATATATCTATTCCTAGTTCTAATGTCTGTCTTTTATCAAAATATACTTGGCACAATAGATTAAGTCATCCAGCTGAACCTGTGTTACATGCATTAAAACATAAATTGGCTTTTGGAAATGAAAAATTAATGCCATGTGAAGTATGCCATAAGGCTAAACAGACTAGGGACCCATTTCCATTAAGTGATCATAAAACCAAGGATATTGGTGAGCTTATTCATTTAGATCTTTGGGGTTCATATAAAGTAACCAGTAGAGATGGATATAGGTATTTTTTAACTGTTGTAGATGATCATTCTAGATCAGTTTGGGTATTTTTATTAAAACATAAAAGTGATGCTTCTCAAAACATTATGGATTTCAAAGAAATGTTTTTAAATCAGTTTAATAAAAATATTAAAATTGTTAGGAGTGACAATGGTACAGAGTTTTTAAATACAACCTTGTCTCTATTTTTCAAACAGAAAGGTATACTTCACCAAACCTCATGTGCATACACTCCACTACAAAATGGTGTTGTGGAGAGGAAGCACAGACATCTTTTAAATGTGGCAAGGTCACTTTTGTTTCAAGGGGGAGTACCATTGCAGTTTTGGAGTGAGTGTGTTTTAACTGCAAAATATTTGATTAATAGAACTCCTTCATCTGTTTTAAATGGAAAATCTCCTTATGAAATTGTATATGGAAGGGAACCATCACTTAACCATTTGAGAGTTTTTGGTTGTCTTTGTTTTGCTACAAAGTTAAATAATAGTGATAAGTTTGCATCAAGAGCTGATAAGTGTATATTCTTAGGATATTCAAATGTGCAAAAAGGTTATAAACTTTATAATTTGGATACAAAGCTAATGACATTCTCTAGGGATGTCAAGTTTTATGAGCAAGTGTTTCCTTTCAAAATGTCTTCTAAACTGAGTGTTGATGTATTTCCAGGATTGGATCATTTGAATTTCTTTGACAACAAGCTGCTTTATGATAACCCTATTGACCTCAATGATGACAGTCATAATACCAATACAGATAACAGTGAAGGCAATAGAGTATCTATGTTTGGAAGTAGTAGTCATGAATCAACCAGTAAAACATCTTCTAATACAGAACATGATCTTAATGGTAATAATAGGTCAAATGCTAGGGGCTTAGATGATTCTGTATTACAAGGTGTTGACACTGGAAATGTACATGGACTTACTTCTACCAACACAGATAATACTAATGCAACACATCTTGATTCTGTCAATACAAGTTCTGAGGGAAGTCAGGTTGAACCTACTTCTTCTCTAAGAAGGTCGAATAGGGAAGTAAAAGTTCCAAAAAGATTTGAAGATTTTGTTGTTAACACAAAAGTAAAATATGGAATAGATAAAGTTGTTAATTATTCTAAACTGTCCATGGAAAATGTTTGCTTTCTTACAATGTTAAATAAGACTGTTGAACCAAAGAATTATTTGGAAGCTTCTAAAGACCCTAGATGGGTTGAAGCTATGAACAATGAAATGGAAGCACTGAACAGAAATAATACATGGGTTTTAACAGAATTGCCTTCTAATAGAAAACCAATAGGTTGTATGTGGGTGTACAGAGTAAAATACAAGTCTTCAGGAGAGATAGAAAGATTCAAGGCTAGGTTAGTTGCAAAGGGCTATAGTCAAACTGAGGGTGTTGACTATGATGAAACTTTTTCACCTGTAGTGAAAATGGTTACTGTAAGATGTGTTTTGTCTTTAGCAGTCAATAATGGTTGGTCATTATATCAGTTGGACATAAACAATGCTTTTTTGTATGGTGAATTGGATGAGGAAGTTTATATGTCACTTCCCTTAGGATATTTTGATAAGCATGAAATAAAAGTGTGCAAACTAACCAATCTTTATATGGTCTAAAACAAGCACCAAGAAAATGGAATAAAAAGTTATCTAATTGTCGTATTAGTCATGGCTTCATACAAAGTAAAAATGATTATCCACTTTACACTAAGACTAAAGATAACATATTTATTGTTCTACTTGTGTATGTAGATGACATTTTGATAACAGGTAATAATCTTGATGAAATTAACAGTGTTAAGCAATTTTTAAGTAAGATGTTTATGATATAAGACTTAGGAAAGCTTAAGTATTTTCTAGGTATTGAAGTCATTGAAACTGAACAGGGTTTAGGATTGTGTTAAAGAAAGTACTGCTTGGAGTTATTAAATGATTTTGGTTTGTTAGGCAGTAAACCATTAAACACTCCCATTGAAGCTAATGTTTCAATATATAATCCAAAAGAAATAGACAAGGTTTTATCCAACATCACCGTGTATCAAAAATTAGTTGGTAAACTAATATACATAACTGTTACCAGACCAGATATAAGCTTTTTTGTACATGTTCTTAGCTAGTTTATGCATGCTCCTACAAGTAATCATTTAAGGTTAGCCTTCAGAGTGCTTAGATATCTCAAAGGCAGTCCAGGTAAGGGTATTCATATTGTAAAAGGTATGTCCCTCAATCTCACTGCATATTCTGCTTCAGATTGGGCAAAGAATTTGGTTGGGAGAAAATCTATAACTGGTTATTGTGTGTTTTTGGGTAAAACTTTAATTTTATGGAAAAGTAAAAAACAACCAACAGTGTCCAGGTCATCTGCTGAGGCAGAATACAGGGCATTAGCTGCTGTTACTTGTGAAATAATCTGGATTTTAAAGGTTTTAAATGATTTGAAACTAAGTGGTTTAATTCCAGTTACATTGTTTTGTGATAACACACCTGCTATTCAAATTACAGCAAATCCTGTACATCATGAAAGGACAAAACATTTTGATATTGATTGGCATGTTGTTAGGGAAAAGGCCAGTAGTGGCATGTTAAAGATTTTGAAATTTGGTTCAGATTTAAATGTAGCAGATTTATTTACTAAAGGGTTAATCACAAGTCAGCACAATATGTTATGTGAAAAACTTCAAATGGTTGATGTGTTTACAAGTCAAGATTGTGGGGGTGTATTAAAAGATATTAATGTTGACCAATCTTGACTTGTCCTTTATAGATTATAACTTGAAATGTTGTCTATGCAGTTAGTAGCTGTGTTCATTCAAAGAGGTTGCTGAGTTGATTCTGCAGAAGCTTAGAGTTGAAGAGTGAAGAGCCAAAGCCTTTGTGAATCATGTGAAATATTATTTGGTTAACATACCTAGTATGGGGGCTAAATAGTACTTTTACAAAGATGGGACATAGTTGGTTTTGGTGTATAGAACTTGGAGGACTATTTGTGTAAATATCAAAAGTTTCTGTCAATTAGGTCGTTGGTGGTTATACAGTATTATATAACACATAGTCCTCTCTCCGAAAAGTTCATAAGTTCTCAATTCATAAACTCTGTATTACTCAAATTCTCTAAATTGTACAGATCCTTAGTTAGGGTTTGTAAATATTAATTCATCTAGTTGATGAATTTAGATCTGTGATCTTTGTTTGTGATACGTTCTGTTGATTAACAAGTTTTGTTAATTTTGTGGTTTAAATTGATTTGAATACTAGTTGTATTCAAGTGTTCTTGGTAAAGAATCAATAGATTCTTATGATTTTTCAGTTTATTTAAACGAAAGAGTTTAATGATATATTTTAGGTATTAAGTGAATTTAAACGCTAAAGTCATTTAGTTTAATGACCCGACGGATTCCGACTAAGAAACTTCTCGTTGTTTTTACAAACACATTGATGTACTTAACTTGGTCGGTATAAATGAACTACATTTATTCTTCCACAGTCATTTTCCAATTTTCATCACAATTACTATTTTTCCTTATCATAAAAGTCTACATTAGAACTTTTTATTAAGACGTGTATTTCGCATACATATATAGTCTAATTAATTTCGTAAAGAGAACTCATATTTGAATTTGAATAATAATATAATAATAACTAAAAATGAGAGTGAATTATTTTTTCGAAAAACATGAATGAAATAAATAAGTAGATTTAATTCAATTAGTCATTAATTAGATTAATGACATCACCTAAGAGCTTAGATTTTTTTTTTCTTAACAAAGGAATGAACCTAATAATGACATCATCGTTATAGAATTTTAATAGAAACTATAGATGATTTGTAATTTTTTTTATGTATTTAATAGTTGGTGACATTAGATTATTACTCCATTGTGGTAGGAATAACAAATTATTTTTGACTAAGCGAGGAAACTCTTCGATTTTTTTTAACAACAAACAAAATTTAATTATACATTGAATAATAACAAGACATTTACAAGCGCCATGTTCTATCAAAACGAGAAAATTACAACTATGTAAACGATAAAACACGATCTAATAGCTAAAAAAGAAAAAAAAAAGTTATAAGCCCACCCGTATCGTAGTAAAACGCCTTGGTCCGTTCATTATCATTAAGGAGGAGATTTTACTTGAGAAGACAAGCTGAGATGGAAACGAAGCACAGTGCTGGCAATTCAACGACAAAGCACCCCGAACCATCCCAATTTCTTCCCTCCAAAACGACTAATCCGGGAGTGGGGCAAAAAACCTATGGAGGGTATATCTATTAGCCAATTTCAGAGCGCCTAAAAACGACTATTCCAGAGGAAACCCTCCGATGAACGAGCATATTGACTCCCATAGACGGTAGAACCCCGAGTAATCAAGCCCCCCGAGCGTGAGATCTTGTACCGGGTGAATTGCGTATTATGCACCATACTTTTTTTTTTTAAACAATTTGATATATCCAGAAATTGAAACTCAATGGTGTACAGGTAAATATATATATGTCTGCATTTCATAAAAAAAATTGAAAAATGAATTACTACGTTTTAGTAATATTGCGTATTTTTTCATTTTTCATTTTACATTTGAGTGTTTACTACACTAGTTTAAACAAAATTTATACAAATAAATCTTGTTCAATTAAAACTTACAACCACATCATATTGTTACATCCAACAATTTTACATATTGTTACATCCAACGATTTTACTTACGACGTGTTTGATGTGTTTGGATGAAACTAAATAGAAATGGAGCTTTTAGTTGGAACTGTTGAATTAGAGTTGAAGCTAAAACTTATATCTAAAGATGGTAACTGGAGCTTATTATTTTTTTATAAGTATTTGGTAAATTAGTCAGGTCTATTTTTCAATTCATAAGTTATATTTTTTTCATAAGCTACTATAAGTAGCTCTACTTTTGATGTCTACCAAACAAAGTTTATGACTTAAAATTTATTAAAATCATAAGATCACACTCTTATAGATTCTCATAAGCTCTAACAAGATTGTGTGCCAAATACACCCCTATAGTGTAAATAATGTCATTGAAATATTCAACTTTTGTATATACTATATACTCTATCATTGTCGACATTACAAAAAAATATGTCGGTTGTAAATAATCAAATAAATCTATATCAAAAATGTTTAAGATGATTAAGATTTGATTAATAACGACATACATTAATTTGTCTGGTCGTTTTTGTTTTTGTCTAAAAACAAACCGATATTTAAAATATTTAGTTAATTAATATGATTATATAATCATACTTTTTATAAACCAAGCAATATATATATTAACAACCGCGAAAATGTACATATTGTATCGGCTGAGGCAAACGATATTTACAATTTGAATGCCCCAAGCCGACCCAAACACCAAAACGTACATTTTGGTGGACTACTAGAAATTTTACATAACAACAACTTGGAAATCAACCTTTTCCCGTTCTATTGTTTGAACTATCAGCATAGAATCTCGGATTTACTATACGTATTCATTAATACCTTTTTAGTGATGTTTAATATGCTTATAACTTTATAGTTTGACAATCTTAGTTATTTGAATTATGATGTATTCACTTTTACTGTTATAAATTATTATGGTTTAGACCACCAAATTTTTTTTTAATGTAATACAAGTAATATTTATAAAAATAATAATTATAAAAATAATGTGAGGCTATATGCTTAAAAAATACGGGGTAATATTGAAGAGATATTGAGTTATATACTTATATATAAACGTTCTTGTGGTAAACTCCATCTTTTATAATTGAAAATATTTTTTACAAAATTTTGCCCCCATCGAAAAAAATTTCTGGATCCGCCACTGGTATATACTCTATCATTGTCGACATTACAAAAAAATATGTCGGTTGTAAATAATCAAATAAATCTATATCAAAAATGTTTAAGATGATTAAGATTTGATTAATAACGACATACATTAATTTGTCTGGTCGTTTTTGTTTTTGTCTAAAAACAAACCGATATTTAAAATATTTAGTTAATTAATATGATTATATAATCATACTTTTTATAAACCAAGCAATATATATATATATATTAACAACCGTGAAAATGTACATATTGTATCGGCTGAGGCAAACGATATTTACAATTTGAATGCCCCAAGCCGACCCAAACACCAAAACGTACATTTTGGTGGACTACTAGAAATTTTACATAACAACAACTTGGAAATCAACCTTTTCCCGTTCTATTGTTTGAACTATCAGCATAGAATCTCGGATTTACTATACGTATTCATTAATAATCGTCGAACTTTTATGACATATGTAAAAATTATGCGGATAGCTAAAATGCGGAGTAAATCATTTACTGGACGTTATTTGTATTCTAAAAAAATAAAGCGAGAAAAAAATTAAGAAAATAGAAGTTATATTAGCTATTAAATTTCAGCAGAAACTTAAATGACTACTGCAACAGGGTGAAATGTCATGAAAGCTAACCTAGGTAATAAATTAAAAATTAACGTCAAATCTTTAGACCCTGAAATTAATTAGAACGTAATGAATTTTTTTATAAAAAGATTTTAATATAGATAATAGAGATTCTCCTAAATATCAACACTTAATTCAAAATTTACTAGGTTACACTCAGTTCTTATTATTTTTTCATTTCTACTTCTAATCAATCAGACACGTAATCATATCTAATGCTATGTAATTATAGGAAGATGATCCTTGAATGAATTTTATTGATTTACAATAAATCCATATATGCATGAGAATACAGCATGTAACCTCGCTATTGTCTAACTAATAATGCACTTTATATGGAATACATATCATATGAGATAATCTACAAATATACACAAAATCTATGCTAATAATATGTGATTCTAGTTGACTAATACTTCCCCGCAGTCGAAGCTTTCGAGTCGAGAATGCAAAGGTTGTATCTAAATTCTTCAAATAACACGCGTGGAAGACCCTTAGTAAATATGTATGTTATTTGAAAACGTGTTGGGACATGTTGTATCCGTACACGTCCATGTGCTACTTTCTCTCGAACAAAATGAATATCCAACTCTATATGTTTAGTCCGTTGATGTTGAACTGGATTACCGGACAAATATATAGCACTTAAATTGTCACAAAGAACGAGAGTTGCTGATGTTAAAGCGAAGGGGTATAAAATACTATTAATTTTTACAAGGAAATATTATTAAATACGATACAATTTTACACAAGTGATTTATTTATTTATAGAATGGATATACCTAAACCTTGCTACAACACTATAGGCAGTGTACCTAATCGTAGAGTAGTATAGTTTTTAGTAAGTCCGGTTCGTTCCACAGGGAGACGGTTACACTATATTTTTATATAACTATATTTGTACAAATATATATAATTATATATAATAATATTTATTATTATAAAAGGGGGTTTACCGTTTAATGACTGGTTTGTCGGTTTTATATCTTAAGTCACAATTAAAACCTAATGCAAAATATAAATAACGATAATTAAAGGTACGATGAAATATAAAATAAAATAATTATACTTATTTAAACTTCCGTAATCATGATGTTTGACGTTTTGATTTTAATTTATTACCCTGGGTTATTTGTCCTTTGTCCTGGATGTAATTGAAACCTATCTGGTTTTTGTCCATAATAGTTCATCGGTCATAATTATAAAATGCTCGGCAAATTTTACCTTATACCCGAAGTCAAATATTCCAACTAATGGGGGATTCGAACTGTAACAAGGTCTTAATACTTTGTTTAATGAATACACCAGGTTATCGACTGTGTGTAATCCAAGGTTTTAATACTTTGTTAATAATTGCACCAATTACCCTTGAATGTAATCCATCCCTATTTTAATGAGTCCATTGACTATTAATCCATCCCCGTGTCCGGTCAAATGAACAATAATTCGTATTTATAAATATCCCGCCCATCGTATCCGATTAAGCGTATGTGGTTATATATAGATACGTCAAATTGTAACTTTTATATTAAATTAACGAGGTATCGTTAATTTAATATAAAGCCCATTAATTGCCCATAGTCTAATTTCCACAAATGTCGTTCTTTTGTCCAAACCCCAATTATGGTCCAAAGCCCAATTACCCAATCTTAATATTTAGCCCAACATCACGATTACTTCAGCTCAAATAAGCATAATAATAACTTAGCTACGAGACATTAATTTAAAAAGGAGAACATAACTTACATTGAGTATTTATCGCGTAGCTCTACACAGACAGAACTTCCACTTTAGAACCCGTAAAATAACTTTTACATAAACCAAACTAATCTAATATAAAACTACACTATACTTATATATATATATATATATATATATATATATATATATATATATATATATATATATATATATATATATATATATATAATATATTTATTATTATTACAGAGGAGTATATGATATATACATATTTATAGTCGACTGAAACTGGCAAATTTATAGCACTTGGCCAACTTTTTCATGCCATGCGATCGCATGGAAATAAGGCAGCAGGGCCATGCGATCGCATGGCCAGCTGTCTCCAGCCTACCTTGGTTTGTTTCCTAGCTTGTCGACGTTATTTAATATAATATATAATATATAAATAATTTATATAATTATTTAAATATTATATTATATTCTTGTGCATAGTAGACTTGTAATTTTTGGTCCGTTGCGTCGGGCGTTGATAGTTGGCTCAGGTCCCGGTTCCGGATTTTCGAACGTCCTTTCGTATAATTTAATATCTTGTACTTTGCGTTCTGCAACTTGTACTCTTGTCATTTTTAGACGTTTCTTATCAATAAATTGAACCACTTGGATTGTATCTTGTACATTTGAGCTTTTTGGACGTTTGCGTCTTCAAATCTTCGTTTTCGCCTTTTGTCTTCGCACTTATTTAATATAAACGATTACAACTTAAAATAGAACAATTACAACTAAATACTTTACATTTTGGAAGGATATTGATACTAAATATATGTTCATTTATAGCACTATCAAATGTCCTCACACTTGAACGTTGCTTGTCCTCAAGCAATACAGTACTTGAAATTAAATCACATGAATCACTTCTTTATTCTTCACACTTTATACATTAGTGATTTTGATACGGCGGTATAAACAATGATAGTAACGATGTGGTTTACAGTCCCACATGACTATAAAAATTTAGATCCTTAAGGAAATTGGATCTTTATGAAAACATTTGATCTTTTGAAAATTCATTCTAGATTTTACCCTAGATAAGTTTTCCGGAATAACCCTTCACCGGTGTTTGCAAATTTTTTTTGTGGGTTTTGTGGGTTTCAGATTTGGAAATTTTAGCTCAAAACTTATGGTTTGGTGTCACCCACTTGCTAACCTTGTATTAGGAAAGCAACACGTCCAGTATACTTGCTCCGTATATTACCTTTCGATAAACTACCGTCCGGTTGTAAAGGAAAGCGTTGAACAAGCAACTGTTAAGGCAATGTCCCCTGACATGCTTTTAATTATGGTCTATAACATGTCGGATGCAATTACTATCCTTGGTAGGAGCAATAGTAAAGCTCACCTTATAGTTTTTCGGTCTGGCACAAGGTTCTGTCTTCGACCATGTTATGCAACCACCGTTCTTACGGTTGACACCCGATTTGGTTTAGGTGACCTAATGAATTCCAGGTGAATTCCTAGGATTTTACGTTAAATGGTAATAAACGCATTGAAAATGGGTTTTCAGAAAACAAATCGGTTTTAATTTGATCAAAATATTTTCTCGTTCAAGCTCGAGTTTAGATTTCATCGAATTCCATGAGTTTGTAATTCTCAATCTTTAAAGTCAATCTCAAGGATTGAGTAATATCAGGCTTAAATGTTGATTTTTAATCTTTAAGGAGATTATCCTTTTCTGGGGGTCTAATTCATTAGTCTTATCAAGCTAATTTGCACGGCGCCCTCCCCATTTTACGAGACATATCCTCTCATGGTTAGGATAAGTCTGACCACTTGGCGACCCTGTTTGATGCTGAGGTCCGTGGATTTCCTGCTGATTTTAGAGATAACTTTTCTAGATTTTTCGTCAACCTACAGCTGGTTTGGACGACAACTTCCTGACCTAAATCAAGAAGCGCGTGTCTTTTTCGGAGGACTTTACTTCCTTTTAATGATGGAATTGATTCATCGTGTAGATCCATCTTTCATTACAGTAAATCGGGTAAACCAGTTAATTTAGTCCAAAATAAAAGCACCTGCAATAACTTTAGAAAAACATGTGATAGATAGTTTTTAATTGAATAGCTTGGTACATTCTCCCCACACTTGGCTTTTTTCATGCGTCTTTTTATATCTTAATAAATAAATTCAAGCGTTTTAGTTGTTTCTCAATTTATGTCCTTTCCGAAGTAACAATAATTTCGGCATTAACACCTAGTTTTATTGTTCATAAATATGTTTAAACATGATTTTGAATTCATTTAGTTGAAATTTTTTAAAATTATCACAAAATTTAGAAAATAAGCTAAGTATAAACCCGAGAGAATTTATAACCCTTCCCCACACTTGAGATTATGCAATGCCCTCATTTGCATGAAATCAGACTCTAATTATAAATTCATGAGGGTGATTAGTGTAGAAAATGATTAAAAATACCCAGTTTGTATTTTCAAAGCTCGTCGAATGATAGATGGTGCACCTCATCGTTCATCCCTTCTTGTTTTATCACACATGTTTTTTTTTTCTTCAAAAACGGCTGCTTTAATATTTGAAAATGCGTCTTTTACCCTTACTTATTATGCATGTTTATTAACGAGTTATGCACTAACCCGAACCCCTAATTTAACGTTAAGTGGGGTTAGACTTCCCCACACATAGCTGACGATATGTGAAGTTGGTAGAATAAGTTCCACGAATTAGAATAGTGAGCCAGTTATTTACATCTCGGGTGGTGTATAATATATCAATGGATTTAAAGTTTAGAACCACCCGATCGTCACTACTTAATTCTTTTTTAAGTGTAGCTTTTAGTAAATGGATACGTCTCTTTTCTGGTTCTTGGTCAAATGGATCGATATACACCGACATACATAATTCTATAGGGTGGACAATTCCTAACATTTCCTTCCGTTTATTCTCGGGATCAAAGTTTTCACCTCTATTACCCAATTGGGTGAAATCTGAGGTGTCATTATCTATTACAGCTCGTAGTTCATCTTCAGTAGATGACTTGTCTATTGAGAATATTGGGTTAGAAGGTTGTGGAATGGTGAATTTCGGGATCGAAGCAGATTCTTTTTCATTAATGGTACTTATCGGTCCCACCACTTTGGTCTAGAGGGTAAAGTTTTCAATGTTATCGTTTTCCCAAGAGTACCAAATTGTCACCCTTACTTCTTCTTCATCCATTAATGGATCGATGATTTCGTCGGTAGAGGCTAATGTCTCGATATGTTGTGAAATTGGTAAAGCTGAATAAAAAGTATCATCGGGATAGTTGGTGATTTCGGAGCTCTCGAATTCAACAAAATTCGATGATATGATATTTTCTTGTACATGACTCCTCAGATCAACAGGTGTGTAGTCTGATAGAGTTTCAGCTTGCCTATTTACAAACTCTCTCATTTGTTCATTTTGAGCATCGAGTTCTCCGAGTTTGATTTTCATATTGTCTAAAAGATTTTCAGACACATAATTCTCCTCGTCTTCTGGTTGTTGAGTTTGGATATATTCTTAGGAATAATCTCAATTTGAATTATATTCTTCATAATCGTTCCATTCAGGTTCCGTGGGTGCGTAATTTTCCATAGGAACGTAATAATAACATTCCCATGTTGAGTGATAATCTCCACAGATTTCACAACCAGTTATTGTTTCGTCATTCGTGATCCAAGATTGACCGAATGAATTGTCATCAACACCTGTTTGAGAGTATTGATGAAATTGATTTCGGATGTCATAAAGAGTTTCCAAGATATTTTCGAGATTTTCCATAATGCGCTTATTACCAAATTTTAGCTACAATGTGGTGGATTTACTAACAAAAAAATTATATAAGTTATCAAATTAATAGACTTTTTCTGCTTTTACCCACGTTTCGAATAGCCAAAAGATGTAGCAGGGAGCCAGAACCCTTTAAATCGGAAGCTCACAACTCAGCCACTAACAAATCCAACTATTACTACGAACCAGAAAATTTGGATGTCTATCAATTTAACCGCTTAAAATAATTTTTCGTTTTTGAAATTTTAGAGAAGAAATAGAAAATTCTATGTCCTAAAAACTAGAGCGTCGAAAAATAAGAAAGAAAAAGAGCGCGTTGAAAAATGTCGAAAAATAAAAGGTCGAAAAATAAGAAAATTGTAGCGCGTCGAAAATTAAAAAGGGATTCTAAACGAAAAACGGGAATTACTTAAAAGGATACTAAAATTTTAACACGGCGTCGCAAAATTTTAAGGCACCTAAATCTTAGTCTAAAGAAAAAAAACACTTAAGGGATTTTACGGCAAAGCCTAAAAATCTAAAAGTATATAAATAACTATGGCAAAACTAAACTTAATACTAAAAGTTGTGACTAGAATCTAAAAATCTAAAGGTAATAAAACTTAAAATAAAAACTTTTTTTACTTTTTTTTACTTTTTTTTAAATTTGGAATTGCATCTTCAAAACCGAAATTGCGTGTGTAAAATCCGAAATTGCGTGTTCAGAACCAAAATTGCGTGTGTAAAATCTGAAATTGCTTGTTCAAAAACTGAAATTGCGTGATGAAAATATGAAATTGCGTGTATAAAATCTGAAATTGCATGTTTAAAATCTAAAATTGCATGTGTAAAATCCGAAATTGCATGTTCAAAACGGAAATTGCATGTGTAAAATCCGAAATTGCATGTTCAAAAACTAAAATTGCGTGTTAAAAATATGAAATTGCGTGTTTAAAACTGGAATTGCATGTTTAAAATCTGAAATTGCATGTGTAAAATCTGAAATTGCAATGTTTAAATTCTGAAATTGAGTGTTCAAAACTGAAATTGCATGTTCAAAAACTGAAATTGCATGTTCAAACTGGTTTGGCCCAAATACTATAATTTATTTATTATTATTTTTTTTAAATTTTTTTTATATTTTTTTACCTTTTAAAAAAAAAAATTTTATTATTTTTTAACGATTTTAAGATATAAAATTTTTTTTTTTACGAAATTAATATTTGTTTTTTAAATTTTTTTTAAATTATTATTATTATTTTTTTACGTTTTAATTTTTAAAAAAAAAAAATTTTTTTTTTATAATTTTTTTTATTTTAAAAAAACACGAGTTCCCCCGCAGCGGCGCCAAAAACTTGATGTTAAAGAGAAGAGGTATAAAATACTATTAATTTTTACAAGGAAATATTATTAAATACGATACAATTTTACACAAGTGATTTATTTATTTATAGAATGGATATACCTAAACCTTGCTACAACACTATAGACAGTGTACCTAATCGTAGAGTAGTATAGTTTTTAGCAAGTCCGGTTTGTTCCACAGGGAGACGGTTACACTATATTTTTATATAACTATATTTGTACAAATATATATAATTATATATAATAATATTTATTATTATAAAAGGGGGTTTACCGTTTAATGACTGGTTTATCGGTTTTATATCTTAAGTCACAATTAAAACCTAATGCAAAATATAAATAACGATAATTAAAGGTACGATGAAATATAAAATAAAATAATTATGCTTATTTAAACTTTCGTAATCATGATGTTTGACGTTTTGATTTTAATTTATTACCTTGAATTATTTGTCCTTTGTCCTGGATGTAATTGAAACCTATCTGGTTTTTGTCCATAATAGTTCATCGGTCATAATTATAAAATGCTCGGCAAATTTAACCTTATACCCGAAGTCAAATATTCCAACTAATTGGGGATTCGAACTGTAACAAGGTCTTAATACTTTGTTTAATGAATACACCAGGTTATCGACTGTGTGTAATCCAAGGTTTTAATACTTTGTTAACAATTACACCAATTACCCTTGAATGTAATTCACCCCTATTTTAATGAGTCCATTGACTATTAATCCATCCCCGTGTCCGGTCAAAAGAACAATAATTCGTATTTATAAATATCCCGCCCATCGTATCCGATTAAGCGTATGTGGTTATATATAGATACGTCAAATTGTAACTTTTATAATAAATTAACGAGGTATTGTTAATTTAATATAAATCCCATTAATAGCCCATAGTCTAATTTCCACAAGTGTCGTTCTTTTGTCCAAACCCCAATTATGGTCCAAAGCCCAATTACCCAATCTTAATATTTAGCCCAACATCACGATTACTTCGGCTCAAATAAGCATAATAATAACTTAGCTACGAGACATTAATTTAAAAAGGAGAACAAAACTTACATTGAGTATTTATCGCGTAGCTTTACACAGATAGAACTTCGACTTTAGAACCCGTAAAATAACTTTTACATAAGCCAAACTAATCTAATATAAAACTACACTATACTTATATATATATATATATATATATATATATATATATATATATATATATATATATATATATATATATATATATATATATATATATATATATATATATATATATATATATATATATTTATTATTATTACAGAGGAGTATATGATATATATATATTTATAGTCGACTGAAACTGGCGAATTTATAGCACTTGGCCAACTTTTTCATGCAATGCGATCGCATGGAAATAAGGCAGCAGGGCCATGCGATCGCATGGCCAGCTGGATCCAGCCTACCTTGGTTTGTTTCCTAGCTTGTCGACGTTATTTAATATAATATATAATATATAAATAATTTATATAATTATTTAAATATTATATTATATTCTTGTGCATAGTAGACTTGTAATTTTTGGTCCGTTGCGTCGGGCGTTGATAGTTGGCTCAGGTCCCGTTCCGGATTTTCGAACGTCCTTTCGTATAATTTAATATCTTGTACTTTGCGTTCTGCAACTTGTACTCTTGTCATTTTTAGACGTTTCTTATCAATAAATTGAACCACTTGGATTGTATCTTGTACATTTGAGCTTTTTGGACGTTTGCGTCTTCAAATCTTCGTTTTCGCCTTTTATCTTCGCACTTATTTAATATAAACGATTACGACTTAAAATAGAACAATTACAACTAAATACTTTACATTTTGGAAGGATATTGATACTAAATATATGTTCATTTATAGCACTATCAGTTGCCTTTGAAATAGGATGGTGAAGCTCGACTGCTCGAGCAATAAGTTGCTTAACCAACAACTTTCAGTGACTACGTTTGCAACCCTCATTCGGCTTCAGCACTTGATCTAGAAACAGTAGTTTGGCGTTTTGAGGACGAAGAAATCAAGTCACCTAAGTAAACACAGTATCCGAAAGTGGAACGTCAGGTTTCAGGGCAACCAGCCCAATCAGCATCTGTATATGAAATAAGATAAGTGGATGCAGACTTGGAAATGTGTAAACCAAAAGAATCGTGCCTTTAATTTATCGAATGATGCATTTCAAGGCAAGCATGTGTGCATCATGAGGCGCATGCATGTGTAGACATACTTGTTGCACGGCATAAGAGATGTATGGTCGTGTAAAAGTGAGGTATTGTAATGCACCTGCCAGACTTCAATAGGATGTAGGATCAGAGTAAGGTTTGCCAGTCGTACAACTTTGTTTACCATTAGTGTCAATCGGAGTGCTAACGGGGTTGCAATGCACAAGATCTGCTAGTTTAATTATGTCACGTGCGTAGGCATGTTGGTCAAGAAACAAACCATGTGAGTTACACGTACATTAGTAGTAGTGGAGGTTGCCAATATGATGTCATCTACGTAAAGAATTAAGTAGGCAATGTCGTTTCCTTTGAAATAAACAAAAAGTGAATGGGCACATTGGCTATGAGCAAAGCGTATAATGGATACAAAGTCAACAGACCGTTGGTACCAAGCTCTTGGAGCTTGTTTTAGTCCATAGAGAGATTTATTTAATAGACATACATGATCGGGATGTTGAGGATGCCGAAGTTGATACATATATACGGTTTCATGCAAATTACCGTGAAGAAAGCATTTTTAACGTCGTGTTGGTGTATAGGCTATGACTTTGAAACCGCAATACTAAGGACCGTGCATAATGATGCGCATAGCTGCACATCCAGTGCGCAACATCAGAATGATACACATCGCCCCATAATAATCGCGCAATACTATGTTAATGCGATTGCTCGCACGCCAGCTGATTATGCCTTAACGATATGAACTCAGTATTGTTCGCGCAGTCTAAACATGGCGCTACCTACGTTATGCATGAATAAGACTAGAAGTGTACTATGGAGACAATAAAGAAGAAAGGACACCTGTGGCAGGACGGTACAACCCTGACATTACATAACGACCAGAAAAGAACAGCAGGGTATAAAGGGGGCATCACTAAAATAATGACAACACTTTTACAGCTCTACGGAATAAGAGGACAAAGATAAAGCAACGTGGCATTAACATGTCCTTTTGTCCCTTACGTGGCACTAAGGGACAAAAGCTCACACATATAAATAGATGTAACTTGAGCTGAAAACAACACAAATTCGGAATCATCTCCACTTTACCAAAAACCACTCTCAAGTATAGCATATCACCTTAGCTAAAATGCGCAACCAGAACAACTATTCAACACTCTTAGCGGTTTCAGGTAGCGTTGCAACAACATAAATCCTAACACCGCCCTTGAGCCATCAGTTCCGGATAACCTGAATGATGGTGGATCATGTTTAACCACCCTTTCTGAGATCATTATCTCCTATGAGGGTTATTCACGGTACTCCAGATCGGAGAGTTAAACTCAAGGAACCCTTAAATCCCCCTTTATTGTTGGTCTTGCATGAACCGAACCCCTTGGACTAATTTATGCTTGATCAGTATGGATAGTGGATGGTTTAACAACCGGACTAAATATTTTATGACAATCAACGCCTACCTTTTGAGCGCGACCATCACCAACCATTCTCGCTTTATAGCATTTGAAAGTACCATCAGACCTTGTTTTATGTCTAAATATCCACATAGAGCGAATGATATTTATGTGGGATTGGCTGTAGTGACCTGAACTTTTCCATGTTTATATATATTAATTGAGATTGATATTTACATGACTAAATGTTTCCAACATGTTAAACAATCAAACTTGTTAAGACTTGATTAAATGAAATAAGTTTCATATAGATAATTGATCACCCAAGTTGACCGGCGATTCACGAACGTTACAAATTTGTAAAAACTACATGTTATGGTATATATAGACATATATATATATATATATATATATATATATATATATATATATATATATATATATATATATATATATATATATATATATATATATATATATATATATATATATATATATATATATATATATATATATGGTTGACATGAGATTATGATGAGTAAGTATCTAACTAAGTATATTAACAATGTGTGATA
This sequence comes from Rutidosis leptorrhynchoides, assembly GCF_046630445.1. Lineage (NCBI taxonomy): Eukaryota > Viridiplantae > Streptophyta > Magnoliopsida > Asterales > Asteraceae > Rutidosis > Rutidosis leptorrhynchoides. Next base: position 132,954,053 of record NC_092340.1, on the reverse strand, counting down.
TACATAATAAATGAGATTACTAAGTTAAGAAACTCGAAATGATATATATAACGATTATCGTTACGATAACGTCTACTAAATACATATGTATCATATTAAGATATTGATACACTATATTTAACATGATAAAATGATATTTAAATATATCATTAAGTGTATTAACAATGAACTACATATGTAAAAACAAGACTACTAAATCAAGAATTACGAAACGAGACTTATATGTAACGATTATCGTTGTAACGATATTTTAATGTATATATCATATTAAGAGATATTCATACATCATAATATCATGATAATATAATAATTTAACATCTCATTTGATATAATAAACAATGGGTTAACAACATTTAACAAGATCGTTAACCTAAAGGTTTCAAAACAACACTTACATGTAACGACTAACGAAGACTTAACGACTCCATTAGAATGTATATACATGTTGTGTTTTGATATGTATTCTTACACTTTTGAAAGACTTCAAGACACTTATCAAAATACTTCTACTTAACAAAAATGCTTACAATTACATCCTCGTTCAGTTTCATCAACAATTCTACTCGTATGCACCCGTATTCGTACTCGTACAATACACAGCTTTTAGATGTATGTACTATTAGTATATACACTCCAATGACCAGCTCTTAGTAGCCCATGTGAGTCACCTAACACATGTGGGAACCATCATTTGGCAACTAGCATGAAATATCTCATAAAATTACAAAAATATGAGTAATCATTCATGACTTATTTACATGAAAACAAAATTACATATCCTTTATATCTAACACATATACCAACGACCAAAAACACCTACAAACACTTTCATTCTTCAATTTTCTTCATCTAATTGATCTCTCTCAAGTTCCATCTTTAAGTTCTTAGTGGTCTTCATAAATTCCATAAGTATAGTTTCATAAAAATCAAGAATACTTCCAAGTTTGCAAGTCTACTTCCAAGCTTTCTAATCCATTCCAAGTAATCATCTAAGATCAAGGAACCTTTGTTATTTACAGTAGGTTATCTTTCTAATGCAAGGTAATATTCATATTCAAACTTTGATTCAATTTCTACAACTTTAACAATCTTATTTCGAGTGAAAATCTTACTTGAACTGTTTTCGTGTCATGATTCTGCTTCAAGAACTTTCAAGCCATCCAAGGATCCTTTGAAGCTAGATCCATTTTTCTCATTTCCAGTAGTTTTATCCAGAAAACTTGAGGTAGTAATGATGTTCATAACATCATTCGATTCATACATATAAAGCTCTCTTATTCGAAGGTTTAAACCTGTAATCACTAGAACATAGTTTAGTTAATTCTAAACTTGTTCGCAAACAAAAGTTAATCCTTCTAAATTGACTTTTAAAATAAACTAAACACATGTTATATATCTATATGATATGCTAACTTAATGATTTAAAACCTGAAAACACGATTAACACCATAAAATCGGATATACGCCGTCGTAGTGAAACCGGGGGCTGTTTTGGTTTGGATAATTAAAAACTATGATAAACTTTGATTTAAAAGTTGTTCTTCTGGAAAAATTATTTTTCATATGAACATGAAACTATATCCAAAAATCAAGGTTAAACTCAAAGTGGAAGTATGTTTTCTAAAAAGGTCATCTAGACGTTGTTCTTTCGACTGAAATGACTACCATTACAAAAATGACTTGTAACTTATATTTACGACTATAAACCTATACTTTTTCTATTTAGATTCATAAAATAGAGTTCAATATGAAACCATAGCAATTTGATTCACTCAAAACGGATTTAAAATGAAGAAGTTATGGGTAAAACAAGATTGGATATTTTTGATCTTTTTAGCTACGGGAAATGTTTAACAAATCTATACAAATCATATCCTAGCTAACTTATATTGTATTATACATGTATTCTAATATATTATGTAATCTTGGGATACCATAGACACGTATGCAAATGTTTTGACATATCATATCGACCCATGTATATATATTATTTGGAACAACCATAGACACTCTATATGTAGTAATGTTGGAGTTAGCTATACAGGGTTAAGGT